>NW_005871083.1:1110931-1123140 GCF_000147115.1 Myotis lucifugus | reverse complement strand
GGTCCAGAGAGGACACTCTCCAGGTGGGTGGGGCAGGCCCCTTGCCGGGCTGGGCCAGGTCCCTGGCAGGCCCCTTCCTGGGTATTTTCCTGCCTCTGGGTGGAGAGGCCTGCTGTCTGGTTGATCTGGTAGGATCTGTCTCAGCTGCCCATTTCTGTCCCCCAGGGTCCCCATGACCAGCTGGCCTGCCTCAGGGATGGCGGGAGAGGCCTACATCACCCTGGCCACATGGCAGCCGAGGGTCTGATGGTGGGGCACCTAGGGGAGACGTCAGGATGCTGCTTGCACATCTCCCTTCTTGGCTGAATCCATGCTGGCGGGCACCTACCTTGGCCCCATTGTCCCTCCACCCTCACTAGGGGGTGGAATGAGCTCACCTGCTTTAGGGTGGAGGCCCTGCTTCTTCCTCCTGCAGATTCTGCCCTGAGCTGGGCCCTCCAACACCTGGGGAAAGATTTGTCTAGAGCAGTGGTTCTCAACCTTCCTAATGCCACTGTATTAACAGCTCCTCATGTTGTGGTGACCCCCAACCATAAAATTATTTTCGTTGCTACTTCATAACTGTAATTTTGCTACTGTCATGAATCGTCATGTAAATATCTGATATGCAGGATGTATTTTCATTGTTACAAATTGAACATAATTAAAGCATAGTGATTAATCACAAAAACAATATGTAATTATATATGTGTTTTCCGATGGTCTTAGGCGACCCCTGTGAAAGGGTCGTTCGACCCCCCAAAGGGGTCGCGACCCACAGGTTGAGAACCGCTGCTCTAGAACATCAGCATGGGAGCCCAGCCTCTGGGGGTTGGGGGAGGCAGAGCAGGACTCCTCAGCCTCAGTGTCCCTTGCCCACCAGCATGGAGTCCAGCGTGCTTGCAGGACTGCAGGCTGGGCTGGGGGCAGAGCCCTTGGTCACAGGACTCATGGCCTCCACACTTATCCTGGGGACATTGTCAGGTCCCGGCACAATTGCGTTGTTTCTCCGAGATACGGTTGATGGTTGAACCCTCCTGCCAGCAGCTTTAGGAGGGGGTTATATTTGGTGTTCTGAAGCAGCCGATTTCCACCTCCCATAGCTGTGCACCAGCATCTCTGTCAGATCAAGCAGTTTGGAAATCGTAATGAATTTTAGCGCTTCCTTGAACACAAATGAAGCCCGGGAAACCGAAAACATGGCCCAATTAAAAATGCATCTGAGATGAAGCGGGGATAGTTCCCCTGGAAAACGCTCTCTCTGAGGTTGGGCGCTTCGGCTTATTTCTTTTCTGTCTCATTGGTCTCCAGCCTGGTGACGGCCTCTCCGGACTGAGTCTGGGTCCACGCCGAGCTTCCTCCAGACGCTGACTCCTCGCTCTCACTGTGCTAATTTTGTGTGCCAAAGAGGAAAGTAAAAAAAAAAAAAAAAAGTTGAAAATTGTGTACTAAATACCCCAAAAGTGTGTTTGTGAAATTTTATATTCTATATAAACTTTATATTCAATTTACCAAATTGATCTTTTTCTGATTAGTTTTCTGATTTATCAGGAAGGCATGAATCAAAGCTATCACGCCATTTGTTCTAGCATAAACCTAGCATTATTATAAATTACACATCCTCCAAGCTCCTGAACTTGATGGTGCCAAATGGGCCAGCGCTGCATTTTTTACACTTTGTAAAAAATAAACACAAAGTGAAATTTACCATTATAACCATTTTACAGGGTACAGTCTTGTGGCATTAAGTACATTCACACTGTTGTGCAACCATCACCTCCATCCAGTTCCAGAACTTTCTCAGCACCACAAATGGAAACCCGGATGCATCACCAGCACCATTTGTAAGATGTTCTAGAGGCAAAGACTCTTCTCTCCTTGGCTCCTCAGGGCAGCACATGGCACATCTCAAAGGCCCACAGAGGAGGCGTCAGACAGAGGATTCCTGTGTAGGGGGTGAAGTCCCATGACGCTGGTGCAGAGAACAAAGGAGCAGAGAACTGTGGTAGGAAACCGGGGCCTGATGACAGGAGTGAACATGGAGAGCGAGGGAGAAGGGGAGAAGCGAGGGAAGAGGAGTAGGGTTGGGAACACAGAGGAGAGATTTCTGGAGCCAAACTCATTAAAAAAAGATCCTCGGTCTGGTTGGCAGCCGAGAACCATTTTTATATTTGGGTTTTGCTCGAGGCTCTACAAATTAGCGTGGTCTGTTCCAGTTCGAGTTTATGGCTTAGTTCAGGTCGAGTCTGCCTCCCTGGTTTCCTGGAGGCTGCATCCTTGGCTGGATCCAGAGGCTCCATCATTGATTCCATAGGGGTTTGCTGAGCACCTACTATGTGCAGAGCACTGCTCCGAATAAGGGAGGTACAGCTCTGAACAAGACAGACCTGCTTCTGCTCTTTTTGGGTTTAGGGCAGTGAAGACATCATGGAATAAATATGTAATGTGGTATCACATAGAGGTCAGTGCTACAGATAAGAGTGAAGCTGGTGAGGGTGGGAGGGAGTCGGGTGCAAGTGCTCTGTGGGGATTGACTAATAGATGCTGTGGTCAGGGTGCCTCTCAGCAAAGCCCTGAGTGGAGCCAGACACAGGCCAGGTGAGGAGTGGTCCTGGCAGAGGGAACAGAAAAAAGTCAGTGCAGAGGCCCTGAGGTAGGAGTGAATCTGAGGATTTGTAAGAAAAGTAGGAGGCCGGCATGGCTGGCGTGGATGAGCAGGGAGGAGGGAGAGTGCGGGGAGGGAGTTCAAGAGTTCAGTAGGGGCTACAGGACATGGAGTGTTTGGAGTTTACTCTGAGTAGGAAGGGTGTCTATTGGGGGGAGTTCTCCAGGGAGATGTGTCCTGACTCAAGTACCTCCCATCCCTCCACTGCTGGGTGGAGAGCAGACTGGAGGGAATGGGCATGGACATGGAATCAAAGACTACATCGGGCCCCATCAGGGTCCATTTATTCCCCTTTTAGTTGCCCTTTGCTCATGACTACTTCATGGAGAGTCTCCGTGTGGAATTGCTGTCTTTAATGCCTAACACTTGCTGTATGAGTTATCTATTGCTGGATAAGAAAACACCCCAAAATGTTGCAGCTTAAATACTTATTATCTCACAGTCTCTGTGGGGGCAGGAATTTGGGAGTAGCTCAGTGGAGTGGTTCCTGGCTGCAGGTCTCTGATGAGGCGGTGATCAGGGTGTTGGTTGGGGCTGTGGTCTCACCTGAAATTTTGACTGGGGCTGGAGGAGCAGCTTCCAAGATGGTACCCGCCCGGCTGTTGGCTGAAGCCTCAGTTCCTTGCTAGCTGATGGCAGGAGGGCTCAGTTCCTTGCCATGTGGGTCTCTCCATAGAGCAACTAGCTTCGCCCAGAGTGAGTGAGAACCGTGAGGAAGCTGCTGGTCTCAGAAGCCACACACTGTCTCTTCCTCACGTTCTGTTTGTTAGAAGCAAATCACTAAGTTTGATTCACATTTAAGCGCTTTGCCTGTTCAAGGGAGGCGTGTCAGAGCATCTGTGGACATCTTTTTAAACCACCCTATTTGCTGATCTCTGTTTAATAGAGAAAGAGTAGGCCTTGGGCTCAGAGCCTTGGTTGGGAATAGAATATAGCTAAAATTGAATACCATGGTTTTGTTTCCATGGTATGTATTTTTTAGGGTTACCTTCCATTTATGTTGCTTAATGCTGCTTTTCATTTTAGGGTAGCCATATACATTTTACATTTACTCAAGCTTAAACAACGTGTTGATTTAAGGAAAATTATGAAGTAAGAAATACTAAGTAGAATTAAGATGAAGGACAGGGAAGTGAACATGTCAGAAAGTAAGGAGGTGACACATGATGGCCAAGTCTGGGGCCTGCTGGCAGGGGCATGGCTAAGAGTGTGGGCTGTGGAGCCAGACTGCCCGGGTCCAAATCCTGGCTCAGCCACCTACAGCTGTGTGACCGGGGCAAGCACCTAACCTCTCTGGGCCTCACTTTCCCCCTTGATTTAAAGAGGGAGCATCCTGCTGCCTGGTGCTGCTGTAAGCTCAGGTAGAGTGGAGTCTCCACAGAAGGCCTTGGCACGGGGCCGGGTACATCTTCAGGGCTTGATGAGTGTGCCTGCTCGGGCCGGCGCTGTGCTTTCAGCCCCACCTCACTGTCCATGGGGCGCTCCTTATGACCCCAGTGGGCAGGGTGTGTGTGAGCGTATGAAGGAGGGATAAGGAGATTCACCCCTTTCCCTTTGTTCACACTGAGCAATTGTAGCACTTGTTGGTGCAGGTGGAGAAGACGCCTTTGTTGGGTCTTCATCTGATCAGAAAACTGAGGTGACCCATGAAGGCCTAAGTAACTCAAGTAGTGGTCGTTCTCCCCTAGTTGTATGCATGCATCCGTCCACTCATGTATCTATCCACTTACCCACCTAACCACCCATCCTTCCTCCGTCATTCATTCATGCAAAGCATCCATCCATCTGCCTTTTCTTCATTCTTCCATGTCTGTCTGTCTGTCCATTCATATAGATAACTGTCTTACCTGATTCCTTCTTTCCATTCATCTCTTTTTTCCCCTCTGAGCATCCATCTACCCATCTACCTATCTACCCATCCAGCCATCTATCCATTCAGCCATCTACCCATTCAGCCATTCTTTTTTCCTTCCTTTCATTCATTCATCTGTCTGCCCATCCATATCTGTCTGTTCATCCATTCATCCAAAAGGCATTGCATTTTGCACTGAGGACATAATAATGAGCAAAACAGCCCCCACCATCAGAGAGCTCCAACCCATTCAGGGAGGCCTGTGTATTGTGCAGGAACTGAGAGGAGAGGGCTGGTTTCCCTGTAATGGTATAGTGAGTGCCTGCTGTGTTCAGTGAAGGCAAGCACACGTAGCCCTCCCTCCTCATGAACATCACATGGGGATGTCCGCAGGACAGAGGGTATCAAAAGAGGACATGATCAGCTCTGCCTTGCACAGGAGGCAATACTTGAAGGGACTTGATGTATAGGAGTTCCAGAACGGTGAAGGAGAAAGAGTGATTCAGGTAGCAGGAATTACACAGGTAAATTTGAGGAAGTCTATGCAATTTAGTAGTGTCTGGGACAGTAATGGGGGGAGGATCTTGGAGGTTGGGGCCAGAGTGGTAGTGCGGGGGGCACTTGAACAAAACCTTGAGAGTTGGGGAGGATAAGAACAGGTAGGAGATGGGAGAGGAGGTTTATTTCGGGCCAGCCAGGACTCCAGGTATATCATGGCTCTCTGCTGAGCCCCTGGAGATGGAGATGCATTCATTCACTCACTCACATATTCACTCAACATTTCCTGAACACTGGCCATATGCTGGCATGGGGCATGCAACTGTGAACAAGACAGCTAAGGTCCTGCCCTCATAAACTTACAGTCTGATTGGGGGCAGCAAACATTAAACAGGTAAGTCAATGCCAAGAGAATGTCCTGCAGAACAGTGAGAAAGGGATGAAGAAAATATTGCAGGAGAGAGGTGTAGTGGGGAGTGCTGCCTTGGGGGGCGAGGGGGGGACAGACAACTTCTACAAGGAGGCAGCAGTTAAGCAGAGGGGCAAAGAGGAGAGTGTGGCTTCCAGAGGGAGAGAAGGGTGTGTACAAAAGCCCTGAGGTGGGTGCAGGCCTGGCCTGCTGGAGGCGGCCAGGCCTCCTGTAGTCTAGGCCTCAGGAGCCCTGGTATCTAACTCATGGTGACCTCAGGAGTCAGGAATAAGGAGGGCTTGGCAAAAGATTGAGTTTGTTCTTTTCCTGTGAGTGCTGGGGAGCCATTGAAGGTTGCTGAGCAGGGGGAGAGTTGTAAGCGCTGTTCTTAGGCAGCAATGTCCAGGAAGGCAGAGCTCCTGGGGCCAGAAGCTCCTGGGAATGCTGAGTCAGTGCAGTTAATGCCCTGGCTTTAAGGTCAGCCAAGCCTGGGTTTGAATCCCTGCCCTTCTATGCACTAACTGTGTGACCTGAGCAAGGGACTCACTCCCTGAGCCTCAGTGTCACCTGTGAAATGGGAATAATAATAGTGTCAACTTCTGGGAGTGTCCTGGAGATGCCAGCAGGTGAGTGTGTAGAAAGACCCTGCCTGCAGTATGTGCCTAGTGTTGATCCCAGCTGTTTCCCAGGCCCTGTGAGAACCAAGCGAGTTGTTGGTAGCAGGCACAGACAGCCGGGAGGGCAGATCAGTCATGTCCGATTAGGTTTTGGGAGAGGAAGGAGGTCAGCGGGAACATGTTCTTGAGCCCACAAGACCAGTTAGCAGAAAGGATCTGCTTAGGAGATGGTGCACAGGGAGGGGAGCCTTCTGCCTCTGTTTACCCTGCTGCCAAGGACTGTGGGGCCCCCTGAGCCTGGTGCCTTTGGGCCTCACTGGAGAGAACATACCCGAAAGGGTTACATGGCCTTCCGCCCAGCAGCCTGTTCCGAGCCGTGCAGGGCCTGGGCATCGGGCACACCAAACAACTGTTTTTGACTCACTGTTGCAAGGCTGCCAAGTGGAATTGCTTCCACACACTCAGCTCCAGCGGGAGGGGTGGAGAGACACGGCTTTCTCCACCGGAGGTGAAACGAACTGGCTGGGAGTCAAGGAGGGCGGCCTACAGAGTTGGGGGGTGGGGACATCTCTGGACTGGGGGCTGAGGTCCGCCCAGGCCGACAGGGCGCTCACCTCGTGGGCTGCCAGCCTGGCTCCGGGTGGCAGGGCGGGCAGAGGGGAGACGGGTGGGCTGCGTCATGGGACGCCTCTCCCTGCAGTCATCGGCAGGCTGGAGCCAGCTGCTCCGGCCTTGGCAGGGTGAACACAGAACAAGTCAGCGCAGCCTCTGCAGTGCCAAGGCTGGGAGCAGGCTCACAGCTCCTGTTCAGCTCCTGCGGGCCTAGGCCTCTGTGCCTGCCCACTCTCACCCCCACATTCGCTGTCTGTGATGGCTAAGGAAAGCTAATGTCTGTCGGGTACTTTTTGTGTGCCAAGAACTGTGCTAAATGTTTTTATTTGTACTACATTATTTAACACACAAATCTTATTCCTTTTCTATTAAGAAGGGAACAGAGGCACAGAGAGGTTAAGTAACTTGCCCAAGGTCACACAGCCAGCAAGTAGCCCAGCTGGGATTTGAACCCAGGAAGGCTGGCTCCAGAACCCATGCTCTTAACTGCTTCATGAGACCGCCTCTCACAATCAAGAATGAGAGTGTAAACTGCAGCCCCAAGTGTACAAGAGATGACCTTTTCTTTAAATCCAAGTATGAGTTTGGCTCTTTCCTCATGGTTACAAACTGGCTACCATAGCTCCAAGCAACACATTCTTACATGATAGCATCCAAAGGAGGATAGGAAGGGGTAGGGGGTTCTCTTGCTTTTTTTTTCTATGGGAAAAGAGAGTTTCCCAGAAGATTTTGGCAAACTTGGGTCCACTCTAGGGCTGGGTCACATGCCCATCTCTAACTGCAGGGGCGCTGGGAACTTGGGTCTCTGACTGTGTCACATTTTATGGGGGTAAGCTGTGCCATCAAAAAAGAAGGGGTTAGGCCAGTGGTCAGCAAACTGCGGCTCGTGAGCCACATGCGGCTCTTTGGCCCCTTGAGTGTGGCCACGAAGTTTCAATCGCACTGTATGTGCACGCCCGCACGTGGTATTTTGTGGAAGTTTGCGGGTTAGGCCCAGCTGGTGCAGCTCCGAGTTGAGCATCCACCCAGGAACCAAAAGGTCACCAGTTCGATTTCAGGTTGCAGACTCGATCCCAAGTATAGATGTGTGCAGAAGGCAGCCGATCGATGATGTTTCTGTCTCATCGATGTTTCTATCCCTTTCCCTTCCTGTCTCTCTAAAAATCACTAAAACCATATTTAAAAAAAAGAAAAGAAAAGAGTTAGGAAATGCTGGTGGGTAGGAAGCCCAGACCGCCTTCTGCTCTTTCACTGATCTTCAAGCAGCCTTGCACTGTAGGTGGTGCTGTCTCCATTTTATAGATAGAGAAACTGAGGCTCAGTGATCGGGGTCTTGTCTGGCCTCTTTTGATCCCATGCTGACCTTGGATGTCTGGGCTGTGTGGCTTTCCTTACTGTTTGTGGTCAGCCTCTGGCTGGCAAGGACAGGCTTATTTGGCTTTTGGGTGTCTTTGTCTGACTCGGGGATGAGCATCTAGAAGGTTCTAAATCAACTTGTCCTACATTAGAAGGGTTTGTCTTACCCATGACCTTTCTATTTGTAAGTGACACAAACCCAACTCCAACTTGCTCTAGCAGAAGGGTGTGTTATTGAACGGATGAGGGGATGGTGGCTTCAGGAATTCTTGGACCCAAGGTGTCTCAGTTATCTCCAGTCCTCTTCCCTGCCCAAGCCTCAGCTCTGCCTTCTCCTGTGTGGGACTCATTCTTTAGCGTTCTCCTCACATGCTATCAAAGATGGCCATTAGCAGTTCTAGGTTGACATCTAGTGATCCTTGAGGGGGGGAAGAGCGAATCCTAGCAACGTCCCAGTGCAGATTCTGACCAGCCCAACCTGGACCACATGCCCACCCCTCGAAAGGAAAAAGGAGTGTGTTGATTGACAGCCCCACTGGGTTGGGGAGGAACAAATATATTAGATAAAATGAAAAAGTTGCTTACTACAGATGAGTAGGTGGAAGGACAGAATGATGTATAGATGAAGGATGGAAAGGATGGATGGATGATGTATAGATGGACAGATGAATGAGTTGATTGACGGAAGGATAAAAGAATAGAATGGTAGTGGGTAAATGGATGGTTGGATGGATGTTTGGAAGGATGGATAGATGGATGGATGGACAGATTAATGGATGGATGCTTGAGAGTACGGATGGTTAGACAGACAGATGGATGCTTAGCTCAGTGGTTCTCAACCTTCCTAATGCCGCGCCCCTTTAATACAGTTCCTCATGTTGTGGTGACCCCCAACCATAAAATTATTTTCGTTGCTACTTCATAACTAAAATTTTGCTACTGTTATGAATCGTAATGTAAATATCTGATGTGCAGGATGTATTTTCATTGTTACAAATTGAACATAATTAAAGCATAGTGATTAATCACAAAAACAATATGTAATTATATATGTGTTTTCCGATGGTCTTAGGCGACCCCTGTGAAAGGGTCATTCGACCCCCAAAGAGGTCGCAACCCACAGGTTGAGAACCGCTGGCTTAGCTGAATAGACAGACAGACCAATAGTTGGATGCAAGGTTGGAGTAGAGGGGTGGCTGGCCAGACGTAGCCCCTCTTCCTGCCTTCCTTAGGGGCTCTCTGAGTGGAGCTGCCCGTGTGAATAGTACGATGGCCAACACTGAGTCTTTCTCTCAGGCAGCTACCTGCCTAGGCCCCAAAGCCCATCTAAACCTTCAGCTTCACTTCTGTGTCAAGGTAACTTCTGCTGCTTCCTCTTGGGAGCATCTCTTATAACACGTACTGTTCTCCCAGCACAAAATGATGCCTGGTTATCTTAGAAAAAGTAGATGATACAGAAAAACTTGCAAAAATACATGGAGAGTCATCCTGGTGCCAGCCTCTGAGGAACCCCCCCCCCGCCCCCCATTCTGACCGCTGGTGGATGTGTCGCTCTGTGGCTCTTCTGACAGCGGCAAGTGCCAGTGCTTGGCTGCCCCTCTGCCCCTGGTTCAGGCAGTGCCAGGCTCATGGGGCCTGGGCCCAGCCCGACGCGCTTCCCCACAGTTGGGGGGTGGGAGACGGAAAGCCGCAAGCCTTCTTGGCAGGCCGACCAGAACCAAGGCGCTGGCTTCGGTACATCTCTGAGGAGGTACATGCTGGTTGGCACACGGCCACACCAAGCCAAGTGCTTTTACGACTTCTTCCTTGGAAGCTGTCTTTTGAACCCAAAAGAACATGCAAACCCCAAAGAGAAGCCCTGGCCACAGGTGCTACCTGGGGGCACAGTTAGAAAAGGCCAGCCCCCTTCTCTGAATGTAAACGGTGCCCATTTGAGCACCAATCTGCACCCCTCAGGCCTCAACTTCACTTGGGAGGGATGGGGACTCAGACTACCCCGTGGGACACCCTCAGACAGGCAGGTGGATGGGGCCTCGGGGTGTGGATGGGCTCTGAGTATCTGGAGCAAAGAGGTGACTTTTCCTGCTCTGGGTGCAGGAGCAAGACGAGCAGATTCAGACCCAGTCTGCTGCCACAAAGGCCCTGAGGAAGCCCAGCTGAGTTCCCGTGTGAGGAGTAGACGACAGAGAAGGCGGTCCTCTCTCCCACCCTCACTTGGTGTGCCTTCCAGGGCTTGAGGGTGGGGAGGGTTTTGCCAAAACAACAGTCCCCTGCCCTCTGGTTTGACACCATACTTGCCCTTCTGTCTAGAACACAAGCTGCTTTTCCTTGAATGTGTCACCTCCTCCTGGAGGCCTCCCTGACTACTCCAACTGAAGAAAGCTTCTTTCCACTCTGGTTGCATCTCTAGGATCTCAACCCTACGTCCTTTTCCCTTTCTGATGTGAATAGATGAATGAATGAATGGCTCTAGGCCAGCGATTTTCAACTGGTGTACCGCAAGAGGCACCCGGGTGTGCTGCAAGAATTTTTAAAACATACAATACCTGACTATTTAGTCAGAGCCACTGACCTGTTTTCCCTTAGAATGTTAAAAAAAAAAAAAAAGCAACAACAGCAACACAACAGTGGCCATATAGTGTGAATGAATTAAAACTAAACCTTTTCTTGTCAGATCAGCAAAAAACATATTTTTTGGTGTACTGCAGAATTTCAGTAAATAGTTAATATGTGCCATGAGATGAAAAAGGTTGGAAATTGCTGCTTTAGGGACGAAACACATGGCTGGGCCAGGGGTCAGAGAGGGCAGTGGGCAGGCAGGGGCTGGGAGACCTGTGCTTTGGTCCCAGGGACCTCTTGGGGCTGCTGGCTCTGGAGTCCCCCGCCCAGGCCTGTTCTCTGTGAAATGCACAGGAAGTACAGTCCCGGCCTGCTCGCCCCAAGAATCAGTGGGTTTACCGCCCTCCCTGCTTGCAAAGGGAGGTATCTGCCAAGCCATGTTTACCAGCCAATCATTAATTTGTCTCCTCCTCTTTTATTAATCATCCTGCCCTCCAGCCAGAGCCTCCATGGGGATGAGAAGCCCTGAGGAGGCACCAGGTTGACAGAACTGGCGCCCCAAGCAAAGAAACAGGCGCTGGAGCTCGGCGGGGCCCTCAGTGGGGGCTGCAGGGCCGGTTAACCTTTTGGGATATTTAGAACAGCTCCAGGGGCCCCGTTTGTCTCCTCCTGGGGCGGGAAATGCTGCCCCGTTTGTCTCCTCCTGGGGCGGGAAATGCTGACAGCTGTGTGCGCACACGTACGTGTCTGTTTGCATGTCTGTGTTCTGGTATTCGTGCAGTGTGTTGTATGGTGTATGTGTGTGGTGCATGTGTGGCATGTGTGTGTGGTATGTGTAGGTGTGTGTGGCATGTGTGTGTGGTATGTGTAGGTGTGTGGTGAGTCCATCCAGAGCCTGTGTGATAGTGTGTGTGCTTGCGCGTGTGGTGTGTGCATCGGGGTGGCATGGTGTGCATCTGGGTGTGTGCGGTGCGTGTGCACTTGTGTGTATGCGTGCACGCTATATGTGATGTTTTGGGGGGAGTGTATGGGCAGGGACAGGAGGAACAGATGGACTGACAGGGAGCTTCTCTGGATGATTAATGGCCTTTGGAAGGAGGCACCGCATCCATCAGACACTCCTGGCAGGTTCTGAGCTTGGCACCCAGCCCGCCTTCTGGCTGAACCAGCCCAGGTGAGGCTGTGTTTCCAGCCCGGGTGGCCCAGGGCTGGAAGGCTGGGTCCTGCAGGGGACAGAGAGCCCCCTTCAGAGCTGCCTTGCCTCCCATACACCCATGGCATAGCATAGACCACCCGGGCAGCAGCCCAAACACAGCCCTCAGCTACTTCCCTAACACATCCCTCCCTGTGAATAAATGCAGAACCCTGGGCCTCCCCACAGGGACTCTGGACCAGGGCCCCGGAGTCTGCATTTTAAACAAATATGACAGGAGTTTGGTTCTGGAGGGCTTCAGACCACTTAGAAGAATCCACCTAGTGCTGTAAGGAGCCTTGGCAAAGGCTGGGAAGGTGCCCTCCCCTCCCCCTCCTGGATTTGCCCCATGAGCATCCATTCTCTCTCCCTTTCATTTGCTGGGTGACCTTAGGCAAGTTACTTGAACTCTCTGGGCCACTTACTCATTTCGTCATAATAATCCTGTCTCTTACTAGCTTTAAGACTTC
>NW_005871083.1:1100408-1110280 GCF_000147115.1 Myotis lucifugus | reverse complement strand
CCAAGCCCTGGGAACCCAGGCACAGGGAGGACTAGGCTGGAGGGCTTGGGAGGCGCTAGAACCGCAGCCGCCAGCAAACCCAGCCCAGCTAGGGGATTAGACTGTATCTGGCTCGGTTTACACCAGAGAAACAAAGGCGGCTGCCTGCGCCTTTATCTGGGGAGAAGGGGCAGGAGGTGGGGGGACTCTTCTCTGGCCTGTCCAGGACCTGCATGGAGGGGAGGAGCAGAATCTGGGCTTTGATCCCCCAACTTGCTCCCCTGCTCCCCCACCCCAGAGGGGTGACCTCACATCTCTGTATGGAGGACAGGATGTGCCTGGGGTGGGGTGAGTGGAAGAGATAGGCTGGGGGAGTGAGGTCCTTCATGGGGGAGGGGGACAGGGCATCCTGGGAGCCCAAGGTTCACTGCAACTAACCTTCCCAGGCAGCTGGCCCAGCCCACAGTGGGGAATCCCAGCCCAGGGGCACTGGGCACGTGGACTACGGGCCCTTCCCCCCTCAGGCCATGGCCGCAAACCTAGCACTAGGCCTCCCCTCTCAACCACTGAAGGGAAACAGCCAATAAAACAGAATCAGAGCAAGCATCCCCATCTGCCAGAACCCCACCCCCTCACCACAGAGAGGTGTTGGGGGGGGGGGCAGTGAGTTTTTCTGGCTCCCACTTCACCCCCAGGGGGTTCTGATCTCTTCCCTAGACCACTGGGGGTGGGGAAGTATATTGGTCCCTCCCCCAGGCCGCCCCGGGAAGCACGGCTCGGCTCGGGTGCCAGGCAGGCGGAGGCAGCAGTGAGTGCCGGCTCGCTGGAGCCAGGAGCTGACCTTATTAGCCGGGGGCAGCTGTTCACGGTGCACATCTGGCAGCGGGCTGCGGCCGTGCCCCCTCCCCCCGCCCGGCCTGCGTTACCTTCCAGGAATGCTGGCAGCTCCTCCTGCATCTGGAGCGTGTTTCTGGGGGCAGCAGGCGCCCCCTCCGGCGCCTGTCCCGGGCTAGGGGGGCGCCCCACCCGGATTTCCTGGCTCCTCCCTCCCCTGGCTGCCGGCGGCGCCTCCCAGGCAGGCCTGAGGTTGGGCCATGAGACAGAAAGGGCAGCAGGACTTGGCTTTCTCCCAGTGGCGCTGGGGGACCTCAGGGACCCACTGCTTGGTCCCCATTGTAGAAAGGGGGAAACTGAGGCCGGAGGAGTCTAAGGCCTTGCCCAGGGTCTGGCTTCCTGTGGCATATGCAGTTGAGCAGCAGATGCTGGTTTCAGTGTGAAGAGCACAGAGGTCTGAGTCATTCCACACCCATGGCATCATCCTTCCGGGGTCTTCACCTCTGGCGGCTGGGCTAGAAGCTGAGGGCCTGGGGGACACTGGGAGGAATGAAGAGCGAAGCAGCCCGTGTGGCTAGCGCCGTAGGCAGTCAAACTGTGTGAGGCTCTGGAGTCTGAGTTCCCAGCCCAGCCTCGCCATTCCAAGCTTTGTGACCCGGCCATGCGACCGCACCTCTCTGTGCCTCAGCTTCATCTGTAAACAGGCTGGTCAGAGTACCTGCTTCAAGGAGTGTGACGCCGTGGGTGACACCAGGGACTCGGGGCCTGAGAACAGGGAGGGGTGGGGTTCGATCTGCTTGGGGTGGGAGAGGGGGCTTCCCTGAGAGGACCAGGAGGGCTGGTTAAGCATGAGCCAGATGTAGACAAGAGGGGAGGAAGTTCTGGAGAGAGCGGACAGCAGGTGTGTGGGCTGGGTGGTTGGAGCTTGGATCTGCAGTAGGGGTGGGAGGGGCCGGCGCGAATGCTCACTCTTGGGTGCCAACAGCCAGCTTCTCTTGAACTTTGTAGCCAGGCCATGGGGAGCCCTTGAAGGTTCATGAGCAGGAGAGTGGCTCGTGGATCCCCAGGCAGCAATTGTCTGTTCAGCTTTGGGTGGAGCATCCCAGAGACTGAGGGACAACTGCTGCCTATAAGGCCTCAAAACCATGACCTTCCTGGCCCTGGCTGGTTTGGCTCAGTGGATAGAGAGTCGGCCTGCGGACTGAAGGGTCCCGGGTTCGATTCCGGTCAGGGGCATGTACCTTGGTTTTGGGCACAACCCCAGTAGGGGGTGTGCAGGAGGCAGCTGATCGATGTTTCTCTCTCATCGATGTTTCTAACTCTCTATCCCTCTCCCTTCCTCTCTGTAAAAAATCAATAAAATGTATTTTAAAAAACAAACAAACCCATGACCTTCCTGCTTCCTCTAGGCCACCCTGTGACCTCTGCCCTGATGCCCCCGTCACCCCTTTCTCAAGCCCCAGACCTTCCTCCTGCAAGATCTCCTGTGAATCGCATACACCCGGGTGCGCTTGTCACCTCAATCTCACACTACGGTCCTCAGTTTAAAGTTTGTATCCCATGGAGGGGATGAGGAGACCTCCTGAAAGAAGAGTGAAAGTGGGTGTGGTAGAGGGGACGGAATGGTACGGCTGGTGGAGGGAACGGC
This sequence comes from Myotis lucifugus, assembly GCF_000147115.1. Classification (NCBI taxonomy): domain Eukaryota; kingdom Metazoa; phylum Chordata; class Mammalia; order Chiroptera; family Vespertilionidae; genus Myotis; species Myotis lucifugus. Next base: position 1,107,819 of record NW_005871083.1, on the reverse strand, counting down.
ATGGGCAGGGGCTCGAAGGAGGCATGAGCATGAGCATGGCACACACTTTGGGCAGCCTGTCCAGTTGACTGGAGGGCTGGGATGGGGCTGGAATCCAGAGAGGGGAGTTCACACTAGGAGTTGACAGCTCCGAGTGCACGCTTGGGGATTTGCCTCATCCTGAAGGTACTAGGGAGCCATTGAAGGTTAGTGAAGGAGCGCTCCATGGGGCAAGACAGGTCTGCCTGCTGCTCCGACCCCGGTGCCTGAGTGGGGCCTTTGGATGTTCTACGACAGCGGTCCTCAACCTGTGGGTCGCGACCCCTTTGGGGGTCGAACGACCCTTTCACAGGGGTCGCCTAAATACATCCTGCATATCAGATATTTACATTACGATTCATAACAGTAGCAAAATTACAGTTATGAAGTAGCAACGAAAATAATTTTATGGTTGGGGGTCACCACAACATGAGGAACTGTATTAAAGGGTCGCGGCGCTAGGAAGGTTGAGAACCACTGTGAGGTCCCTAGTCATGAGCTGAATGAATGAATAGGGTTCTGTGGGAGGAAGGCCAAGGGCAGGGCCAATGGGGAAGAGTGGACAACAGGGAACTGAGGTCGGGGTCCTGGCTTGGGCCACCCATCCAAAGGTGCTGCAGATCCAAGATGGGGGTGGGGGGGAGTGCTGGCCGTGGGCGCAAGAGGACCCCCGGGTGGTGGCATTCTGCCAAGGACACTTTCTCTGCCTGGATTCCCTGCCAGGTCGAACCGGAAGAGCCTGGGGACCTGACCCTGGCCTGGCGCCACAGGGCACTGGGCGGGGGGGGGGGGGCACCCTCCAGCCCAGCCACCCACCAGCCTGCCCTGACCTCTGCCAGACACCGCGTCTCGCCTGCCAGCATCTGCTGCCTGCTTCCTCCCTCCCCCAGCGCGTGTTTGTTTTTCTTCCAGAACCATCGCCTCCCACAGAGGCAGTCATCCAAGAGAGGTGGTGTTCTGGAGACATCCCTCTGCCCTCTGCAGCCCCATCATGCCTCACAGCCCTGGAGGGGATGGCGTGGGAGGCTGGGCCCGGCGGGCAGGCGGCATCCTCGGCGGCCAGGATTTCGTCAGCCTTTGGCTCCTTGTTCTGCTGGTGGAATCCGGAGCAGGCGTGAGAGCAGCCCTGGCCTCAGCGTGCTGGGAAGGGGCTCTGGACGGCTTTCTGCTTGTTTTGGCCCCTCTCCCTGCTCCCTTTCTGCCCCCTCGGAAGAGTCAGGCAGGATTGGGTTAGGGCCCCAGGGGGGCCGGTTCCAGGCCCCAGCTTCGGGCTCTCCCTGGGGCCCCAGGATCCTGGGCCTCTGGGGCTGCCCCCAGCTCAGGCCTGGTCAGGACAGGCATCTGTCGTGTGCTGATGCCGTTCCTCTCCCCTCCCCCACAGACACCCAATGGACACCTACTGTGTGCTTGGCTGGCGAGACCAAGCCTGCAGGGCCCCACGCTGGGTAAGGTGGTGGCCTTTTGTTGACATGGAGGGAAGCCATTGGAGGATGGCGAGGAGGGTGCTGTGCCCAGAGCTGGGCTTCTAACCAGCCACCATGACTGGTTGGAGAAAGGAGCCATGGTCCCCTCTCCAGGGACACGTGTGTATTGAGCAGGGCAGGGGTGTGAGCAAGGCCGGCAGAAATGCTCCCCCGGGCACTGTGGACGAGGGTGTGCTGCAGAGGTGGAGAGAAGGGAATGCTGGAAGAGCCACGAGAAGGGACATGGATGGAGCCCTAGACGGGATGCTCTGAGAATTCCCCCTCCCCTTGAGCCTCCCTCTGGAGCTGGGGCTCAGGCTCAGAGCCTCCCAGTGGCCACCATTCCTCCAGGCCATTGAACCCTGGCGGCTGCTCTCCAGGGAGCCCATAGCCAGCCTGCAGGAGAGAGAGCTGAGGCTGAGAGAGGGGGGAAGGCAGAGCTCCGAGGGCTCCTGGGCACCTCTGTCCCTCTCCCTGCAGGCTTGGGGAGGTCACCCAGGGTCTGTGATCTTGCCATTTTTTTGTGGTTCTACAGAACTCTGTCTCTATCATGCCCCATCCCAAGTTTTGGATTGTGAAATCCTACACTGGAACCCTGAGGGTCCCACATCCCAAACTGGGGGCCTTCAGGCTGGCAGGGGGTAGGGTCCAGAACCTGCAGCAGGACAGGCAGGCCGGTCCGTCGGGACAGCAATGAGACCTGTCAGTTGGGAAGGATGGGAATGTTCTCGGTCTCAATGTGCTGGTTGCATTGCGCACTTAGCTGTTTGTAGAGTCTGTGGCCTAGTGGGGAAAGCTTTTCTGAGGGCCTAGAAGAAGAGTGACTTGCATAAAGCCACCCCGCCAACTGGCAGGCCTGGGCAGAGGCGCGGAGGAGGGCATGAGCACGAGGGTGGCACACATGGCTCCCTTCCAGCCTCTGCCCGCGCCGTTCCCTCCAGTTGGCTGGGTGGCTTCATGCAAGTCACTGAACCTCTCTGAGCCTCAACTTCCTCATCTGTAAAGTGGGGACATTGGTGCTGCCCTCAAGGGGTTCTTATAAAGACAAAGCAAGTTAATACAAATGCAGCGCTTAGCTGTGGTCACTGTTCAGATCAACCGGACACGCGCCGTGGGGTTTCTGTGCTGCCCCACGGTAACTGGCCCTGCCGGTGGCTTCCCCGTCAGAACTTTCACACCCTTCCTGTGGGTGCCAGGCTGATCCTCCCCCAGCCCACAGAAGGCGGCTGTGTTGTTCTGACCCTACTTTGACTCTTCTGTCTCACTTTTAAAAAATGCCTTATTAATCAAAAGCTGTCTCCCCCCTCCCCCCACGGTCCCGAGTTCCAGCCTGGCATGCGTGGCAAATTCCCTCCTCATAAGCCTTCCGCCCCACTTTGGAGACAGACAGACCTGGGTTTGAACCTGGCTCTGACACTTTCTGCCTGTGTACCTTGGGCTCATTGCCTCCCTTCTCTGAGCCGTGGTCCTTGCAGCAGTAAAACAGGGCTGGTGATTTCTACTCGAAAGGGTTGTGGTGAGGATTCAACATGGGAGCCCCCAGCCCAGCACCTGGCACTTAGCAGGTGCTGTTCCCTTATGCTGCCTCCTGGGAACTCCCTGTTGGTGCTGAACCGTGCACACCTCTTCCCAACTCCTGAGTGACGTCACATTGGAAGCTCAAAATCAGCTGTGGTGAGAGTATTTACACCATGGAAATTGGCAGATGCTACAAACCAGTTGTTTTGGTTTTGTTTTTTTCAGAAAGCTGGTTGCATCACATTTACCTCACACCCCTGAGGAGGGGTTGTCAATGAGTCTGAAAGAACTGTGTTTTTGACCCAGCATGCCCAGTGCCTTGATTTAGGAATATGTCACACAGCTTAGTAGGATTCAGGCTCTGGTCTGCAAGAGTCCAGAACCCTTTGCTTTAAGTACTCAGCCCTGCAAAGATGGTCAGCAAGGCTTCCTGGAGGTGGGGCTCCCAGCCAGGCTTCAAGGGATCTCTCCCCCACTTCTATCCCACACCCTTGTTTTAGGACTAAGATGAGCCAGACACCCCTAGCACATCCTCCCCAAGGTTCCCCAGGCCCGGAACTGAACAGGCAGCCTGAACATCCTTTGTGGTGGCTGCCAGGGAAGGAGTCAGCCCCTGGAAGACAGCTAAACTCTCCTAGTTTCTGTCTGCACCCCCTGTCAGCTAGGTCCTCTTCACTCCCCACCACCCCCAGCACCGCCCCCACCCTCGCTGGCTTGGTCTGCCACTGTCCCAGCATTACTGTGCCCGCCTTGCAGCCTGTATTCTCAGAGATTTGTGGGTCTAAGTGTCCAAGTGACTTCCTGGCACTGTGGAAGGGCTCAGTGCTTTCCTCTCCACGTGCCCTAATATCCTCCCAACCCCTTCCCCGGAGCCCTTCCTGCCCATCATCCCTCCAGGGCCCCACAGCCTTTAATGGTTCCCTCTGCTGGATGCAGCTCCACACACAGGCCTTGGCCACGTGCCTGTCCCTCTGCTGGGGGGAGGGTCCCATAGGCACATTCAGAAGGAAGAGGTGGGGCTGCTGTGTGGGGCGGGGCGGCCAGGTCTTCCACAGAGGTGCCCTCCGCATGTCGGATGTGTGGGCACCGGTGGCACAGGGGCTGGGAGGATTCAAGGTTTGGGGTTGGATGGGGCCTGAGTGTGAGCACTGAGCTGCCCCGAGGCCCCCAGGGTGAGCAGGGACCAGGGCTGGGTGCTGCTGGGTGCAGGTCAGCTCTGGGGCATGGTGACCGCCGTCCGAGGGCCCCATCTCATCCTCTCTGTGGTGAAGGTGCCAGCAGGCCAAGCTCAGCACTATCACCTGAGTGCTGAACATGACCTCTAAGCACATGTCAGGGGCCTTGGGGGGCAGGCCCCGTGCCAGCCTCTTTGCACACAGCTTATTTTAAACCCATAGCAGCCAAGTAAGGAGGGTACTATCACGGGCATTTTACAGATGGGCAAATCGAGCCTCAGAGAGGGCAGAGGAGCCTGCCTGGGTGAGGGGTGAGTGGGGCCTATGGAAGCAGGATGCCTAGTCTTGGGGTAGACCTGTGCCCACAGCTCATGCTGGGGCAGCTGTCCTCACCTGGCTGCTCCTTAGAAAAATCTGGACGCCAGCACTACCTGGGGATCCCGTCTTGACTGTCTGGGTGAGGCCCAGCATTTTTGTCAAGTTCCCAGGTGAATCTAATGTGTAGCAGTGAGGGGACACAGTGTATCAGTTTCTTGTGGCTGCTGTCACAAGTGAATGCAAACAGAGTGGCTGAAAGCAGCGCATTGATTATATTAACAACTAGAGGCTCGGTGCACGAAATTCATGCACGGGCGGGGGAGGGGGGGCGCGTACCTCAGCCCGGCCTGCACCCTCTCCAATCCAGGACCCCTTGGGGATGTCCGACTGCCAGTTAGTAGTGTGGGATCGGGCCTAAACTGGCAGTTGGACATACCTTTCGCAATCTTGGATTGCTGGCTCCTAACTGCTCACCTGCCTGCCTCCCTCATTGCCTCTAACCTCTCTGCCCACCTGCCTGATCACCCCTAACCTCTCTGCCTGCCTGCCTGATTGCTCCTAATTGCCCTCCCCTGCTGGCCTGGTCACCCCTAACTGCCCTCCCCTGCCGGCCTGGTCACCCCTAACTGCTCTCCCCTGCTGGCCTGGTCGCCCCTAACCACCTCTGCCTCAGTCCCCGCCACCATGGCTTTGTCCAGAAGGATGTCCGGATGTATGCCTGGAAGATGTCCAGTCTAATTAGCATATTGCCCTTTTATTAGTATAGATAAGAGTAATATCTGAGGCCAGCAGTCCAGCTGTCTCACTAGGCTCAAGTCAGGGTATCACAGGGCTGGTTTCTTCTGGAGGATCCAGGGAGGATCTGTGCATTTCCTTTCCACCTCCTAAAAGCCACCCCTAAGGGGAGAGACATGGAGGATACGGGGATTATACCAAACAGGGTACACATTCTTTTGACCTAATAGCTTTGCTGCCAGGCCTGTGTCCCCTGCTGTCACCTTCACCCCAGAGGAGCCCTCAGGGGGCAGGCACCACATCTCAGAGCAGGCTGACGTGTTGAAGGAGGTGGGGGTACGCAGGTGCCCGCGGCAGGACCCCTGGCCACTCCCTGTTCTGCTGGAAAACAGGGCTGACATTAACCAAGGGATCCAGGCACTGGCCTCCGTGCAGCCAGAAAGCACGGGGCAGATCCATGTCTGATGGTTTTGGTTTGGGTTTCAGCAAATAGGAATATGCGTACACACTCCCACACACACACACATGTGCACGTGTGGGAATGACAGGTTTGGAACAATGTGCAGAAAAGTGTGGACAGTGGCCACTCCTGGAAGTCCAAGGGATCCCCACTTTTAACTGTGTGACATTCTACACGCTTTCACATTTTAAAAAGCCTTCAGTGTAAAAAGAAATGTTACCAGGGGCCCGGGAACTATCTATTACTGGCTCAGAGGCCGGAAAGGCAGGGGTGGTTCCGCGGGGGTGGCTTCCTCTGGTTAGACTTCCCCTGAGGGTGGCCCATAGTCTGTCACTTGCTGGAGGAGGAGGGAGGGCCCCAGGAAATCTCGGATGGCAGGTGCATGCACATTGCTGTGCCCTCGAGGTGCAAGGGGACGATGGGGCTGCCCCCTGTGCTGGGTCCTGTTGCTGCAGGGTCACCCGCCGGGCTGGCATCTGCTGAAAGGAGCTTATGAGGAGGGGTTGGGGGTGTCCAGCCCGGAAAGAGTAAAGCTAAAGGGTCAGGGGTGTAAGAGACTGCAGTGTGAACGAAGGGGTAAACCCCTGGGTGGGGAGCCCTGAGAAAAGTGGGTGCACCTGGCGGCAGGCTGAGGGTGCACCGCCCAGACCCGTTTGCTCTGGAGAAGGAGGTGAAACGAGATGAGTGTGGGGACAGTTGCGTGTGACCATTGAGCGCATAGACTTTGGAGAACTCAGCCCTGGTTCCGATGTCCGGCTCTGCCACTGAGCGGAGCCCCTTGGCCATCAGTGAACCTCCTGAGAGATGGACACAAAAGCCGTTGTGAGGAATTCTCCATCACCATCTTTTGCTCAGCTCCTTCACACTCACATGAGACTTAAACCAGCATTCATTCATAATTTTATTTACTTAGATCAGTGGTTCTCAACCTTCCTAATGCCGCGACCCTTTAATACAGTTCCTCATGTTGTGGTGACCCCCAATTTCATTGTGACAAATTGAACATAATTAAAGCATAGTGATTAATCACAAAACAATATGTAATTATATATGTGTTTTCGATGGTCTTAGGCGACCCCTGTGAAAGGGTCATTCGACCCCCAAAGGGGTCACGACCCACAGGTTGAGAACCGCTGACTTAGATCCCCATCACATCACCGCTGTAGTGGGCGGTGTTGGCCAGGAGTGGCTCTGTACCCGCCCTGCTATTGTCATTGCCATCGGAGAAGGCGCTTCCTAACTGACTGTGCGTGATAAAAAAAAAAACATACACACACCAAAAGAACTCCCCTGTTTTTGGCCCCTTTTGGTTGGATTTATTAAGATAAAATTATGTGATTTTAAAGCAGTTACATTCAAATTTTAAAATATTTAATTCTTAAAATAGTCCTCAGCACTCCTTCCTACTGCCCGTAAATTTAGTGCTTTTTATAGGTGTAGGTACCAGGATTGATACCGATTAGGGGCCTTTAACAGAAAGCAGTGTCCGCCTCTGACTGGAGGGTGGAGGTGGGGGTGAAGGGTGCTGCCTGGGCCTGGTCCAGTCTGGCTGTTCTGGGAGACAGACCGTAGGTGGCGCTCAAACACCAAACCTGCAGTTCCCCATTCCTCACTAGCGGGACACTGTGTGCATGTGTGCTCTGTGTGCTCGTGTGTGTATTGGGGCGTCTGTGTATGCATGTGTGTGAGTGTGGGGTGGAGGTGTGTCCTTTGTATATGTAGGT
>NW_005871083.1:1038880-1100308 GCF_000147115.1 Myotis lucifugus | reverse complement strand
CGGGATTCTCTTTTTTACTGAGAATGCGTTAGTTGTGGGGAAACTGTCCGGGATATGTGTTAAGTAGCGGATAAGATTGCGTGAGTGTGTGTCTGTGGGTGTGAGCTTCGGGAGACCTGGAACCCCACACTCTCCACCAGCACCCTATGCCCTCACTGGAAGCATGGTTGACATGGGGTGCTCTGGACCCCCTGCAGGATGTCCCAGCTGCAGGGACCCTGCACCCCACTCCACCCCACCTCGCTCATCCTCAGGAGATGTGATCAGCAGATGTACAGGGCCAGGCCGTGATTTATGTTCCCTGTTGCCTAATTATTCCCAGGCCTGGAGGAGGAGAAATCAAATGCTTTACAGGCCCAGGAGCCTGAAATCCTGGCAGGGGCTCCTAGGCGCCAGGCTTCCCACCCCCACCCTCAAAGGCCCCAGGTCTCTGAGGCCTGGAGAGGGGGAGGGGCAGCAAAGGGGACTGGATGAAAGGGGGGGCACTCGCTGGGAAGCAGACCTGGGTGGGGGACCTCTGTAGCTGATACAGAGGGTCTCGAGGGTGGGGACTGGGGGTGGGGGTAAGGGGACCATAGGGTCAGCCTCCCTCCCTACCCCCCCCCCCCCCCGTGAGGATTTATGGGTGATACCTCCCCCACACTTAGCCCAAGGCAGCTTTGTAGAGGGGCCGGATTGGGTCACCCTCTACTTAGGTTCCTGTGGGGGCTTCCCCAATGCTCTTAGGAGGAAATTCCAAATCCTCCCCTCAGGGTTCAAGGGGTGTCTGACCTCCCCAACCTGCCCCCAAGCACCCTGGCTTCTTCCCACTTCTCAGGCACGCTATGTTGGTTCCCATCGCGGCTTTTGCACCTTCCGTTCCCACTGCCTAGAATGCTGTTCCCCGTCTTCTCAGGGTTGCTGCTCTTCCTTCAAGCTGTCACCAGGCCTTCCTTGGCCACGTGCTCTTGGGCACTCACCTCTGACCAGGTATCCTCTGCTCCAAGAAGGGGGGTCTGTGTCCGCTTGTTCATGCTGTCCCCAGCGCCTAGAAACGCACCTGGTGGGGAGGGAGGACGTAGTAGATATTTGTGGTTTGGGTGCACACAGACGGACCGATGGGCAACGGATGTAAGCCAGCAGTGGTGTCGAGAGGCCCAAAGGACCTCAGAGCTCAGGGGCAGTGGGGTCCCCCGGGGTGAGGAGGTGTCTGTGAAGACGCCCAGGTCCCGGAGAGGCGTCCTGCAGGGGGTGACGTGCGCTCATCAGGGGAGTCCAGGTTTGGTGACTACACAGGCCCTTCTCTGACCTTCCCCCTCTAGGGAGCCTGGCTCAAGCCCTCAGGGAGTGGGTGGCTGAGTGCTGCATCTTGTCCCTTAGCCCCCAGCAGAGGACTTGCTGCTCTCAAAGGCAGTGCACCAGGGCTCAGGAGTCACTGGCCTTGACCTGGTCACTGGCCTTGACCGCCACTGTGGGGCTCCCCAGCTGGGTGGCCTCAGAGAGGCTGGTCACTCCGCCTCTGTGTCCCCCTTCTTTTTATCTCTGCATGGGGCCAATCGTTGCCCCAGGGGCTATTTCAAGGACTCAAAGAGGGGATGTAGGCAGGGGCTGGGTGCCTGGCTGGCCTGCCAGGGGCTGGTCTGTAATTGCTGATGGAAAGGCTTCACCCTCCTTTTCTTCTAAACAGTGTCAGGCACCTACTGTGTGCTTGGCGGCCGAGCTAGACATACATTTAAAGGTCTTTCAGCAGAAGGATCTGGGGTCTGCACAGCGGTGGCTCTTATCTCCCTGCCTTTGTGTGGGGTTAAGGCCTGCTGTGGGCAGCCCTGGCTTTAGGAGGACTTTGGGCCTGTTTGGTGTCCCCTGCCCTGCCCAACTGCTACAGGCTGAGGGCACCGTGGGTGAGCACACTGCAGGGGCGGGCAGACAGGGACAGGCAGGGCAGCGGCAGGGGACCCTGAGGGCAGGTGGGCCCGGGCTCCTCAGAGCTCTCAGCGGCCTTCTCCCGGGTTCCCTCCTCTTCCTCGGTCCCACCTGCCTCTCTGGGCCTCCATCCCAGTCCCTCCCAAATGTTTTGTTCCGACTTTATTCTGTCTGCTTGTTTCTATCCATCTCTCTTTTTATTATTTTTAAAATTGATTTCAGAGAGGAAGGCAGAGGGAGAGAGAGATAGAAACATCAGTGATGAGAAAGAATCATTGATCGGCTGCCTCTTGCACGCCCCCTACTGGGGATCGAGCCCTCAACCCAGGCATGTACCCTTGACCAGAATTGAACCCGGGACCCTTCAGTCTGCAGGCTGACACTCTATCCACTGAGCCAAACCAGCTAGGGCTCTCCCCGGTCTCTTGACTGTCTCTCTCCCTGTCTGTCTCTTGGGAACCTTATCTTAGCTGGAACCGAGCAGGGACAGGCGACTCTGACATCCTTACTATCTCTGTCTCTTCCTCTCCTTTGCCTCTTTTGCCCTTTTTCTATCTTCACTTTTCTGTTCTTCCTCTCACCCTTCTTTTCCTCTCCCTGTCTCCCTCTCTTCTCTCCCTCCCTCCCTGACTCTTCTCTCCCTCCCTCCCAGTATCTTCTCCTCCTCTCTTTCTCTCTCTCTCTCTCCCCCAGCAGCTGTTACCTAATAGGCTGTTAATGATGATACAGTAAGTGGAAGGCACGGTCCTGGGGGAGCCGCCGTGATCTGTGTAATTGGTCTCGAAGGAGACAGAAGTATCTAATATTTACACGCCGGCATTAGTCTTTTGGGAACCTTATCTTAGCTGGAACCGAGCAGGGACAGGCGACTGGCTGGCGCCATCTCCCCCCATGGACACCCGCTCAGAAAGTCTGTGGCCATCAGGAACGGCTCCCTTTGGGTGGGGATCCTAGGGCTGGGAGGCTCAATGCTGGGGGTGGTTTGATGGGACTAGTCTGGTGGGCACTGGGCACTCAGCACCCCCTTCAGAGGGCATTGCATAGTGAGAGTCCCTGAACACTAAAGAACTCGGGGTGCGATGGGGGAGAGACAGACACGGACAGGAGGCAGCTCCCAGGAGTGTTTGAGCCTCTGGATCCAGCTGTGCCTGAGCCCTTCTGCACCAGACTCTTCACATACCAAGTAAACAAAGTCCATCTTTTGCTCAGCCAGGTTGGGCCACAACTGAGGGGGTCCGCCTTACCGTGCATGGAAGATACTTAAGCAGCAGCAGCGTTTGTTCAGATTTCATCGTTCCCAGCAGCCGATACACCCAATCAGGAGAAGCAGAGTGGCTCCAGGTGGGGATGCTGGGCCAGAGCCCACCCCACTGGGCCCCTTCTCTAGGTCCCATCGGGCAGGAGGAACCCTGGCTGCAGACCCTCCCCTGGCCTCGCAGAGGAGGCATGGGGTGCAGTGAGGGGTGGTCATGGGGAGGACCACGAGAGCTCCTGCCGATGGAGCAGGTGCTGTACCATGTTTTCATCTTAGTCCTGTTCAGAGACTGGGACTGAGAGGCACAGCTGGGTGCAAACCAGGCCTCCCAACTCTGGGAGGGACTGTAAGGGTTCTGCCAGCCCCCAGCTCCGGGGCCTCGCACAGCGGAGGTCACTCAGTGGAAATGACAGCTCTTCAGAGCAGCGCCTGGGCTTTCTGCCACGGAATGGGACAGGCGGGTGTCTAGGCCAGGGGCTGAGCTGGGGCCCCACTGCCCAGCTGTCCACTAGCGGGATGATGTGGGTCCTCCATGTGGCTGTCCCTGAGTTTTAGCCTTTACAATAAACCAGAACCACTAAGTTAGGTTTTTCTGAGTTCTGTGAGCCCTCCTAGGAAATTGTCGAACCTGAGGAGGGTCGTGAGACCCCCAATTTGTAGCCAGTCAGCCAGGAGTATGGAGACCCAGCACTTGTGATTGATGTCTGAAGCAGGGACAGTCTCCAGGGACTGAGCCCTTGACCTGTGGGCTCTCTGCCAACTCTGGTGATAGTGTCCGAACTGAACCAAATTGTGGGCCACCCAGCTGTGCCGGTGCCCGGAGCGTTGGCGATGTGGGCGCTGGTGTGGAAGAACTACACAGCTGGTGTCGGCAGTGTCCTGTGGATGGACATGATTGCAGTTGTGGGGAGGGTGTCGCTCTGCTGGCCTGTGGGCCTGGCTTTGTGTGGGGCCTGCTTCTCACAGCTCTGGGCCCAAGAAGCAAGTGGCAGGAGGGCAGGCAGATGGCCCCCCACGGCCCAGCCCCCAACACCCTCTGCGAAGACAGCTGACGTCACAGGTGCACCAGCAATGACGTAGGGCTGAGAGTGGTGTAGCTGGGGAGCCCTCCGTGCCTCGGTTTTCTCATCTGTACAATAGGATGGCACTGGTTCTTGCTCTCCGGCTGTGGAAGGCTCATGGGGGTGTGCGGTTTATGGGACAGTCCCCGCCAGGCACACAGTGCCCCCTCCCCCACGTGGTATCTATTATATTGGTCACGGCCTCGGCAGCTTCTCACCCGCCCTCTTCCAGTTCTGTCAACCATCCTGAGGCCGGGCCGAGTCCTTGGCTGTGACCTCAAGAGATGCCCTGCTTCCTGCCCCCTGCAGAGAGAGAAGATGGTGAACTTTCTTTCAGAGGGGGCTTGGACCTCTTCCACGGGTCCCTGTCCAGAGGGGCATAGTGGCCGCCCATACACCACATGGTTCCTGGAAGAAGCCCCTGGGGAGCCCCTGCCTAGCACTGGACGTGTGCCCCCGTGAGGCCTGGCCCCCCCAGGACTCACTGGCAGTTTACAGACAGATCAGCCTCAGGGGTGTCTGTTCTTGGTCACCCCCTCATCAGCTGGCTGTCTCCAGGACTTCTGGTGAGCTGGGCTGGTGGGAACAGGGTGGCTGCCTCTCCACCGCTGTGGGCCCATGCTGCCTGCTGGGGAAGCTGGGCAAGGCCTACCCTCCCTGAGCCTCCAAAAAAACCCTGGCCATGGCAGCGGGGTACCTGCAAGCACCTCTTATTTCTCTGGTTCTAAAACAATATGTGCTCATTCCTTTTTATTTTTGTAATTTCAAAAACATCCCAGAGTATGAAAATGGCATTTTGCAAGTACTATTTTAAGTGCCGTTTTTTTATAACAATTTTATAATAACTTGCCAAAGTGTAGAGTTGAGTGGATTTTAGGATAGTCAGAGTTGCCGCCATCACCACTATCTAATTCTAGAACATTTCACCACCCCTAAAAGAAGCCCTTTACCCTTAGCAGTCACTCCCCATTCCTCTCTGCCTCAGCCTCTGGCAGCCATTGATCCCCCTTCTGTCTCTAGGGATTTGCCTATTCTGTACATCCTATACAATAAAAGACTAATATGCAAATTGACCGAATGGTGGAACGACTGGTCACCATGACACACCCTGACCACCAGGGGGCAGATGCTCAACGCAGGAGCTGCCCCCGGTGGTCAGTGCTCTCCCACAGAGGTAGCACCGCTCAGCCACAAGCCAGGCTCACAGCTGGTGAGCGCAGCGTTGGTGGCAGGAGCCTCTCCTGCCTCTGCTGCAGTGCTAAGGATGTCCAACTGATGACTTAGGCCCGGGCCTAAGCCGTCAGTCAGACATCCCCCGAGGGCTCCTGGACTGCTAAAGGCCGGGCTGAGGGACCCCCCCTCCCCCCAGTGCACGAATGTCGTGCACCGGGCCTCTAGTTTCATATAAGTAGAATCATATAATATGTATCTTTTTGTATCTAACTTCTTTCACCTGGAAGAATATTTTCAATGTTCATCCATGCTGTAACAGGTGTCCGTGCTTCATTCCTTTCTATGGCTGACTGATACTCCGTGAATGGAGGCCACGTGTGGTTTATCTGTCCACCATCGAGGGGCATTTGGGCTGTATGCACATGGGGCTATCACGAATAGTGCTGCTTTTGAACTTGTGTGTGCCGATTTTGCGTGAACATAGGTCTGCATGTCTCTTGGGTACAAGGCATGGAGTGGACTTGCAGGGTTATGGTGACCCCAGTTTTTAGTGCACTTTCAAAACAGAACCTCTTGCAGCTCTTCCGGCCCCATCGCTATGTTACTCTGTCTGATCTCACGGACACTGAGGAGGCATGTGACCTGTCTCTAAGGGGAAGGACTTGGGGCTTGTTTGCCACTGGGTTCCAGTCCTGAGCAAGTGGCGGCACAGGGTAGGTGCTCAGTGAACACTGGGGATGACTGAGCCATGTGACCTGGTCGTTAGGCCAGCCTGTTGGCCTTCTGCTCAGGGAGGTCAGCTTCCCTCCTGTGCCCCGCTCAGCACTGGGCACTTGTCAGCTGCCTCAAGTCGAGGCAGACACTGCCTTTCTCCCTGTGTCACTGGGCTCAGCAGGTGACTGGACCCAAGGTCATCGGTCCCAGGTCTGCCTGACTCAGGAGCCAGACAGGGCTAGAGTAGAGGATCAGGTGACCCTGTTAGAGGCCTGGGCCTGCCTGTCACGATGCCCACAGGCCTTGCTGGGCCATCTGAGCTTGCCTGCTTACGGGCGGGGCCCCAGCTTCCCAGCATGCAGATGAGGCTCGTTCTAAACCCAGAAGGCCTTTTCTCTTTCCTGCAGAATCCTAGGTCCAGAGACCCAAGTAATACAGTGACTGCCCAGCAGCCTGGCACCTGCTTCCTCCTCAGCCCCATGCTGTCCCCTCCCCATCAGAGGCAGTGAATCCCTGCCACCCATCTGCATCCAGGCCTCTGCTGCCACACTCTGATCCTCTAGTCCAGTGGTTCTCAACCTTCCTAATGCTGCTACCCTTTAATACAGTTCCTCATGTTGTGGTGACCCCCAACCATAAAATTATTTTCATTGCTACTTCATAACTGTAATTTTGCTACTGTTATGAATTGTAATGTAAGTATCTGATATGCAGGATGTATTTTCAGGGGTCGCGAACCACTAGAGTCTAGTCCTACCCCCTCACGTGCCCAGACTCTGAGATATTCCGTGCTCCACCAGCACCTCCCTAGTGAGCCCAGCTGGGCCTGGGGAAGCTGGCCTGGCAGGGCGCCACCTCATTTTCGATGTGGCCACGGTCACATGCCTGACACAGAGGGGCGCAGTGCTTGTTTGCTAGATGGGAGCAAACCAATCAAGGGGCTTCCTGCCCCTTCCCGCGTCAGAGAGAACATTTACCCAACCGTTGCTCTATACCAGCATGAGACTGATACGTGAATTGCAGTACGTGAAAGTAACAGGAAAGATGGGCTTCCCTGGCCGGTATTCTCCCGCTGAGGTTGGGGTTCATCTTCCATATTACAGAGGGGGATCCAAAAGACCAGAGAGGCTGTGTGCTGGCCAGGGGGCTGGAAGCCTCCATGCACAAGCTCCCCGCTGGGGCACTGGGTGGTGCCCGTAGGGAAAATGCCCGCATTGCTCTGGCAGATGGCCCGGGGAGCTCAGGCCCAGAAAATACTCGGGGTGAAGACAACAAAACTGGATTGGATCTGAGCCCCACGTTGCAAGGCGGATTTCAGGCAGACAGTTCACTCTTCTGAACTTTGGTGTCCCATCCATAGAGTGGGCCCAAGTCCCCATCACAGGTACTGGGGGAAGAGCACTAACCCCATGTGGAGCACTTCCGTGTGCCTAGCGCTGGCCTAAGCCCTGGACATGTATGTAGTGGGGCCGGATGGTATCCTCCCAAATGCATGCCCATCTGGTGCCTCAGAATGTGACCTTATTAGGAAGGAGGGTCTTTGCAGATGCAGTTAGTTATAATGAGGTCATGCTGGATACAGGTGGCCCTAAATCCAGCCCATGTCCTTATAAGAAGAGGGGCATTTGGACCCAGACAGAATGGCATGTGAAGACGGAGGCAGAGGTTGGAGTTCTGCTACCACAGGCCACGCCCAAGATCGCTGGCCACCAGCAGAAGCAGGAGGGGGCAGGAAGGATGCACCCCTTGAGCCTTTGGAGGGAGCACAGCCCTGCCCACCCCTTGACTCCATACTGATGGCCTTTGCAACTGTGAGAGAATACATTTCTGTTGTTTTAAGCCCGTTTGTGGTCATTTGTCATATGCCCTGGAAAAAGAAATACAATCTATTAACTGATTTAATTCTCATTGTCATCGATAGCTAGGAACTGTTCTTCGGTTCATTTTAGAGGTGAGGAAACTGAGGCACCGAGATGGAGTCCCTGAGCCACACGAACAAATGGCAGAGGCAGGATTCGAACCCACGGATTCTGGGTCCTGAGCCCATAGTTAACGCCTGCACCGTGGGGTTCAGTGACTATCCCTGGTATTTACTAGGTGCTCAGTAAATATCTGTTGCCTATGAAACCACTCGGTGGAGTAGCCTCAGCCTGGCCCTGAGGGATATTTGGCTTCATTAGGAGGCAAGGCCTGTTATTAGACACTCAGTATTTCCTCTTGTATAGTGCGAAGTTCCAGAATTTTCCTTCCCTCCCTCTTCACTTAGACCTTCTGTAGAAATCAGCTCTAGACAGTGATTTAAGAGGACAAGCCCTCCCTCCCTCAAGTTTTTCCTCAGCTCCCCGGGCAGAATCCGAACTCATTGGCAGAACTTCACGGCTCTGGGGAACCCAGTTTGAGAAGCATGAGTCAGTTTCAGGCTTCAGGCCCAGAGTGCCTTATAGATTTCACTGCTGGGGTTGTGGAAACAGCAGGAGAGCAGTGAGGCCGTGGTCTCCCGGGGGCCCTGAAGCTGTGATGGGGAAAGAGGAAATGGAGGGTGTCCTGGCATGGGGACTTCCATGGACACCGAGCTTCCAGACACCAAAGAATTCTGCAGGTGTGTCCACCAGCCCCCTGAGGTTGTACATGCATATTCAGAGGCGGCTCTGGGTGACAGGACTGGTCTGCCCTTGCAGCTGTGTGGCCTCGAGGAACATGCTCAGCCTCTCTGGGCCTCAGTGTGGTTGTCTGTGATGTGGCATCATGGGCCGCTTCCCTCATAGGGGTTCTGGCACTCCTCCGAGCAGCTCCGAGCAGCTTGCTCGATGTAGCAGTTGGGGTGTGCTCAAGCTCCAAGGCACCCTGCCCCCACTAGCAGGCTGCTTGCAGGCCTGCTGAGGATGCTGTGACAGGGAGAGCATATGGCGGGCATATGCCATGTGGGAGCACGGCTGCCCATGGGAGGAGGCAGGAGTTCTAGAGAGCGAGCTGAGCCCTGTGTCGCCAAGGCAGTGTGCTCAGCCTGGCACCCCTCTGCCCCGGGTCCTACCCTGGAGGTGAGCCTCTGCTGACTTGGGGACTTGGGGCACCCCTAGAGCAGTGGTTCTCAACCTTCTGGCCCTTTAAATAGAGTTCCTCATGTTGTGACCCCCAACCATAAAATTACTTTCGTTTCTACTTCATAACTGTAATTTTGTTACAGTTATGAATCGTAATGTAAATATCTGATATGCAGGATGGTCTTAGGCTACCCCTGTGAAAGGGTTGCGACCCACAGGTTAAGAACCGCTGCCCTAGAGGGACCTCCTGGGGTGATGGGCAATGTGCCCACTGCCCACTAGATGTCGCTGTCCCCTGCAAGATCTGGCAGAGCCAGCCCTTGGATATATGGTGGATTCTCTCTCAGGGACCTGCCTGTGTGGCCTCTTCTGTGTCTCAACTTGGGACACCTAATCCAGCCTCCTTCCCAGAACAGGTGGCTCCTCCTTCCCTTCCACCTGTAGGAAGACTGTGAGTAGCCACGTGGCAAAGGAGGGTGGGCACGGGTGTTCCCAGTGGAGGGAGCTGTGTGTGCAAAGGCCAGGACATAGGACCAGGCCGGGTGCTGAGCTTGGGGGGCGGTGAAGGAGGTTCTGGGTGGCAGGAGCATGGCCTGAGCATGGGAAGGTGTGTGCTGGAGCTGGAGCTGGAGCTGGGCCTCATCATCGCCCTACTGCCCAGCCTACATAACACGTACCAGGTGCCAGGCATTACCTCATCCCATCCTTCTAACCAGCCCAGAGAGGTCGAGTAACTGGCCAGGGGTCACATAGCAAGAGGTGGAGCTTGTATAGAACCCTCAAGGGGTAGCATCAGAACTGGGGGGACAGAGGGAGGTCTTGGGGTGGCCATCGATCCTTTTCCACCCTCGGGACTCAACTCTT
Organism: Myotis lucifugus; assembly: GCF_000147115.1. NCBI lineage: Eukaryota > Metazoa > Chordata > Mammalia > Chiroptera > Vespertilionidae > Myotis > Myotis lucifugus. The sequence goes on along the minus strand of NW_005871083.1, from coordinate 1,090,298 downwards.
TTCCCTTGGGGCCTTGCCTACCACCCTGCCCTCCCTGTGTCTCCCTCCACACAGGTGCACCACAGGCCTTGTTCTCTTAGCTGCCTGGGCTGGGACCCGAATTGACCCTTAGTGGTGGTCCCTTCACCTCTCCCTCAGAACCCCACACAGCAAGCGTCCAGTACATGTTCTGCTGTTAGGTCACTCCTCTGCATGGGGAGAGGGGGTCCCTCAAGCACCCAGGAGGTCTGGAAGTGGGTGTCAAAAATTAAGACAGATGGCTCTGGGCTCTCAGCCTCCAGGGGCCTTTGCCACCAGCTGGGACGTCTCAGAGGGCACCCGTCCACCCGTGGCTCTCTACCTTGCTTGCTCTTAGTCTAAATCAGGTCACACACCAGGTGACAAGGATAAGTGTGTTTCTGGGACAGCAGGGGCATTTGCAGTGGGAGGGTTGTGGACCCCAGGCTCTGCGATCAGAAAACCCATAGAGGGAAGGACACAGGAGGGGGTCCTGGTTATGGGCGGAAGCTGGTTCAGAGCCCACAGCCACATCCGTGGTGCTGTGCTCATTTGCACAGGTGACAGCAAGGCTCAAGGTGGGGAGGGGCATTTGGGCCTGCTGTGCCCACCCTACCGTGCCCCCTGCGAACCTCCAGGCCCAGGAGAAGGGAAGGGTGGGAGGAGTGTCCCCACTGCGTCGGCAGCGGATGGTCTAGGCAAGGACCTGCCGCCCACCCTGATCCCCTGCGGGAACAGATGGGCAGGGAGAGGGAAGGCGGCAGCAACAGTTGGTGCTACCAGCTTCTGGCTCCCCCGCGGCGGCGGGTGTGAGAAGCAGGGGTAGGAATGAGTGGCAGAGCCCAGCCCGCTGTCTGCACCTCCCCCTCAGCCTGCCTCCTTGGCCCTTCCAGAGGCTTGTTCTCCAAACCTTTTGTCCAGTCCTTCCTGGGAGGCCCTAAAGCTCCATGGTCAGAGCCTGGGCTCAGGAGACCCACAGGCCCAGCTGCCAGCTCAGCTCAGCAGCATCCTGGCTGTGTGGCCCAGAACCACTGAGGGTGCCCTCCCAGCCTCAGTTTCTCCATCTGTAAAATGGGGTGATATCAGTGCCTACTTTTGAATCCTGACTCTACCATATGGAGCTGTGTGACCTTGGGTATGTCCCTGACCCTCTCTGTGCCTTGGTTTCCCCATTTGTGAAGTGGGGAGAGCTATACTAATACCTGACTTTAGTGTTGGGGTGCTGAAAGGAGCTGATTGCAGTAAACGTGTGTTGGGGGAGGGGGTGCCAGGAAGCATGAGCTGTGAGATCTCTCCTTGGCAGGGGGACTCTGAGGTCTCTGGGGGGAGGCTTTAGGTAGGGAGGACAGCCTCAGCCAAACATGTCATTTATGGTGTGTGTCTGTAATCAGGCGTGATCTCATTTAACCTTTCAGCACCCTTAGGTTTGGGACCAGTTGTTGCAGTTTTACAGATGGGGAAGTGGGGGGCGGGCAGTGGAGGGTCTTGCTTTGGGTGCTGCTCCACATCCCTTCACAAAGCCCTCCTCTTGTCCAGCTGACTCCAGCAACTGTTCGCCTCTGTGCCTCTGCTCACTCACTGCTTCTATCTGGGATCCCTGGTCCTGTCCCCCCTCCCCCTCCACCTGCTCAGATCCACCAGCTCACATCACCTGTCCGTCCCAGTCCCAGGAGCTGGACTGGCCCCGTCGTGCTGTCAGCCCCGAGGTCTCACCCCTCCCTCACCTGTCCTCCGACCTCAGGGATGCTCGTGCTAAACAATAAAGTTCTTACTCCAGTGCAAGGGAAGGTGGCGCATGGGTTCCAAGTGGAGATCAGGAGGGAGCGATCCCGGGGCACAGCTTGCCTGGGGGTGGCTGGGGTGATGCTAAACTAGGGAGTGGGGCCCCTCTCCAAGGGCCTCAAACGTCCTGCCAGGGCCACTTCCTCCCGGGGTTTCATCCCAGGCACAAGGGTAGTTCTCACCATATTTGTAAATTGATTTATAGGAGAAGTCTTAGGAGACAGGAGAAATGAAATTACATTTGGTTGAGCATTTTACAGATTACCTTCATTGTAAAGAAATTAAATTAAAAGTCTTCTTTTAATCTCTCAGCTCAGAGATTCCAGGAGGGGCATGGCAGTAGGGAGCCTGGCCTCAGTTCCTCACTTTGCCCAGCAACCTTGGGCATCTTGGCTCACTTTCAGGACCTCGGTTTCTCCATCTGTAGAATGGGCAGAATAACCCTGTACAGAGCCTGGGGGAGGCCTAGTGGGAACAGGGCCTCCTTGCCTGCTTTGAGAAGGAACAGAGCTGGCCAAGGCCCCCTCCACCTCCCTGCAGGCCCATCACACAGCCTGGAATAGCCACGCTCCCCTGAAGGAACTGACTGGCCTTTTCCTGTCCTGGGACGAAGGGAGGGAAAAGGGTCCCGGGAGCTCCCGGGGACGCACATTTTCCTGGCATCCTGTCCCGGGAGCAGGCTTTGAGTTCTTCCAGTGTGCAAATGAGAGCAAGAAAGGTCCAGAAGGCCGTGGGTGCTGCCTCCTGCGTGTGTAGGGCAGGGGAGGGAGGAGGCGACAGATTTAATCTCAGGGATCTTTTGTCCCAGCCCTGCACCCAGCAGCCTCCCTCGAGCCTCAGACACAGCCTCAAAGGGGCGGTCATGAACATGCCCATTTGTTCATTGTCCTATCGGCACATTTTCACCGAGTACCTACTACCTGCTGCAGGAACAGGGAGCGCAGCCTCCTGGATCACGCGGCCAGGGGCCCTTCCCCACGGGGATCCAGGTGAGGTGAGGCGGGGGCGCCCTGTGATTCAGATGGTATCAGAGAATTCCAGCAAGAGCCCTCCACCCCACCCCATGTGTGAAGAGGAGGGAGGTGGGTTTCCCCAGATGTCCAGCCCCAGTCAGGTCACCGCACTCTCCTCAAAAAGGACACAGCCCTGTCATGTGGGAGCTTGTGACCCCCCCCAACTCCCCCCCCTCCCCCCCGCTCCCAGCCCCGTGTGACCTCTGCTCCCCAGGCCAACCCTGCCCTAGTGGGAGGCCAGGCCTGTGGTTCTGTCAGACTCCGCTCCTGCCAGCTGGCCCGCCCTGCACTGTTGCCATGGCAATCCTTCAGCATGTCAGTGGGCCTGCTGCTCCCCCTTCATCTCTCTCTGGGGCCAGAGCCACTTCAGGGAGGCCCCGGGGGCTGCAAGGAGGAGGGGAGGTTCCCAGAGGCTCCAGGGGTCCTGGGCCCAGGCCAGGCCTTGACCCCTGCTGGGGGGCGGGGGACCTCCGGGCAGAGAAGGAGGGTTCCACCGTGTAGCCAGGGAAATGACGGGCAGCAGCTCCGTGAGGCCAGGATGGCTGTTTAGACCCAGCGCACATTAAGCTGAACCATATGAAATGGGGAAAGTGGTGATTTCATACCGTTTGTTTGATCTGATCACAGGTGCCTCCGCAGTGTTTGTCACAGGTATCAGAGCCACTGGCTCTCATGGGCCACATCCAATAGGCAGAAGAAATTCAACCTTTAATGCATGAGCCAAGTCCATTTCCAGACCAGACCAGGGATTCTGAAACTGTGTCCTGGGCCAGCGGCATCGGGGTCACCTGGGAACTGGGCAGAAATGCAGATTCTGGATGAGAAACCCTGGGACAGCCAGGCTACCTGTGTGACAAGCTCTGCAGGGGACCCTGATGCCGCCCGAGTGTGAGAGCCCTGCCCTAAAAAATAAAGTAATAGACTGTGTTTTCCTAACAGGCAAAAGAAAGGGAGAAAGAAAGGAAGGAAGGGAGGGAGGGAGGGAGGGAGGGAGGGAGGGAGGGAGGAAGGAAGAATTGATGATCTTTGTTACTCATCCTCATAGACATGATGATAATAATCAACGATGATACAGTCAGTGAAGCCTTTCCTGACCATGCTATTATTTTAAAGTGCCACCTCTCCCCGCCCCATAATCCCCCAGCCTCCCTGCTTCATCTTCCTCATGCTTCTAATCACCTCTAACGAGCTGTCAGGAGCATGCGAGCCAGCCTGGCCCCTTCCCAGACCTGGACTTCGACATCGACAATCAGAGGGATTACACGCGCTACTTACGGTTCCCTACCCTCTCCTTCCTCCCCCCAGCCCCCTGCACCTAGAGCAGTGCCCCGTACATGCATACATAGGTGCTCAATACATATTGAACTCAATCCATACATGATGAATGGAGGAACCCAGACACATCGCTCTTTCAGCTCAGCCTGCCTCTCATCCTCCTGCTGGCTGCCGGCAGCAAGCTTAGGGAGCCAACCATATGGTGCTCATCTACCCAATATGCAGATGAGGAAACTGAGCCTTGGGGAGGGCAGACTTGCCCAAGGTCACCCGCGCCTCAGACACCTGCTCTGGTCTGGGTCCCAATCCAGAGCCCCCTAATGATAGTTGGCAAATTCAGTCCCCAAGGATCAGCCGTTCCGGCCTTGCCCTCCTATCCCTGCCACTGGCAGGCCCGTGTCAAGGGCACCACCAAAATGGAAATCGTTACCCTGGGAATCTCCGACCCAGGAATGGAGGGGGAGGCCTCAGCGTGCAGCCTCGGGGCCATGAGGATGATGCCTGCCATCTGAGAGGCCCCTGGTGCAAAGGCACACAGCTAATTAGCTGTCAGGAGCGATGCAAACTCTAGCCCGGCCCCTCCCCGGCAATCTCTCCCGGAATCGCCCTCCGCCACCGTGTGTCACCACATGATAAAAGGAAATATGTTCAAAGCCGAGCCACTAACAAGAGACGCGGAGGCTCACAGACACGGGGAGAAGCAGATTGCCTCTGACACTCTCCGAGGAAAGGGGGATAAATTAAAACCATTAAAAAAATAATTTGTCACGGTCGGGTTTCAGAAAGAACTTACTCTTGAAGAACAGGGCGTTCTGAGCGTCGGCGGGGAGGTGCCGGCGGAGGGGCGGAGGGCCTGGGCTCCGGGTGCAAACAGGCTCTGCCCCTTGCTCCCTGTGTGACCTTGGGCACCTCACTCCCGTGCCTCAGTCTGCCCAAATGTAGAATGGGGGCGACAAAAGTCCCTACATCATAAGGTTTGGGGGCGATCCTATGAGATGAATGCATTTAAGACTCAGTGGTTCTCAACCTTCCTAATGAGACCCTTTAATACAGTTCCTCATGTTGTGGTGACCCCCAATTTCATTGTTACAAATTGAACATAATTAAAGCGTAGTGATTAATCACAAAAACAATATGTAATTATATATGTGTTTTCCGATGGTCTTAGGCGACCCCTGTGAAAGGGTCGTTCGACCCCCAAAGGGGTCGCGACCCACAGGTTGAGAACCGATGATTTAAGTGCTAAGCATCATGGGGACATCATAACGTGCGATAAATTATAGGCGCTCTCACCCATGCTACTGCTGTGGGCACGTGGTCAAGTTCTTAACCTCTCTCAATTTTCCCATCTCGAGCGAGTGGTGGCACCAGGACTCCTGCCCCCCAAGAACCCTTGTGGGGTGTTGCAAGCGCCCAGTAAGTGCTGGTTGGCACTGGGGCCGCAGCAGGGATGCTAATCAGCAGGAAAGCGCTGCTCTGTGCCAGGGCTACAGGAACACAAGCATCGCAGGGCAGAAGGACGGCACCCGGATCATGGGTAGGAGGGGAGGTGAGGGCAAACCACGAGGACTGGTAGCTTAAAACACAGGCTGACCACCCAGTTCTCAGGTGCCAGGCCTTTCCCCAGGTGACCTGAGCTCCTCGGAGAGGACGACACCTGTTAGGACACAGCCTCTGAAACGGTGTCACGGGCTGTCTCAGTTGAATCCCCCCAAAATGCCAAGCTGGGCCTCACATCTTTTCCACACGCCTCCCTTTCTCTCTGCAGCCGGCCTGGGCGGGTCAGCAGATGTCCCCGGGAGAAAACAAGAGCCCATCTGGACGCTGATGCTGACGGCTAAGGCTGCACATGGATTGTGTGTCCTCGTGGACAACAGCCCCTGTGCTCATATTATAGGACATCAGGGGGCTCTGCAACCCTGGCCCTTACAGCGCGCTCCAGGGCTGATGGGCAAGCACAGGGCAGTCACCTCTCACCTTGGGAAGCGCCTTGGGAAGCGCTGTGATGTGCGCATGCAGGCAGGAGCTCCGAGTGTGGCTTCCTGGAGGGGAGAGCGCTGGGGGGCCCAGGAGAGTGCTATGAGTCAGCCCCTGTTGCCATAGAAACACACTCCTGCTGGATGAATCCACTGAACTGAAATATTTGACCTGACCAGTATCAAGGTCACTGAAAGTAAAGCCACAGTGTGACCTCAGAGACAAAGGTGATGGCAGGGCGAGGCAGCTGGGAGGACTCGCTGGATGGGGAGGGACTGAAGCTAGCCCCTCAGTGCTGCCTGGAGGGCGGGTGGGTGTCTGAGGCCCCTCCCATGGGTCACCCTGCCTGGGGCCACCATCCACGGTCCTTTCAGGGGCTTGTACTGGGAGGGGGGAGGCCCTACCCCATCACTTACTGGATACCTCCTACTTCCTCCAGCCCCCTTCACTGCAACTTCATCTCTTGTCGCTTTAGCTCCAGCCAGACTGAGCCCTCACCCCAACCCTGTGCAGCTCTGTGCTGTCGCTTACCCTTCCTGCGCCCCCGAGAGCTGTGACTGCAGTCTCTATCTGTTTTTAGACCCTCAGACTCCGGAGGACTCAGCCAGGCCTTTGGAGACCCAGAGCAAACGTGCCCACCCCAGGTTATTCTAGTAAGGGATGGGGAAGGAAGGACAAAGACATACAGATAGTAGTGTGCCAGAGCAGAGCTCAGCCCAGGGCAGTCCCCTATCCAGCCTGGGCATCAGGGAGGGCTTCCAGGAGGAGGAAGCAGGTGAGTGAGATTTCCATAGACTCTCAGTGCCTCTAGGTGGGAAAGGTGGGATGGGTGTTCCCAGTGGAAGTGATATCTCGCCTGGAGGTGAGGAGTGTGATCATGGGGTACAGCCTGCTGGGGGCAGTTTGAAGGGCTGTGGACTGGGAGTGAGGCCCCTGAAAGATGGGGAGTAACGTCTTTGTGCGGACATGTGTCCTGGACATAAAGTATGCTGTCTGCCTCCCTGCCCACCCAGATCCTTCTGGAGCACAAGGAAACCCAGAGACCCCGTGTCAGCCTGGTCCCGTGCAGCTGGGTGAACCAGCCCACCGTCCCCTGTGCCTGGCACCACTGGCCAGAAGCTGGTCCCGGTGAGATGGGAGCCTTGGCCTCACCCAGATGGACCTCTTCCGAGTTTCACCTGCTTCTGCTCTGTGGAGCCCCCGAGTTCCTGGGGCCCCGTCTGTATTTCATACATTTTCATTTTATTTCTGACCTAGTGGTGCTAGGAGCACACCCCCTCTCTATCCTTGGCACAGCCTCTCTCTGAGACCTGGAAACAGCCTTCAGCCTGGGGCTGGAGGGCGGAGGGAAGGCACTAGTCGTGGTGCTGCCTGTACTCTGGGAGGTCCACCTGTGCCGTGTCCGGCACACAGCGCCATGTGCTGCCGGCGGCTCAGGCACGCTCTCTCCCTGCCAGCCTCCACCATGTGTAGCGTCACAAAAGAAGGCTGTGGAAGAGGCCCCTCCCTTTGGGGGAACCCCTGGTGTAGGGTGTGTCCTGAACACAGAAGCATCGGGCCAGGGGGATTAGTCCCCCCATTTTGAGATCAGACTCTGGGTTGCTGTGTGATGCCATTCTAGCAACTTGGCCTCTCTGTGCCTTAGCCTTTGCCTCTGAGAAATGAGGCAGGAACGGTGCAATGGCGGTGTGTGGGGCTGTGGTGAAGAGCAAACAGGCTGGGGCAGGTTGGAGGGGTGTAGACTGGGAGTGGGGCCTCCTGGCGTGCTTGGAGGGTGCCTGGCGGGTTGTAAATGCACAGTAAACATTCGCTGTCATCACCGTGTCACTGGCAGGGGTGGGGGGAGCTGCTGCCCTGCATGGCCACATTGGGAATGATGGGAGGGGAATAAACACCATTTTATTCTTCAGAGCAAGCAAGCGATGGAGTTAGCCGAACAAGGGCCTGCGGTTAGAAGCAGGGTGTATAGATGGGGGCAAGGGGGAGTTGAAATTAGCTTATTTGCAGCAGGAAAAGCTTGTCACCCGTCTCAGCTGCCTGGCATGCCTGTTTCATAGGCAAAGCAGAAAGGAGCTTGGGCCACCCTCCAGTGGGGGAGTCTGACATCCGGGGACCCAGTCTCCGCCCTCCGGACCCCACCACATAGACCCTCTGCCAGCTCAGGCCCCCTCTGGCCTCCTCCTGAGTGTGCCCCGCCTGTCCCTTGTAAGTGGGATCCCCCCACCCCTCCTTTGTGCTCAGCCCTTATCCTTGGGGCCCCATGTCCCCAGAGTGTGGGGGGCTGACCCATGATCCAGACCAACACCCTAAGGGAGGGTCTCTGGCTCCGGAGGCCACCACTCGGCCGATGCTGCTGGGGGCAGACGCCGAAAGGACACGTGTCCAGGCAGGTTCTGATTGTTGTTCTGAGCAGGCCTTGTGGGGTGCACAGGAAGCGGGCCGGGGGGGGGTGAGACCCCACTCACACCCAGGTGTACGAGGCTCTTGTGACCTAATGGCACATTTCCCAGTCAGCATCCCAGGGTCAGGAGGGGAGGGCCATGTCCATGGTCAGGGGCGGTATGGACCCAGGTGTCTGCACTCAGCCTGGCCGTGCTCTGGGTGCCCTGGGCCCACGCTGTGGAGGGTGCTGCACTCCCGGGAGAGGAGCCTGGCAGCCGGCAGAGCCCCCGACAGGCGACGCGAAATGATGGATTCCAGGCCTTGGCGCCGGCTTCGGAGGGAGGAAGGGAATCGCTCATGCTGTCAGGGGAAGGCTGTTCCGGGACCCCGAGGCTCCCAGGGGGTGGCGTGGCCTCCTCCCCAGGCTGTGGGCACCGTGGGGCCGAAGGGACCGGTTTCTGCCCTGGGGGCAAGGCTGTGTGTCTTCTCTCCCCAGGACACCTCTGCAGTCAGGAAGGAGGGATTTGATACGTGGGACAGGAATGACCCTGCTTTGCTCAGTTAGGGAAACTGAGGCCCCAAAAGTGAGTTAATGCTTGTCAGGGCCCATCAGGGAGGCCTCTACCCTTCATTCCTGCTTTTGCTCCGCTGCTGGCGAGCTCTTCAGAGCTGCCCGGGGCTTCCCTTTAACGGGTCAGAGTGACAGCGTCCACCAGGACAGGGACCCAGTGGGGGAGCTGAGCACCTGCTCCCTGCAGGGGCTCCTGCGGCCACTCTGTACTGTGGGCCTATTTCTTGCGAACCTTGACGTAGCTTCTGTTGTCTGGCCTACTTCGCAGATGGCAAGACCGAGGCCGGGCGGTCTACCTTGCTGACTGTCACTAGTAGACAGAGACCCACCTCTGAACTGCTGAGCCCTGCCTCCCCAGGAACGGAAGGGGATGGTGGGGGTTCTTAAAGAAAGAGTGAGAGTGGAGGAAGGGGGTGAACATTTCCTGGGAGGTGTGGGGGCAGAGAAAGGATCTAGTGGACACTTATGGGTACTGGTCACTGAGTCCCGTGTAGTTTCATCCCCAGAAAAAAACCCTGTGTGACCCACATCTTTCAGTGGCCTGAGGGACTGACATCTGACTTGATGTCACATGGCCAGCAGGTGGGGGAATGGAGACTTAAAACCACGCTGAGCCCTGCCTCTTTCCACCTTATCCCCGCACTGCAGGGGATGTCCTACTCCGCTGAGCTGGTAGCGGGGCGGGGGTAGGGGGGGAAGGAGGGAGCCTGCAGGGGTGGCTCTGCCCTCAGCCACAGGCCCTTAGGCCCTGGAGCAGCAGCTCCTTCCTGCCTCAGAGCAGGGATGCGTCTCCCGCTCAGCTAATTATGTGGAAAATTGGAAGAAATTGCATGAGCCTCCGTGGGAAATGAGGTCAGGGCTGAAGGTTATCAGAGCAGCAGCAGTGGCGGCCGCAGGCCTCCCGTGAGACTCCCCGCCCCTCCCCTGAGGCAGAGCCGCATCCGAGGCCTCCTCCCCAGCCCAGGGTCAGGAAGTAGGGGAAGCCGTGGGCAGCTAGCCTCCCCCGCAGTGTGTGGCCCTCTCCATAAACATCTAGAAGCGAAATGTACCAATTTTCCCATCCCCTGTCCACCTGAGTCCTCTTCTCAGTCACTCCCTCAGGATCCCCAAAGATCCTGGGCATGAAAGGGGGTACTGGGCAGCAGAGGGCTTGCCGTGGACATTCAGGGGCACTGCTGGGGACTGGCAGGAAGGAAGGGAGGGCAGTGAGTGAGTGTGTGTGTGTGTGTGTGTGTGTGTGCAGGGATGGGAGGCATTGGGTGCAGAGGCATGTGCATGCAGAATAGAGACAAACCCCTTAGTCTGTACCTCACTGTTCTCACTGTCTCCAGCACCTCATTCAACAAATATTTATTGAGCACCTACTATGTGCTAGGCATATATTTTCTTCTAGCTATACTTACTTATCTCCATTCTCTATCTCTCTTTTTTTTTCTTTTTGTTAGTTCTCACTCAAGCATATTTTTCCATTGATTTTTAGAGAGTAGACGTGGGTGGAGAGACAGAGAGAGAGAGAGAGACATTGATGTGAGGGAGACACATCGATTGGTTGCCTCCTGCACGCACCCTGACCAGGGTCGGGGATCAAGCCTGCAGCCGAGGTACATGCCCTTGTCCCGATCAAATCTGGGACCCTTCCGTCCTTGGGCCGATGCTCTATCCACTGAGTCAAACTGGCTAGGGCTACCTCCATTCTTTTGAACACTTCACACGTTCCCTGTTTCCTCTGCTGGCAAACGCCTACTCACCCTTCAGAGCCTTCTGCAGGTTGCCCCTCCTCAGGCAGCCAGTGCATTAAGACATTCTGCAGTATAAGAGGCAGCAGAGTGTGCTGGTTAAACATGGACGTGGAGTCAGATAACCTGGTTCAGATGCTGCCACAGACTAACCGGTGACCTTGGCCTTACCAGTTGCCTCTCTGAGCCTCTGTTTCTTCCTCTGTGAAATGGAGATAATGGAAGTGTGTCTGTGTCCAGACGGAATGAGCACTGCATGTAAAGAATGTGGTTCACCACCTGTCACAGCCCAGGGGCTGTCAGGGTTGTCACAGTTGGTGGGAGGGGATGGTTTTCCCAGCGCCCCCAGACCCCCGGAGCCTTCTCTTCTCTATGTTCCCATAGCACTGTCTTCTCTTTGTTCCCATAGCACGCACCATCTGTCTTTCCACCCTAGTGGGTTGTCCAGGCCTGGAACTCGGGAAGGGTCATTGCTTACCTGCTCTCACGCCTCCAGCCTGGGTAGGCAGGGGCCCCAGAGAACATCAGTGCAGAGGCAGCATTTAACACAGAGCCTCTCTTGGCTCTGACACTGCAGCAGCTGCACCCCCAGGTCCTCCTCCTAATAGTGATGAGGATGGCGATGGTGATGATAATAAGAGTACCGGTCACACCACCCAGCAGGGACTGCGCGGCGAGCCCCTTCTGTCCTGCTCTGCACTTTGCATTAGGCTCCCACCTGCCTCCTCTTTCCCACGGGCCCCCACCCCATACATGGGTCCTCCGTGGAGAGCAGTGTGGGCAGTGGGTGTCACTGTTCTTGGGAGAGGGTGTTGCAGGTCAGGGGAGTCAGTTTTGGGCTAAAACTGTGTAGGATAAAGGGCAGCCTTGGCCCTAGCTGGTTTGGCTCAGTGGATAGAGTGTCGGCCTGCTGACTGAAGGGTCCCAGGTTCGATTCCAGTCAAGGACACGTACCCTAGGTTGCAGGCTCCTCCCTGGCCAGGGCTCGTGCAGGAGGCAATCAGTCGATGTGTCTCCCTCACATCAATGTTTCTCTCTGTCTTTCCCTCTCTCTTCCTCTCTCTCTAAAAATCAATGGGAAAATATCCTCGGGTGAGGATTAAAAAAACAAAAACAAAAATGGGCAGCCTTTATGGGTGTCTAGGTGTCTGACTGAGCCGTGTCCGGCTGCCCGGGATGGGAGTGGAGCCTGAGAGGCTGGGCCCGCTGCTGTTATGATCTCCGAGTGCAGCTGTCCCAGGTACCCGGGGCTGGACAGTTCACCTGTCAGCACAGACTCGGCGGGAGGGGTCCCAGCCCTCCCAGCAGGAGCTCCCCTTCCAGAGGGCCATTGATTCTGTCACTCCTGGGTGACCACCCACGAGCCACCACCCCCTGCGGTGGGCTTCAGGGGTCTCCTCTCCCCTCCGGAAGGGTCTTTCTTATCTGCTCTCAAGCCTCTACTCAAAGCTGCCCAGACATAGGGTCTAAAGGAGACGCATTTCTACCCTGGCTGTGGCCTGCTTTCCCCACCTTCCGGCAGACTCTGATTTAGACCAAGGTCCAGGCTGTGACATCCTCTGAGCCAGGGATCCTCACCTGGCTGCCGGGGTGGGCAGGGTTCCATTTTACAGGTGGGGAAAATGAGGGCAGGGCTTTTCAGAACCGTGCCCGAGGCCACACTGGAGCCACACCATTTTTTCTCTTTTCTTTCTTTTCTTTTTTTTTTTTTATTGCCATGATGTTTAATACGGAGGTTGAGGGATGAAAATAAATGAGCCACCCCCACATCCAATTTCCTCCTAATTGACAGTTGGCAGCCTCCTGAGGGCTGGCGGCCCTCCTGGGGGATCGTCCCACGTCCTTCCTCGGCATCCGATACGGGGAGACGGCTGCCCCAGCGGCATCAGAGGCTGACTGGGAGGTGGGCGTAATTGACTTGTAACATACAGACCATGACAGGCTGTCATCTGTGTCAGGCTCGGGTGGGAGTGCACCTGTTAGTGCGTGTGTGCTGTGTATGTGCATGCTGTGTGTGTGTGTGTGTGTGTGTGTGTGTGTGTGTGTTCCCTCCCTCCCTCGGGTTTCAAGAAGAAAACAACCTCTCCTGATTCAGGAAAGCCTTACAAACACAATGAAGGTGGCAGACAGGGCTGGGAACCGGGACAGAACAAGGGACTTCCCTGGAGCTTCCTCCCACGCTCTCCCTGCCCAACCTTTCCCCTACGCCCTCCAGATGCCCCTCTCTCCAGTCTCCCCTGCCCCCCTTAACCCCAGACAAGGGTTCCAGTGCCCTTGAAAAGTAGCCAAGCCCGCTGGTGTTGCTCAGTGGTTGAGCATCGACCTATGAACCAGGAGGTCACAGTTTGATTCCCGGTCAGAGCATTTGCCTGGGTTTTGGGCTAGATCCCCAGTAGGGGGCATGCAGGAGGCAGCCGATCAATGATTCTCTCATCATTGATGTTACTATCTCTCTCCCCTTCTCCCTTCTTTTCTCTGAAGTCATTTTATATATATTTATTTATTTATTTATTTATTTATAGCCAAAGTGCCTTTGTGCCTTCTACTTAGCAGCAGGTTCCCCGGGTCTTGGGGTGAGAGGTGGCCCTGTAGGTAGGGTACATGTGCTTCACACACACATCACTGACCAACCAGAACCAGAGGCAATGCATCATGTAGCTGCATTCCATGGACGGTGTTGAGCGTTTTGGAGTTTGCATAGCCAGCCCATTTTCTTGGTATGAAAACTGAGGCCCAGAAAGGTAAGTGACTTGCCTGAGGCTGCACAGCTGGTAGAGCAGGGATCCAAACTCAAGTCCACCAGGCTCCACCCTCAGGCTCTTCATACAGTGCTGCCACATGGCCTTCTGTTGAGGCCCTGGTGTGGCTTTACCCTCTAGAGTAGTGGTTCTCAACCTTCCTAATGCCACGACCCTTTAATACAGTTCCTCATGTTGTGGTGACCCCCAACCATAAAATCATTTTCGTTGCTACTGCATTCCATGGACGGTGTTGAGCGTTTTGGAGTTTGCATGGCCAGCCCATTTTCTTGGTATGAAAACTGAGGCCCAGAAAGGTAAGTGACTTGCCTGAGGCTGCACAGCTGGTAGAGCAGGGATCCAAACTCAAGTCCACTAGGCTCCACCCCCAGGCTCTTCATACAGTGCTGCCACATGGCCTTCTGTTGAGGCCCTGGTGTGGCTTTACCCTCTAGAGTGACTCTGGCCAGAGGGGGCTGGACAGGTGCTTGGTAGTGACCTCGCTGGGCTACTGGCTCCCTGAACAGACTCCTGGTGCTCCAGCCCTTCACCCGCTGCCACTGCCCAGCTCTGTGGGCTCTGGGGAAGAAGAGAACACACCTGGCCCGCGGCCCTCCGAGTCCTACCGGCCATCTCAGCCGGGGCAATGGCCGTGGTGACCAGCTGCTCTCCCAGTGGCACCCTTCAAGTGCCCCATCTGGCGTCCTCCTCCAGGGTCATCTGTCTTGGTGACATCAGGGTTCCACTCCCTCTGCCCAGCTGACTCTCTGAGGGCACAGCCCACGTGGACGTTCGGCCTAGCGAGCTCCAGACGCTTGAGGTAGCCAGAGGTGGATGATTCCCTTTGCATCCTCTTTTCAAGTATTTTCAGAATCTGGAAACAATTAGAGCAGCCCAGTGGGGGCCGACTGTATTAAATCAAAGCGCGCAGGCTGTTGTGTGTGCTGGGTTGATGCCGCCCTGGGCTGCCTGCTTTGTTGCTGCTCGGTCCGGCGCGCGGCCTTGAAGGAAACACACGCCAGAGGGAGGAAAGATCCATTTAATAATCCTTGGAAGGCCGGCTCCCGCGAGCCGCAGAGAGCGTCGCCCCGGGTGTTTCCGGGGTGGGGGAGGTTCTGGATGAGGTCTTGCCATCCGCTCTGGAAAGAGCAGTTTCTAAATGGGCCTGTCTGCTGCTTCCGACAGCCCATCCATCCCGGGCCAGACGGAGGAAGGAAGAATGGAAAGCAGGCAAACTGTCAGGGCTTCACATGTCTCCCTCGTCTTACAGCGGCTCCGCCAGCTTTGGCTTCTTTATTTCTGAACTGGAGCCGATACCCACTGGATAGTGGCTTGCTTGGAGGCACAGTGGATGCTGTCAGGCCCCCTTACCCCATCTCCCTTGCCTCTTCACCCTGCAGCCTGGCCTCCAGCCGCCTGCCCCCGAAGGGATCTCTTTTCCAGGTGCTTTCTGGGCCGCAGGAGCGCCCCCAGCCTGCTGCGGGGCAGGCCCGAGTGCTGGAGGTTAGTGCCTTCCCCCATGGCTGACGAATCGGTGTCCAGGTACCCCAGCCCGCTCCCATCAGGAGGGTCATGGATCGTATCTTTGTAGTGGTTGCTAGAGCTCCCTGCCAAGCAGGATGGAGGAGGATGGAGGATTGGGTGACCTGCTCAGCCTGGCTCTCTCGCCGGCATCCTTTGCCTCCTGCCTTCCTCCCCTCCTACCTGCTGTCCTGACAGGTCTGCTCACACTTGGGTCTTTGTCTCCCTCCGCTTGCTCCTGGGGTTCAGTGGGATGCAGAATCTGGCTCGGGGACACAAGGCCTGGTGGCAAAGTGTCACTGTGGCTATGAATCAGCAGTCTTTTGGGGGCAAATGGAGAGACGTCCCCAAAGCCTGACAACTCTGCCAGGGCCAGGGAGAAAGGGTTTACAAAGTGCTTACCTGTTGCTGATGGCATGGCCCTGTCCCAGGGGCAGCTGGGGCTACAAGAGGCAGCCCTGGCTCACAGCTGGAAACAGAGGCTCAGAGAGGGGACGCTCAGCCTCTCCCTATGGGGTCACAGGCCAGCGAGGAGTCTTCTGGCCCCATAACCTCCTCCTCACTGTCTGGGCACCTGGGACAGAGTCTCAGTAGGGGGCAGCATTGCCTGGAGGGAGGGTGTTGAGGGAGAGGGGCAGTTCCTGGGTCACATTCCGGTGAAGATGTTTTCATTCTAGGGAAGCAGCCAGGGGCCCCAGGGCTGGAGTAGGGCGACCTTGGGGGTGTCTGTGGGGCCCTCCTGGCCAGTGTCTCAGGAGGCTTTCTCCAAAGGGCTATTTTCTTGCAAACACCCTCCCGCCTCGCCCTTCGCTCTGTGGAGGTGGCTCCCTGAGCCCCGCGATGGACAGGCTATTGGGAGTGTGACCCTGCCCAGCGCAGGCCACTGACACTCTGAGCACAAGCTGTAGGAGTGTCCCAGGCCCGCCATTAGCTCAGGGACCGACAGCCCCATGCTCTCCTTTCCTACGTGGCTCCCAGTTTGGGGGTTTGGGGTTTGCTGCAGCCTTGCCCGTGCTTTGGAACGGCTTCGAGCGTGGGAACGATCCGTTCCTACAAGTTCGAAGGAACCACGTCTGGTCTTCCCCATCCCTGCAGTTAATCCTGTGACAAGTTCTCTGTTTTTTCCCGGCGTTGAGGTCTGTTCATGTGTCTACTTCTCTTGGATGAATTTTGACACTTCCTACTTTCTGCCAAACTGTCTGCTTTGGGTGAGGTCTTCCTACGTGCCACATGCAGCTGCACATGGTGTTTCGTAGCCTCTGAGCATCTGTGGATCGGCGCCCGCCCTTCCCACCACCTTTCCCACCACCCCTTCCCACCATCCCTTCCCACTACCCCTTCCCACTGACCTCCCAGGCCCAGGCACCTGCAGCCAGCCCTCCTGGCAATGCTGGGGGCTTGGTTAGGGGACATGAGAAGGAGCAGAAGAGAGCCCTGTAGCGCTGTCTGTGCCACCGTGTCCCTGTTCTCAGGCAAGAACAGAAGCCAGGACTGGCTGGGAGTGGACACGATGACAGCCTGAAGGTGAAAGGGGAGAGCTTGGAGGCCACAGAAGCCTGCTCCGGCCCAAGCTGCACCCCTAGAGGTAGGGGACGCCCAGCCTCTCCAACCCCATGTCCTCGTCTCTGACATGGGGCGACTGTCACCCACTGCACCAGGGGTTGAAAGGGAGACACGGGAGCATCAACGCTAAGTGAAGTGTCCACTTGAGAAGGGTGTTAGTGTACGTAATTACACCTCAACAAACCTGACTTTTGAAGGAACATATACAGCACATGACTGTTCACAGCAGCATTGTTCACAATAGTCAAAAGGTGGGAACAGCCCCCGTGTCCATCAACAGATGACAAACAAAATGTTGTCCATCTGTACAGTGGAGCATTACTCAGCCATTAAGAGGAATAGAGCACAGCCTGTCCTCATGGCCCAATTGGTTGGAGTGTCGTCTGATACACCAAAAGGTGGCGGGTTCGATTCCCTGTCAGGGCACATATGGAAGGCAACTGATTGATATTTGTGTGTTTTTTTTCCTCTCTCTCTTTCTTTTCTCTCCCTCCTTCCCTGGCTCCCTTAAAAGAACATCTTTTAAAAAAAAGGAATGACACTACAATATGGATGATCCTTGACAACATCATATATCACAGAAGGCCACATGTGAATGATTCCATGTATATGAAATATCTAGAATAGAAAAATCCGTGGAGACAGAAAGCAGATTAGTGGTTGCCAGGGGCTGGGGGGAGGGGGGGAGTGACAGCTAATGGCTGCGGGTTTGTGTCTGGGCTGATGAGAACATCCTGGAGCTCCATCCAGGTGGTTGCACAACCTGGTGAATGCACTACATGCCACGAAAGGGTTTACTTAAAACGGCTGGAGATCAGGTTTATCTGACATGTGTTTTGCCATCACCACAACAACGGAGAGGTGAGGGAGAGGAGGAGGTGAGCCCGGGTGCTGAGTGACGCGGACTCCCAAGGCTCTGCGTCGGCCTGGCCCCCAGCTTGTGGCCTGGGTTCCTCAGCTGTGCTCTTTGCTCCCTGTGGGATCAAGGAACCGCGCCACGACCACGGACAGTGTTCCTGCGCTCGGCAAGCTGGGCACCCGTTTCCCTCTCACCAGTGGGAGGAACGGAACCCAGAGCTCTGGTCCGGCTGGTCCAGTCACTGGCACCTGGACCTGCAGGCTCCCCAGTACCCCGGCCCTGCACCTGCAGTTCTCAGGGAGATGATGCGTTTTCTGCAGTGTCTCTGACAGCAGCCTTGAGAACAGTGTTCCTAATTACAGCTTGTTGGCAGCCCATGTCTGGTGCTGGCAGGTGGTCAGCAGTGAGAGGCCACATGCAGCTCTGCTGGGGCTGGCCACTGAGCGTGGCATGGAATGGTCAGCTGGCCGCGGGCACTGACCTGGGCCTGTGCTGGCCCCCGCCTACAGGCAGAGGAAGATTCCAGAGCACATAGCCTCAGAATTGGGAGGAGGCAGGGGAGTTCCAGCCGGTGAGAGCTCGTCCACACCTGAGGAAAGGCCAGGGGTGACAGCCACATAGAAGGCAGCCAGGGGAAGGGATGGTGGGGAAGGAAGCCCAGGCCAAGGACCTGAGAGAGCAAAGGCCAGAGGTGGGAAGGCGAGAACTCGGGACTCTGAGAGGCTGTGCCCCCGGCAGTGGCAGGAACATCTCGAGGGAAGGGCCTTATACAGGGAAGTGCCTGGGTGTGATCCGCCTCACCAGATTCATCGTAGCTTCCACTGAGCGCAAGCCACACCAAGGAAAGGAGGGAAGGTTCTGAAGCCAGCACCCAGCATGGCCATCCATCGATCCATGGGGTCAAGGTCAATCCCAGGGGTCTGACCTGGAGCTAGGGAGCCAGTCAGGGCACAGGGACCCAACATGGGAACATTGAGGTCATGCCCCTCACCCCAGGACCCAGGCCCAGGTGGGAGCTGAGCAAAGGGACACCGAGGTGCTGAGTCCCATGCTCCCAGCAGATGGCAACCTTGGTCCAGGAAGGGATGAGGCCGACCGGGGAAGAGGCAGATGGCTGCGCAGCCCTGCCTGTACGCTGCCCTTTGGCCCCTGCTTATTTCTGCACAGGTGGGTGCAAGGCCTCACACGGGCCCTCCCTCAGCCTCAGCGGGGCTGTAGCAAAGCCGGGCAGGTGCTTCCTAAGTCCCTGGGCCTTGGAGGTCCCCATACCAATAATGGGCTTATTCCTGCCTTAGAGAGTGCAGAGCTGATAGGTAATTGTGCTAGCTCGGCGCCTGGTAGGTAGGCAAAGCCTCAGAGAAGGTGGTTCTAACTATTAGATTGTGTTGGCAGGGTTCCCATCCCCACTTTTCGAATGAGGAAACTGAGGCCCAGAGAGGTTGGAGTACTCACCCAAAGTCACACAGCTTGGAGGATTACATCAGGCCAGTTATGGGGCAGCCTGGTGGCTGCTAACTTTTGCTGTGCACTTGCTGTGTGCACTGTCTGAGCAGCTTACACGAATCTTCAGACTTAATTCAAAGGTGGAAACTGAGGCAGGAGGACCTAAGGAAGGTGGCCCAGGAGCCTCTGGCGTCCTGTACACAGAGGGGTCATGGGCTGTAAGACAGGCAGCCTCGGAGGCTTTCCCAGATCAGTTCAGAGGAGGCACAATGGTGGCCGCACTTACTCCAGTTATGTCATTTAAACCTTATGGCTGCCACATGAAAGGTCATTATCATCACCCCTGTTTTACAGATGTCACAGCTGAGGAGAGAGGTGCCCAGTTGTCTTGGCCAAAGTGAAGGATCTGATCCCAAGTGGGCCAGGGGCTCCTGGACCCACCCTGCATGGGCCAGAGGGTCTCCCACTGACTCAGGCTCTGCAGGTCTCGGCCTGAGATCGCCCTTTCTTCTTGCTGCGGAGCTATGGGTCCGAGAGGGTGGGGGCAGTGGCGGTCCTTATCTGCTCCTTGAGCAGGGGCCCTGCACCTCCTTACTCACTTTGCTTTTCTGGTTTTGTTTTTATTTGCTTGTTTTCCATTAGCTTTTTTGAGAAAGGTGACATTGTATTTAATGCAGATTTTTTAAAAGAATCACTTGATCCTGACTTGTGACTTCTCTATGAGCATGAAGTCATGAAGTTTTTGGTTATTGTTGTTGTTTTTTTTAATATATTTTATTGATTTTTTACAGAGAGGAAGGGAGAGGGATAGAGAGTCAGAAACATCGATGAGAGAGAAACATCGATCAGCCGCCTCCTGCACACCCCCTACTGGGGATGTGCCCGCAACCCAGGTACATGCCCTTGACCGGAATCGAACCTGGGACCCTTCAGTCCGCAGGCCGACGCTCTATCCACAGAGCCAAACCGGTTTCGGCTTATTGTTGTTGTTTTTTACCTCAAATATTTTGGGGGCGTGTTTGTACTACAAATTTTTAAAAATGCAAATGGTGTGATATTACATGGTATCAAACAAGAGGTTTTGGGGGCCTGGTTTATTCCTCCAGCTCAGGTGCTGAGCACTGTGGCTCATGCCATGGAGGGTGAGAGAACTGGGGGGAGGGCATGAGGAAGTTTGTAGCCTGAGTCCCTGGAGAGGAGACCCATGCTTTCCTGTTCACAATCTTGAAATACCTTCTCCCCACCCATCCTGCCCGCCATTCATCCCACTTAAAGTGGCTCTTGGGGCCCTGGCTGGTGTGGCTCAGTTGGTTGATCGTCATCCCATGCACCAAGAGGTCACTGGTTTGATTCCTATTCGGGCACCTGCCCAGGTTGTGAGTTTGATCTCTAGTAGTGGGTGTGCAGGGGGCAACCAACCAATGTTTCTCTCTCTCCCTTCCTCTCTGTTTAAAATCCGTAGTAAAAAATGTATTTAAGGTAGGTCCTGGGCCTGGAGCCTCAGTTTCCTCATCTGTAACAGGGATTGAGCCATCTTGCCTGCTTCCCAGGGCTGTTGGGGAGCCGCTGAGCCCTGTGTCAGGACGCCTGTGAGTCTGCCAGAAGCTGTGCCAGCATTGTAGGTGGTTGCTTTCCGAGCCCCAATTTCTTTAGTTTTCACTCATCCCTGAGGCTTTCTGTCCTTCCCCTGACCAAGTTAGGATCAGAATCTGGAGAAAAGCATCTTTCCTGATGGCAGGAACAAACTTCAGAGCAAACGAGGGCTTTAATCTGTCGGGATCATGTGCCAGGGAGACACCGTTCATTGAGTTACAGTGCGTGACTCCAGGAGTTATCAGGGAATTATGTCACTCTTTGCTCCCGCAGAGTTAGTGGGGAGCCTGAGCCCTGCCCAGGCCCCAGAGAGCACTCCCTTCGCCCCAGGGTTGCTGCCGTCAGCACTTTCATTGGCAGTTTTCCTAGAGCTGGAAGGCCTGCCGCTCTGTTCCAAAGCCCATGTAATTTTGGAGCAGACGGAACTGGCCCTTGGAGACCGCGCTGCCCTGCAGGTGAAACCTTCGGTGTGGTGGGAGGAGCCGGGGGAATGTGCACCTGGGTCCTCTTCTGCCTGCAGTGACCTTGGGCAGGTCCCCCACCCGTCCAGGCTGAGGCTTCTCTGCCCGAGACTCCTTCCAGCACCGAAGCTCTCCCTGCCATCGGTGAGGGGCCATCTCTGGGCTGACGTAATGCGCCCGGGATCTCTTTTATTTGGGTACTCCCCCCCACACACATCGTTCCTGCAAACGTATCATTCGTTTACAAAAGGTCACCCCTGCTTCCTTGTATTTGCATAAATGTTTTTCCATTTTCAAAGTCCTCTGAGGACATTGTCTTGTGTAACCGTGTCTGGCTTTGTAGAAAACCAAAGCAGAGAGAAGCCGAGGGAGCGGGGACAATGGCCAGGCTGATGCGGCCAAAACTGGCTCCTCAGGACTGAGTCATCACCGAGTCCTGGGTTGCTTGCCTAGAATGTAAGCCCTAGATCGTCCTGGCTGTTTGCTTCAGCAATGAGGCCAGGTGAAAGCTCACCTGGGAAGGGCCAAGCCGGGTGGAAGAGCTGGGCCAGGTGCCCTTGCTGTGCCCATGTCTCTGGTGGGATGTGGGGAAGTTTGGGAAGATGGGCTCTCTCTGCTCTAAAGTTATTTAAGACCCAGAAAATAAACCCACAATGCCAGCAGCCTCTCTTTCAACATAAGCACCATGAAGCTTCCGAGCTGCAAGGAATCTTACAGGCCGTCAGTTCTGAACCTTATGGGGGTGGGGCAGGGCAGGGGGCCACCCAAGGCCGGGAGAAGCCAGGTGACTTACCGGGGTCATGAATTCTTGACAGCAGGCAAGTGATGGAATAGCACTCGGTGGTGATGTTCACCCCCCACTCCCCGAAACCAGCCACGGAGCAGCTCAAAGCAGCCCCAGCCACAAGTTAATTAACCCTCCCAGCACCTCTCCAAAGGAGATAATTATTACTCATATCCCCTCCATAGGTGGTTAAACCAAGGCCCACAGGGGTTGCGTGAGTGTATTAAATGCCAAATGGAGGAGTTACCCTGCATCGAGCTTAATCTAACCTGCCTCTTAATTAGTCTGGGCTATTAGTCTCCAAGTACTTTCAAAGACTCCATCTTTGTTGTTTTCTTATAAAAACCATATGCAACTCTCCAGAAAAGGAAAACCCCAGAAGGACATAAAGCATCCAACTTGGTTTCCAGCGAGTGGGCATGGTTTGGGGGGCAAGGGGGTTACATCCTGAGGCTCGACCGTCTTTTGTATGAACCAGCCCACTTCCCGCGTTATGGGTGACATCCTTATGGGGAAGGGTGTGGGGAAGTGGGGTGCAAGAGATGAAGGTCCCTTCCGAGCCTCATTGCCACTGCCGTGCGTTCGGATCCACACATGACACTGGACAGACCCGCCTTGTCTGAGCAGGGCACGGTCACCATGATGTGCAGGATCATTTAGCTGGAAATCACAGGGTCCCCAGGTCCAGCCACCCCATGTGCAGAGCGCTCGCTTCCATTGCTCATGGCCAGGGGAACCCCAAAGGCTCTTGTTTTTTCTTAGGGGAATTTTTATCATAAATAATGACTTCTCTCTTTCTACTTATAATTTGATATGTTTTCTATATCAGATTTGCCTTTATCACCTATTATAAGGTTTTGCTTCCTGATTAATTTGTATAATTCAGTGCTGTATTCGTACCTGATGCTGCATAGCCACTCTCCCCCCAAACTTACTGGCTTAAAACCACAGTCCTCGTTGACTATCTCACAGTTTCTGTGGGTTAGGACTTGGGGAGTGGCTCAACTAGGCAGTTCTGGCTCAAGGCTTTTCAAGATGTTGGCCGGGTCTGGAATCATCTGCAGGCTGGCCCGGGGCGGGAGGGTTTGCTTCCAAGGTGGTACCTTCACATGGCGGGCGAGGTGGGTCCTATGTACATGGAGTTGGGTCCTCTCCACACGGCTGCTTGAGCAACCTCACAACATGGCGCTGGATTCCCAGTGCCAGCAGCCAGGAACGCCTGGTGTAATGGGGGACACCTGATGACCCAGCCTCAGACGTCGGAAACTGTCCCTTCACTTCGCCATATTTCACCAGCCACACATCCCTGCCCTGTGCTCTTCTGCTCTTGCTCACTGCCTCCAACACCCCCTCCTTGCTTTTCCTACCCAAGTGCTGAATTGGCAAAAGCTGAAAATAGCCTGCGGGGGGCCCCGTAGCCACTAGAGATGAGTGGGTGCCAGCCCTGTTGTGCCCCCAGGCTTCTTAGCTCCACTTGGCTTTCAACTGGGCCCCTTTCTTTGTCTCCTGAGGCTGCAGCCGACAGTGACCCATGCACACTTGTTCTGGAGCACTGAGGGGCTTAAGGGGGACCCTGGTTTTTGCCCACTGCTGCCAGTGAATGGGGTTGGGCCATCGCTAAATCCTTGGACACCCTCTCTGGAGGCGAACCGCAGAGTTCCAGAAAACAAAGTGTTACTGCACCGTGCAGCCTTGTCGGGCCCATGGGCCAAAAGAAGGGCTCCAAACTGAGAGTAAAAACAATATCCACAGGTGTTTATGCAGCTGGGTCCTGTCTGAGTGCTTCCTAGGTACATTCGCTCATTGAATCTTCAGACAACCCCTAGGGAGTAGAGACGATTATCCCCATTTTATCGATGAGGAAACTGAGGCCCAGAGACGTTAAGCCACTTGCCTAAGGCCACACAGCTAGGAAATGGGACTTGAACCCAAGCAGCGTGGCTCCAGGTTTCTACTCTTATCCATTCTCCCATAGACCTCTACTGCCTGGTGCCCTCGGGCCCTTCTCTTTGCCCTTCTGGGCCTCAGTTTTCTTGTTCGACTACAATGGAGGGGAGAGAAGGGAGGCAGGACTGCCGCCTGTCCTCCCTCCTAGCCATTCAGTGCGTGCGTGCGTGCCCACGGCTGTGGCTCTCTCCACGACAGCTGCCTGCCAGCCCTCAGAAGCACACTGTTCTGCTTTCAAGATGCCCCCGGCCCAGGAGACGGCCCTGCAGGTCAGGAGGCCAGGAGAATTGAGAATCTGCCTGATGGGCTGTGCTTTAGCTGTCGCTGCAGGATGACTCTTGGCGTGTAATCACAGCGTGCGGCATGGGGACAAAGAACATGACAGCGGAGAGCGATCAGACAGAGAGAAGGCGGGAGAGGGCAGAGCGGGCGGGGCCGGGCCTGGAGCCTCCGCTTACATCCTCTAGGCAAGAACCAGGAGAGGAGGCCGGAAGACCTGCCCCCCATGCCCTCCTCTCTACTCCTGCCCTAGACACCTGATCTCCTGGCAGCACGCCTTCCCTCGGCCCCCAGGCCCCGGTGATGACAGCGCACAGCCTCGGCTTTTCCTGTCCACCAATTAAGGGATTTACTGGGTTAACGATTCTTGGAAACTCTGTGCAGATGTTGTGTTCAAGCCAGTTGGGGCGGTGCGGGGAGGGGGCTTCGCAAGGATCCGCTAACTGGGCATCAAGCTCCCGCTGCTGCGAGAGTCGTGGTCCCTGGTCTGTTGGGATCATTCGGGCTGGAGGGAATGCTAGGAAAATGGTGGCCCCTGGGATAATAAAGGAAGGCTGGCGGGTGCCGGGTGAGGGCTGGCACACGCGGACACCGTGCAGCAGAGGCTGCCCTCCCGCCGCTGCAGGCGGACTTCCACTAGCAGGCAGGTAACGGGCATGGCTAAGATTTCAGCCCAAGGGTGAGTGGGCTCTTTTTGTACCAGATCTATAATAACAGACTCTAATTTGAATTTAAAAATTAGCATAGAGGGAACGATGGACATACAAAATTGCTGTATGCAGACACCACAGTAATCATTGTTTCAGGCAAGCATCATCAGTGGGTGCTGAAGTCAGTGGGTGACCGACAGGGTGATGGAAACAGGATGTTTGCATCGGCTCAAAGTATCTCCCCACGAGATCCTTACGGATTTTGAAGGAGAAAGTGGTCCCTTCCAACTAGGCAGGTGCCACCTACACCGAGTGATCAATGTTATAATCACGAGGGAGGGACAGATGACCTCATGGCCTCCTGATATCATACAGGGTCACTCCTGGGGTATTCCCGCCCAAAATGGCCTGTGCAGTTAAACTCGGGTGAGTGTGTGCTTCTAGACCTAGCTGATTCTGCACCAGGTGGAGTTTGGGCCAGCCTCTCACTGCACAGCACCCCTCCCCAGAGCTCATAAGACAGGCAGAGTGGCAGGCCCTCCCCGGCCTAGCACAGAGCCTGCTTGGACAAAACCCTGGTGCTTCATACACACAGTGAAGGCTGCAGAATTCTACGGGGCCCGCCAGCTCCAAGGTGCACGGTTTTGATCCAGTTAGTTTCAGCGTCACAAGGATCCATGCGGGGAAAATAGAACTTCCTGGCAGACGAGAGGAAGCAAAAGGGAATGAGGGGCCGTTGGGTGAGGCTGGTTACCTGGGAGACTGGGTGGTTCCCTGGACTGTTAGCACAGAAAAGAGGGAGAGGCCTGGCAGATCGCTGAACGTCCTTCCTCTCTTCACCCCTTGTCCTGAGCCCCCCTCAGTGGGGCCGACATGTGTGTCCCGCTCACCAGGAGGCGGTCAGCAGGCCCCGCCATGAAAAACAAGCAAGACAGAGGGCCTGCTCCCCGAGCTTGTTAGCGGGGAACACAATGGCCACTTGGTATTTTCCGAGGAAGGGTTCAGGCGGGTCACCCACGTGTTGGCATAAGCGCTTGGTGTCCTCGCCAAGTGACTCATTCAAAACGGGAACATTTATTTGAGGGAATGTGTGACAATGTGGCCCTGGAAAAGAAAAAGGGGAGTCAGTATCCGTGTGCCCAGCTGGTCTCCCCTAAAATCGCTGCTGTCACCCACCTCACTGAACTGAGGACTTGGCATCTGGTGTGTCCATTCACAAGGCGGAGGGGGACCCGGGGGGGCACTTGCAAATGTCCGTCCGTCCTGACAATGGCTTGTTGTGGAGAGCCTGGCCTGGAAGCGGGGCCTGGACAATAATGAGCTGCAGTCAGGAGGTGCTCGCCGGCTGCCAACACTTACTTGGCACTGCGGTTTACACATCTATTAGTCCAAGTGCCCAGCAGCTTCAGATGGGTTGGGATTTGTTTGGAAAGATGAAAGATTGGGGGGCTATTGGAACATCTGTTCTGGTATCACTTGGGAAGTTTCAAGTCTGTATTACCAGCCTGGGTGGGATGTTTGATTCCCTGCGTAGGGAGTTAAAAAAAAAAGAAGAGAGTGAAAATGAGACGTGAGTTTTTGCCTTGTCCTGTATTGTGGGGCTGGGGGCTGGGGCACCTCAAGAAGCAGCTTTGCTTAAAGAGAAGCTGTTGCAAAATGGGCTCCTGGCCCCGAGAGGGCTGGTGGCTGCAGGCTCCGGGGTCACACCGGCTGCCCCCAAGATGCTGCCGCCTCAGCTCGGCTCGGCTCTCGGCGCCTCTGGTCTCCCCGTGCATCTCTGGGGACAGGGACAGCAGATGAGTGTTCTGCAGTGTCACCGAGAACTCTGGCTCGTGCG
Organism: Myotis lucifugus; assembly: GCF_000147115.1. Lineage (NCBI taxonomy): Eukaryota > Metazoa > Chordata > Mammalia > Chiroptera > Vespertilionidae > Myotis > Myotis lucifugus. The sequence goes on along the minus strand of NW_005871083.1, from coordinate 1,063,890 downwards.
AGGGACCAGCTGGAGGCGAGCGCTGGGGTCTGTTCGAGACAGATGGCTCTGTCAGATTTGGCTCCCGGAAATTGTGCAAGACATGCGACACTTGGCGGGACTGCAGAGGCCTGGGCTCCCAGGGTGGCCTCAGGGGCCGACTCAGTGGGGCCCAGAGAGAACAGAAGGGGGCGGCCCACTGCCTGCCTGCCCCCTGCACCACCCCCTCTATGGTTTTATGGGAGGACTTCTTGGAGGACCTTGTAGCTTAACAACCACTCTCGTTCTCACAATGACCCGTGAGGCCTTTCATGACCTGCCCACACCCCACTCTGGCCTCATCTCACTCCACTCTAGCCCAGCTGGCCTTTCCGTTTCTCAAACACACCAGTCATGTGGCTACCCCAGGGCCCTTGCACGTGCTGCACCCTCTGCCTGGCCCGCTCTTCCTCTTGCTATCTGCATGGCTGGCATCCTCACTTCCTTTCTGGTCTTTCCTCCATCGTTACCGTCTCTGAGAGGCCTCTCCTAACCACCCTATCCAGAATTCCAGGCTCCAACTTGACAATTTCTTTCCCACCTTCCGAACGCTGTTTTCCTCCTTCACATGTGTTGCTAACATGCTGTTTTACTTGTTTGCTCTGTCTCCCTTAACCCCACTGAAACCTAGAGTCAGCTCCATTAACTCCGTGGGTGGCCTGGTTTCTTTATGGCTGCGTGCACCGTTCCTGGAACAGTGCCTGGCACACAGTAGGTGCTTAATAAATTTTTGTGGAAGGAAGAAATGAAGATCAGTGAGAGATAAGCACTACCAACCTCCTTCCCCCGTTTTCTGTTTTAAAAAATCATGCAAGAGGCACTGATTCTGAATTCCCTGGAGAATGTCAAAGGCACAGGAGGGAGCCTCACAGGCAGTAAAGCCACCAGGCAAATGGGCAAAGACCCAGAGCTGGAAGCCACCTGCCTGAGGTGACACCAGGCACCTCTGCACCCCTCGCCCACCCGGCAGCCTGAGCCGACTGTGATGAGGCTGTTGGCAGCCTGGAGATCCGAGACGTGTCAGCCACCAGCTGGGGACCTGAGAAGTTCAAAGAGGACTGGGTCCTAAGGGGCCCTCTGACTGGGGGCAACACCCTGGTGCCACTAGAATAGCAGCAGTCAGGGATGCAGTCTGCTCCGTAGAGGAGGGAGCAGAGCCACGTGGGGTTCGGGCGGCTTCCCGGAGGAGATGGCGTTTGTGCCTGTCAGTGGAATCTGGTGGGAGGCATTTCAGCCCCAACAGAGCCGGAAAGCAGGGAGGCCAGTCTGTCAGCGTCCACACAAGCCACCCACCCTGGGGAGGGGGGAGCGGGTGCTGAAACCAGCCCCCTCCTGCCAGTGAGCCACCGCCCTGGCCTGGCGAGGCTTGGTGTGGGTGGCCCCGGGGATGCTGTGAGGAGAGGAAGTTGGCGAGAGAGCGTGGGGTCTGGACACCCTTCTTACCTCCACCTGGGGGGTCAGTGCAGCAGCAGCCCTCACCGTCTCTGAACAATCGGACCCTGTTCTCAAGGTGGATTTTATTTTTCGAACAACTTCAGCAAAGCATGGGTGTCAACAAGGCATGACTGATACTTCGTGATTCCCAGCCAGATGCAAAGCTCACACTCTCACAATCAGGTGGCAACCCACTGCCCAGGTGGGGCCCAGTGCCCTACCCCACAGTCCTGGAGGCCACTCATGAGTTTATTTTCACCCCATCTGTCTCCCCACAAACGCTGGGGGCTTAAACATGCCTTGAACTCCAAGTCACTCATTTAGCACTCTGTTCAGAGTTCTTTTTTATTATTTTAAAAAATATATTTGTATTGATTTCAGAGAAGAAGGGAGAGGGAGAGAGAGAAATATCAATGATGAGAGAGAATCATTGATCAGCTGCCTCCTACACACCCCCTACTGGGCATGGAGCCTGCAACCCGGGCATGTGCCCTGACCAAGAATCGAACTCTGACCTCCTGGTTCATGGGTCGACGTTCAACCATTGAGCCACACCGGCTGGGCTGTTCATAGTCCTTGTGCAGCTTCCACACTGCACAAGGACATTAGCTGAAATCCAGCCTGGACACCACACACCCAGCTGTGTCCTGGACAAAGGGGGCTCCTTTTCCTCACTCGCACCTTGCTCCTCTTTTGTTATAATCTGTAGTATTAACCAATTCTGCATAGAGCCTTCGTGGAGGCTGAGACCGACACAGAGAGGGTAGGAGGCGGCCCCTCACACGCTGTCCTTTGGTTTCTGTGTTACTTTTGTTTTATCATGCAAGGACCGCGCCCTGCATCCTTTGCCCCTCCTGCAGCCACCACCATCTTGCCCGCACCCACGCCCCCCATGAGTGAGTGGGCAGGTGTGGGAGGTCCTGCTCAGCCTCCCAAGGGCAGGCAGCTGCGGTGCCTGCTCGGTACTCCAGGGGAGGTGAGCAGAAAGCACGTCTTCTCTATCAGAGCCTAAGCAGCTAAACGCAGAGCAGGGACTGCTGGCCTGAGGAGTCGTCATAGCATCAACGGCAAACCCTTGTATGGCACTGACTGTCCACGCACGACATCTAATATCGAATCCTCACAACAACCCTGTGAGGTGGTTACTGTCATGATCCCCATTTTACAGGTTGGGAAACGGAAGCGCCGAGTGGGTATGTCGCCCACCAAAATCACCCAGAATAGCCAGGGTCCAGACCAGGCCAGCTGGCTGCAGCATCCGTGCTGGTGAGGCCTCTGGAGGCCCTGGGCCTGGTCTGGAACTCACATGTGAGGCACGGCTACTGCTCCTGCCACCCCCACCCTCCGACACTCCCCCACCCCACCCCCGGCCCGGGCGCTCGAGCCCAGCATAGCAGCTGCTTTTCCGGAGAGCTCCTTTGTGCCTGTCTGGCTTTTTGTTGTGTTTTCTTTCCTTCCTGAAGCCATCAAGCAGCACTTTCTGGATTCTTCTCTCCCAGGAGTCCTGCTACCACCGTTAGAGAGGACACTGTGCCTCCCTGCTCCTCTCCACCTCCTCCCGGCCCCTGTGCTGAATGGAGGGCTGTCTGCCTTCAGGCAGACGTGCCCACAGGGCTCAGGGCCATGGCTTGGGCGCAGTGTGTGGCCTCTGCCTAGCAGGCAGGCTGGACCTCATCCCAGCCCCTCTTCCCCTGCCAACCCCAGCTGCTGACCGGGCCCCTGGCCCCCGAGACCCTCTCCATGTTGTCCTCACTCCATAGGAGGCTGGGGGTGGAAGTCAGGGCCAGCACCGCCATTCAGCAATGAGAGGCCACCTCACAGGCCTCTCTGTGGGGTCATTAAACTCCTGGCTCTGCCCTCCTCCCTCCCTGGTACAGAACACTGCCCTTGTCATTCTTACCACAAAGGGCCCTTATTCCCTTCATCTTTTATTAGAGCTGGTTTGGGGTTGACTGGGTCAGACTCTGGGGACTTCGACAAAAATAAGGCAGCCCTGCTCCTGACCCTCAGAGCTTGGAAGGAGGCAGGAAAGTAAACAAAATAACCACCCTCAGCCTGGGAGTTGTCATCATCCCACAGTTGCAGCTACTTGCTGTGCTTCTTTGGGCAAATTACTTAACCTCTCTGGGCTTTGATTTCTCATCTGGAAGATGGGGATAATAATGCTTGTTACCTCTCTTGTGAAGAATAATGATTTGTGTGTTTGTGTGCAGATTGAATAGTTTTATTTTTGTTCAGCTTTATTAAAGTACAATTTACATACAATAAAACCCATGAGTTTTAAGTGTCTAATTCAATGAGTTTTGACAAATGTGTACAGTCGTATAACCACCACCACAGTGATCGCACAGAACGTCTCCGTCACTCCAGGGCGTGTCGCTGTGCCCTTTGCAGTCAGTCCCTTCTCTCAACCCCAGCCCCTGGCGCCACAGGTCTGTTTCCTGTCCCTGCATCTGTGCCTTTTCCATTAGCTAGTGGACAGGTGATACACCTATATTACTTTCCTGTGACTGTAGCCGTTCCCAAGAATCGTCTAAATGGCCACAGAGTTAGTGGCTGAAAACAACAGAAATTTATTCTCTCAAGTTCCAGAGGCCGGAAGTCTGACATCAAGGTGTTGGCAGGGCTGGTTGTTTCTGGAGAGTTTCGTGCCCTGTCCCAGCAGCTGGTGGCTGCCGGCAGTCCTTGGCTTCCTCGGTTTGTAGCTGCATCCCTCCCTCTCTGCCTCCGTCTTCCCGTGGCCTCTCTGTGTGTCTGTCTCCGCATTCCACTCTCTCTGCCAGTGTCCAAATCCCTCTCTTCTCACGGGACGCCAGGCAGGGATTTGGGGCCACCCTAATCCAGTGTGCCCTCATCCTCACTTGATTACATCTGCAAAAACCCTACTTCCAAATAAGGTCACAATCTGAGTTTCTTGGTGGACATGAATTTTAGGGGTCACCATCCAACCCAGTGCAGCAGCCTTCTGTGCCTCAGTCTGCCTATCTGCAGAGGGGTAACAACAAGGCTGTTAATTAAAAGAGAGAACACAGGCAGAGACCTCAGAGCACAGCCCAGCTCCCCAAATCAGCCAGGTCGGATAGCCTGTTCTTGCTGGCATCGCTCCCGCCGTGGCGGCCACCCTGAGTCCCCTCCACGATCTGTCTTCTTTCCCTCCACCCCAGAGCAACCACTGTCCAAAGTTTGCTATTTCAGACTCAGTGCCTATGGCTGTGGCCAGGGACCACCTCTGGTTTTGTTTGGCTTGCTTTGTCGTCTTCTTCTTTTTAAAAAAATCTTTATTGTTGAGATAATTACAGATGCCCCGCCCCTTTTAAACTCTGGATGAATGACCTCCTAGAGCACATGTCCTCTGGCACCGGCTTAGGGATTGAGTTTGCTCTGAGTGATTCGTGTAGGTCCAGTCGATCTCTTTTCCTGGCTGCATAGTACTCCGTGTATGCCATTCATTAACCTGTGTTTCATTGATGGAGGGACTTGTTTCTGGTGTCCTGCTATCACAGATGCTGCCCACGCCTATGCTTCTACCTGGTGCTCATGCATGAGAGTCTCCCAAGGGTTTGTGGCTGAATTTCAGGGTGACAGACTGGGGTCATCTGCTTTTCTGGATCTTGCCAGCATGCTTGTCTCAAACCAGTTGTATCAGCTTCCCCTTCTCCGGCAGGAAAGGAGACCATCGGGGCCCCACGTCCTCGCCAATGTTCACCTTCAAAAGTAGGAATTGAATAAAACTGGAGGCTAAGGGTAGATTGCAAGACATGGGAATGGAGGGCAATACAGCAGCAAGCCACACTCGTACCTGTGTAGACACTGAGGCAAGGGTGTGGCTTGCCCTTTTGGTTTTCTACCCACAACCCTGCTATGCAAGTTCCATTGTCATCCCCATTTTGCAGGCAGGAAAATTAAGGCATAGAAAGTTCCAACATCTGGCCAGCAGCAGAGCCAGGATCTGAGCCCAGTGGGCTGAGGCTGGATCTGTCCAGGTTCTTCTCAGGGAGTATGTGGTGGTTTGGCAGCTACGCCAGCTGTGGTCAACATCTGTTTGTCCCTTCAGAAGGCCAGGGATCTCCTGTATGGCCTCCTTACCACCCTGCCTGCTGCTGTCATCTCACCCAAGATGCCCGCCAGGCCCTAACAAAGACACTGGTCCGAATGGATTCACTGCCTGTGTTGACTGCATGTTTGGAACTGGGGAGACAAGCAATTTCCTTAAGGACAGCTCTGAGCACCTGCAAGGCATGACCAACCACCCCAAACTTAGTGGCTCAAACCAATAACCATTTTATTGTGATCTCCCAGGACCCAGGGCCCGACTAGGCTCAGCCATGTGGCTGTCACTCAGGGGGTTGGGCTGGGAAGACTCAGGCAGGAGATCAGGGACAGCTGGGGTCAGAAGTCCAACATGGGTTGAAATCAGGGTGTTGGCAAGGCTGGTTCCCTGCCTTTTCCAGCTTCTGGAGGCTGCCCACAGTCATTGGCTTGGGGTCCCGTCCATCTTCAAAGCCAGCAGTGTTGCATCTCTGCTTCCATAGTCACCTCCCACTCACCACAGCCAGGAAACCATTCGGTCGTCCCGGATCATGTCTCCATCTCAAGGTCTTTAATGGAATCACATCTGCAAAGTCTCCTTTGCTAAATAAGGTCACCAGAAGCTGATTAGGGCAAACACATTTGGGGGGGGTGGTGGTGACATTATTCTGTCTGCCACATCCTGTGTGACCAGTTGGTGGGGCAGGTGGAGGCCAATAAGGAGGGGCAAGAGAGAAACCCAAAGGCCAGGGATATAGGGGACCCTCCCACTCCAAGAGGAGGGAATGGGCCAACTGTAAACTTGCCACCAGGGGCAGGGAGTGCGGGCCAGGCGTGGCCTGGGGTGGGGAGGGAGGGCGAGAGCAGGAGGTAGAGACCTCACCTTGGAGGGGCATGTTTCCATTTCTCAAGGTTGATTTGCCCAAAAGAGAGTCTTTGTTTGCAGCACTTCGCAGCCAGCCTGTGCAGTGGGACCCCTGTGGATGAAGGACCCAAAGTTCCAGGAAGGTGCTTTGTTAAGGGACTTCTTTCTGATGTTGCCCTTCAGCTGATGGATGCCCTTGATCTGAGAAGGCCTCTGGGAGGAGCACCTGTTCATCTCACCCTGATCTCACCCTGACGAAAGGGGCCTTATCCATCCGTATATATAAAAGCCAAAGCAACTGAATGACCATCGGTGGTTCTCAACCTTCCTAATGCCGCGACCCTTTAATACAGTTCCTCATGTTGTAGTGACCCCCAATTTCATTGTTACAAATTGAACATAATTAAAGCATAGTGATTAATCACAAAAACAATATGTAATTATATACGTGTTTTCCGATGGTCTTAGGCAACCCCTGTGAAAGGGTCGTTCGACCCCCAAGGGGGTCACGACCCACAGGTTGAGAACCACTGGACCAAATGACTGAACAACCGGTCGACCAGTTGCTATGATGCACATTGACCACCAGGGGGAAGATGCTTAACGTAGGGGCTGCCCCCTGGTGGTCAGTGCGTTCCCACAGTGGGAGCTTCACTCAGTGAGCTTACCGAGCAGCGGTGGCGGTGGTACAGGTGCAGCGGAGCTGGGATGAGTGGAGTGGCATGGCTCCTCCCTGGCTGCCTGCCACTTCGCACACTACTACATCCCTCGGGGATGTTGGACTGCTGGTTTCTGCCCGATTGAAACCGGCAGTCCGACATCCTCTGAGGGGTCCTGGATTGCGAGAGGGCGCAGTCCAGGCTGAGGGACCCCACCGGTGCACAAATTGGTGCACCAGGCCTCTAGTTTCAAATAATTAAACAGATTCAAAGCCCTGATGATGTCATGAGCGTGGACACTTGGCTGTGGATGAGCAGAACTTTCAGGAGGGGGCTCAGAGGGGTCCCGGTGTTTATGTATTAGTGTTGGACAGTTTCCCTTCTTGGCCAGTCCTTCCCAACCACCTGTAGTTGTGGGCACCCTCCCCCATCTGCCTGTCTGTCTTCCTGACGTTCCGTGGCCACGTTTCCCAGCTGTGGGCCGTGGCCTCTGGTCAGTGAGTTTGTTCAGTGAACACGTACCACAGCGGAAAACAGTCAACGCTCATGTAGTTACGTGAGCACCATCTTGTCTTTAGGGGGAAAAATGCATCTGGGGTTGACCCGGCAAGTCTAGGGAATCTGAAGGCCAAACAGTACCTTGGTCATGAATGGGTTTGGTCCTGAATGTCCTGGGCACTGAGTCTGACCTGACAGAATTTTTGTGTCTGTTTGGGAACTGGCCAGTCCTCAGGGCAGCAAGCAGGTGGGTGGCAGAGCTGGGGGCAGGACCCAGGCTTTTGGGCCCTGGGCTGCCTTTTCTGTCCCATCTGGCCTTCCTGTATGCCACCAGCCAGCTGGCCCTCACCTGGCCTCAGGGGAAGCCCAGGCAGCCTCCACGCCCACTCCCACCTCCCAGACAGGTGAGGCCAAGCGCCTTGCCCAGGTGGCAGGGAGCGTCCTGGAGTGGGCCTGCCTCCGGTCATCCAGTAGCTGGCCCTGCTTTTAGGGTTCAAGTGCAGCATGTTCCCTCTGAGGCCTCTGCCGTACCCCTGGCTCTGCAGAAATTAAAATGGTTTTAACTACAGACTTAATTACATTTTTTATTATGTCAAAATATACATCATATGAAAGTTGCCATTTTAATCATTAAGTATGCAATTCAGTGGCTTTAATTACATTCACCGTGTTGTGCAACCATCACCACCATTCATCTCTAGCACTTTCTCATCTTTCCAGACGGAAACTCTGCACCCATCCAGTAGTAACTCCCCACTCCCCTCCAGCCAGCTCCTGGTAATCTCTAGTCTACTTTCTGTCTCCATGACCTTTTCTGTTCCAGGCATGTCATGTACATAGAATCATACAATGGTTGTCCCTTTGTGTCTGACATCTTTCTCTCAGCATAATGTTTTCCCGGTTTATCCGTGTTGTAGCCTGTGTCAGAGCTTCATGCCTTTTCACGGCTGAGCAATGTGCCATTGTATGGACGGACTGCATTGGGTCTCTCCACTCATCCATCAAGGATTGAGTTCTCATAGTGGCCCTCTGATTGAGATGCCGCCTCACCCATGTTCTGGATGAGAAGACTGAGGATTTACAAAGTTAAGCAAGCTGGCCCCGCCCACCCACCTAGCATGTGCGGAGCTGGGCCACACCCAGGTGGTTGAACTCCACACCCCATACCTTAGCCCCCAGCTGGCCTGCCTGTTGTTTATTTGGGGGTGTGGTGGGGCCGGAGGAGGGGAGACAGGCAGAGGAGTTGCAGCCAGGCGGCTGCTCCCCGTGAGCTGGAGCTGAGGGACGCGCTCACCCCTCCGGCCGCCGAGTGGGATCGCAGCAGTCCGTGAGAGGCTCCAGAGCTGGCTCCTCCCCAGGGGCTACCTTTCCTTCCTTCTTGACATCCTCCCCCTGCGCAGACTTCCCACACAGTTCCAGCGGCCGGCTCTCTGAAGTGGCACAAAACCTTCCCAGACCCATAGGGCTTGGCTGGCACCCCCTTCCCTCTCACCTCACATGGCGCCTTGGCGTCCGCGTCAGGGAGGTTGCCAAGCCCGCTGCAGGAATGTTTATGGTTAAACCTCCCAAGTCGAGACCAAGACCGAGACCGTGTTGCATTTTACGAGCCCAGCAGAGTGGTGCCCTCCGTGAGTGTTTGCTAACAACCCAGGCAGCTGGCAGGAGCGGCTTGCATTGGGGGGGAGGGGGGAGATGCATGGAATTCCTGGGGGCCATCAAAGAACGGCTGGAAGGGGGGGGTCCCCGGGAGGTGGGTAATGGGTCGTCTCCAGAAAATGCAATCTCCTAGAAGTCTGCCACTGAACACAGGCTGTTTCTGCCCTCACCTGCACAAGCCACACTAGGTAAAATGGGATGAGCAGGGCCTGGAGGTGGGAGCAGTTAGGTTTTCCCAGCTGCCCTGGAGGAGCAGCGGAGAGGAATCTGCCCAGGTAGCATGGTCGGGCTAAGCTGGGGCTCTTCTCTGATCTGTGAGTCTAGGTGGGACAGTGCCTTCTGACCACCATCCGTCTCTCCAGCTCTGGTGCTGTCTGTGTCTCATCTCTCTGAGCCCTTGAAGCGAGGCCCTGTCTCCCTAGGTCTCCTCCCAAGAGGAGGAGGGCAAAGGGGTCTCCCTCCAGGCAGCAGCCCCAGCCTGGGTGCACCCTCCTTCCAGATGCCACAGAGCCCCTGGGTGTCAGACCCTACTATTTGTCTCATAAAATGAACACAGCTAGGAGCCCACAGCCTTGCCCCCACCTGCCCATCCACCTCCAGGCTCCCGCAATCAATCCGGCTACGGACCAGCCTGAACAGGCCGTAATGACGGGAGGAAGGAGCAAGCTGATCTGGGTTCCATGACCCGGGCAGGGGATTCTGTCCGCCTCAGTGGGTCAGAACCTAAGAACCAGCGGAACTCTGTAGGCAGGGACCCTTCCAGGTCTCCCCACCCAGCTCAGCTGGAAGCAGCTCTCTGAACAGCTGTTAATGACTGCCCCAGATCTCCAAATCTTCCACTTCCAATTTCCCGTCTTAGAATGTCACCTGGGGGAGGAGACACAGCCCGGGAAGGGAGAGAGGAAATAAAAGGGAGAGAGAGCGAGCTCGAACGCACACTCTAATCTTCGCTCGGCGGCTCAGCTTTCAGGAGCCCCAATTAATCATTATTAATTTAATCCGGGATGACTCAGAGTCGTCCTGACAAGAGATCAGCCACGATTTATCCCACCTGCTCAGGGACGACCTTATCAGAATTCAATGAATTCGTCATTGCATTAAGTGAGGACCCTAATGACTCTCTTGCCTGCCCAGTTTACTGAATGACCATCAGCCGCAAATGACTCACGGCCTCCCGCCCCCGTGGTGCTGTTGTCAGGGCTTTTCATGGACAGCGCGGAGGGGGGCTAGGCTCAGGCAGGAGGATCAGCCTGTCCCCTTCTCCAGCACAAAATGAGAGCATAATTTTCTGCTCTGGTGCCAGCAGTTCTCAAATGCATTTATCTATCAGAATCACCAGCGGTGCTGGTTTACAATGTGGGTTACAGGGCCTCACTCCCAGAGCTGCTGATTCCGAAGGCATGGGCCGGGGCCCGGGAACCTGCATTTCCCCCAAGCACTCCTGGTAATTTTGATGCAAGGGCCTCTGTGTATCAATCTGAGAGCACTGTAAGCTCCTTGAGATGAGTTCCGAGCCTTACTCATTGTTGACACTCGGTGTTTTGGGCAGGGTGGGTGATGCTAGCTGCTGTAACAAATAGTCCCAAATCTTCTATGGTTAATGCAGAATCAGGGTCCAGTAGGGTGTTCGATAGAACCTCCATGAGATGGTTAAGGGCTCAGGCACTGCTGCCTCTTGGGGCCTCAGAGTCCCCCACTGCTAGTCCATCTAGCAGAAGGCGGGAGATGGTGCAGTGGTGACATCACTTCCACCTGCATTCCACTAATCAGAGCTAGTCCTGTGGCCCCCACCTGGAGGTGATGGGGTGGAAAGTTTTGCTTAACTATGTGTTCAGGGAGAGGAAGTGGATTTGGGGATCATTGGCCTGTCTCTGCCTCCCCCAAGGCCTAGCAGGGTGCTCAGCATGAGCCTGGCATTCAGGCGAAGTGACCAAGTGACTGGAGGCTGGCCAGGTGGCCATCATTCTGCTTTGGCTCGTCCCTGGGGCTCCAGGCTTTGCTCCAGCCATGGTAATGCTGAGGTTAGGGAGCATCCTAGGAAGTGAGGTGCTTTGGGTCTCAGATCATGTTTCAGTGCTAACTCACTACCCAGCTGTTCCCAGGGAAGAAGCCCATCCTGATGATGTTATTACTCACCTTTGGCCAGTGGATGGTGACGGTGGCCATTCCCTACCTGTCCCTCTGATGCTGCTGCATGGCTCCTCCTCCTGCAGGGAGACCTCCCTGTCACCAGAGGGCGCTGAGATGCCCTCTGACTAGAACTAGCACCTGTGGTGATCTTGGTAACTGGTACTTAGAGCTTGCTGTGCTGAGTTTTACCTGTACCCTGGGTGGCAAGTTCTGCTACTCCCATTTTAAAGACAAAGAAACCAAGGCCCAAGGCCACACAGCCCACAAATTGCAGACCAAGTTACAAACAAGATGGCTGGGAGCAGGCCTCTTGTGCTCCAGGAAACCTGGGGAAAGTGACTCTAACCCGGCCCCGTGGGCAAAACAAGGGTGAAAATGAGATACACCCGTAGGGCTGCTGTGAGGGTTAAATGAGGGAATGTGTGTGAAGTGCCTGGCACAGGGTGCGTGCCCAGTAAACAAAGCTACTGGTCTGGTCACAGCTCCAGCTTTCACATGCTGGGATCTTCAGTCAAGAATCCCTTTAAGCTCTGAGGGTAAGGGCTGCTCCTACCCTTTTCCGTGCACTCTTTAGGGCTGGCCTGGGCATCCTCACTGACTGGCTGTGGGAGTGTTTGCCTCCTGGCTCCAGACAAAGACAGTGACCCAGATGGGGAGAGTAGGACGAGGAGCAGTCCTGGGGGCAGGAGAAGATTCCAGAATCAGAGGTGGCTCTGCTTAGAGGATGATGGCTGGGTGTCCTCTCTGCACCAAACGCCCAAAGTCATGGACCATCAGAACACAGAGGGGCCTCAGAGATAGCCTTCTTGTTTCATGGTGGGGAAACGGAGTCCCAGAGCGAGGAAGGGACCGATCACCCCGTTGTTTTGTGCGGACCCCGGAGTAGCCCCAGCTGATGCCTGGGCTGGCTGTCTGTCATGACCCACAGCCGGGAGAGGAGGGAGAGGATGGGCACTCGGGTGGTGTAGGAGGCCCTCTTTCCAGAAGTTGCTGGGCATCCACAGTGCCTGGGGGCTTGGGGCCCTGGCTCACCTCTGGGCATCGCAGGTGAGGCGGGTAGCCTGAGGGAGCTCCAGTCCAGAGCAGGAGAAGCAGCAGGCCGTGGCTTTAGGAAGGAAAGGGAAGGAGGAGCTTTCAGAATGGAAGCTCCTTGTGGGCAGCTGCCGAGCTGGGGATCCTGGTGCCTTGGACCAACCGGACCTGGTGTCAGCTGAGAAAGGGGAAAGCTGCCTGCGGGCAGCTGGACCACGGCGTCCCTGCTGAGCATAAGTAACACTGGCAGAATGCAGACAGGACAGGCTGGGCTCTCGTGACCTCACTGAGAACACGACAGCCACAGATGACTAGACATCACCTCTTCCACTAGCATCACTGACCGCTGCTCCTCCGACAGCACAACTCTACCCTCCTAGAAGAAATTAAGATCTCCCATCAGCAAACAGCCTCTGCTTTAGAACAGCATCCAGCCCTGAGCGGGACCCACTTCCTTAAGGCCTGCTTAGGGCCGCGCGCCCAGCTCGGGCCTGTTACAGCTGCCCCCTCCGCCCACAGTCCAGCCCTGCTCCCCTTAGGGGACATGCTAGTTCCCCAGGCTCCTGTGCCCTGTTGCAGATGCAAAATAAGCCTGACTGCAGACACTCTTGGCGGACTTTCTGGGGGGCCCTGCAAAGAACATACTGCTCCCTGGGGGGTCTCCAGGTTCTCCTCACCCAGTGGGGACTGAGGAGCCGTGGTCCTAGACTCCACATGCACGTGACAACCACCTGGGGAACTTTCAACAAAATATCGATGCCCTGGTCTGCCCAGACCATCTAAACTGGCATCTCTGGCCATGGACCTCAGGCCTCAGTGTCCTATAAAGGTCCCTGTGGCTCTGATGTGCGGCCAGGGTAGGAATGACTGTGCTAGAAGAGCGAGAACCTTCCTCTGATAGCTTATGGGCCACCGTGTCCCTAAAGCACCCTCCAGCGCTGTCTGGGTGCCTGCCCAGCTGCATTTCCTAACTGTCCCAGCTCAGGGCAGGTGCCAGGCTTCAGATGCCGGGCCCCACAGAGCAGGTCTGGGGGAGGGAGGCCTGGGACTGGGAGCCACACCACTGGAGAACGGGGTAAGGGGGTTAGGGATGCTTAATCATGGAGGTGTGGCATCTCTTCCTACAGGTCCGATGCGTTGTGCAGAGAATAACTAGATCTATTCTGGATGGAGCGAGGGCACCCCTCAGACTGGGGGTGGAGTTCCAGAGGAAAGACCTTGACTCAGTAAGGAAGGAAGTGTCTAACAATTATAGGCCAACCAGAGAGTGGGCTGCCCCTGGCCCTCGGCAGGGCCACGTGGAGGCAAATTTGAGGGAGTGGTGGGGCTGACAGAGTGGCTTTTAGGCAAAGCATTTTCCACGGAGGAGAGCGGCCCTGCACATAGCCAGCTCACAAAGGGAGGGCGTGCGCGAACCCGGGTGTTCTGACCCCAGTGCTGCTTCCTGCCATGCGCTGGGACACAAGCTCTGCTTTGGGGGAGAAGGAGGCCCGGTGTCCAAACCCAGCTCACACCATTTAGGGTCCTGCCCTGAGCACCAGGGTGGGCCCAGCACCTGGCAAGTCAGGACAGGTTAGGGGGTTCTGCAAGGTGGACCCAGCGTCAGGGTTTGGCAGGGTGTGTGCTCAGGCCACACGGACAGACTGCAGCGGACCCACTGCTCCCGGGCGGGCAGGAAGCTCAGGCATGGCTCCCGGCTGACAGGTGACTTCTAAGGGACTTCAAATGGGTGCACAGTGGGAGGCAGGGAACCTCCCATCAGATCTGGCAGCTCCTTGCCCATGGCCATGCCTTTCTCTTGTTTCTTTTCTACGCTCTCTCTGGTTTAGCCATCGGCAAGGTTCGGAGCCATCCACAGACTGCCCTCACCTCTTCCATCCATGCAGAGCTGGGGGGAGGGGTCCCCAAGATCACTCTCGGGTCCGATAATTTTGCTAGGAGCTGTGAGCTGTGACAGACACGAGTGTGGTTTATGACAGTGAAAGGATCCAGACCAAAAGCAGCCAAGGGCAGCCCTGGCCAGTGTGGCTCAGTAGCTTGGAGCATCATCCAGTGCACTGAAGGGTCTCTTCTCATTCAGGGCACATACCCTGGTTGCAGGTTCAATCCCCAGTCAGGATGTGTGCAGGAGGCAACCGATGGATGTTTCTCTCTCTCTCTCTCTCTCTCTCTCTCTCTCTCTCTCTCTCTCTCTCCCCCTCTCCCTCTCTCTCACTCTCTTCCCCTCCTCCTCCCTCCTTTCCTCTCTCTTTCTCTCTCTCAAATCAATAAAAACATATCAGTAAGGATTATTAAAAAATTTAAAAATAAAAACAGCCAAGGGCAGAGGCACATCAGGTGGGTCCGGGAGGGGTCCAGACACACAGCTCCCAGGTGTCCCCTCCCCGTGGAGTCAGGACAGCGTTACCTCCTCATGGCAGCAGTGGTGACACACTGACACACGCACGGAGTGTCACAACCAGGGTCGTTCACCTGGCCCTCAGCATCCAGAGTTTTTATTGAGACTCAGTCACGAACACGTGGCGGACCGCCCACGTAGGTGGCCTTAGCCTCCAGCCCCTCTGAAGGCAGCCACCATGCCCACCATCAGTGGCACTGAAGCCTCGACTAGCAGCAGGCCACTCCAAGGGCCTGGAGGTCACCCCCTCAGCGAGGGCAGGCCTCTCTGGACATGGCTCTTTCTTCACTGCTTACAGGTACTTGGAGTTTGGAAAATCGGGGTTCAGCTCTGTTTAAGCAGGTAGCCGGTTCTTGACATACAGGAAGGACGTGGCTATTTCCCCACAAGCGCTGTGCCTGCAATTTCCACGGCTGCCTCCAGGGAGCGAGGGTGCGGGAGGGAAGATGGGGGAGGGATTTAGCCCCAAACTTTGGGGAGACCCTGATTAAGTGTCATCTTGGCTTCCTCGTTTTTGAACTCGAATTTGGATCTGCTTCCTCTCTAAATTCAAAGGAGCCATTGAAAGGAACCCTTGGCTCTGAAGACCTCACTGATGTCTCAGCGGCGAGAACCGGGGGGTCAGGGGTAGGACTGACTGTCCCCACTATCCCACGGACCCTGAGCCCAGCTTCCAGGCCCAGGAGGACCCTGAAGAACCTTTGGGGCAGCCAGGAGAGAGGACACACTTTCATACGACACTAGACCGCGTGTCAACACAGACGGCACCTCAGCTTCCCAGGCCTCTACTGCCGCCCTCCAGTACCAGCCCCCATTTTAAGCCACAAAGCGCCGTGCTGATGACAAGCAAGAACACAGGGACTTCCTCTAAACTTCATTTAAACTACTTGAGAAAACAAACTCCCCAAGAGCTTTAAAAGCAACTGTCAACATACCTGCTGCAATCGGTCCTTAATGGGAGATCTTTCTTATCTATCTCTCGTCTGTGAAAACTGGCCTCCCAAAAGAGCTTCAAGAGGCCAGCCTGGCTTGACACGGCTGTGTATGCCCCAAAAGAATGAAATGTGTACGTGTTAGATGCCCTGCTTCTGCTAGGCAGATTGTTTCCCTCCATTTAGTCTAAATCAGCAAGGTTTTGACCAGAAGCCCTTTGGAGAGACGAGGTTTTGACCAGAAGCCCTTTGGAGAGACCAGGCAAGTTCAGCATCTAAAATCATGTTTTCTGGTACCATGACCCACGGAAGAAGGTGCCCCCAGCTGGGAACGGTGCTGCCTCTGATGGAGGCCTTTCCGCTGACGTGGAGTTTCCAAGTGTCCACATGGGCACGGAGAACCGATTCAGTTAGGTGACGGGTCGTAAGCACAGCAGTCGCAGGGCTCCAGGGCTGGCCTGGGGGCTAGGATTTAATTCTGCAGGCCTGGGCGGGGCCCGGGAATCTGCATTTCTAACACGCTCAGGGGATGCTGATGCTGTGGGTCTGGACCACTCTGATTAATGCGGCACCAGGCTCGCGCTGCCCAACCGACACAGAACAACGGCCACCTGTGTAATGTCACATTGTCGAGTAGCCACATTTCTAACGCGAAACACGGATGAGATTCATTTTTAGCATCTATTTTATTTGACTTGGAATATCTGAAATAGCATCAGCGTGGCATGTGACTGGGGGGCTGGGCAGGCGGCAGTCTACCCTCTGTGGCCCTCCAGGGAGCAGGCAAGGAGCAGCGTCCGAAGCTGCCAGGGCCTGCCCTCCCGCTGCCCCCTTCTCTGCAGGCTCCATTCGGGGCTAATGATCCATTTTCAGCGGCTGCTCTGCGAGCTGGCACTCAGGAGCGTCGCTCTGCTGCAAAGCTGGGCAGCAGGCTGAATCCTGTTCGCCTGGCCGGCTGGCGGCCTAGGGTTGGGGCTTCGGGGTGAGGGGTGGACGTGGCCGAGAAGCGTCCATTGTGCCCGCAGCAGCTGATGTGGTTACAGCTGGTGAAGAGGCGGGTGCCCCCCTCCTCTGCCTGGGCTCAGGAACAAACATCTCTTCTTACTAAAAAAGAAAAAAGGAGAAGTGACAGGGGTCGTGGCTGTGCTTTCCACATGACCTGCCCGGGAACAGAGCGCGTCTTTGTTAATCCCGCCGTCTGTCAGTTGGCCTCTGCGCGGAGGCATAAGCCACTTAGCGCCACCTCACCCCTGACCCGCCATCGGGTGCCCGGCTGGGCTGGACTGGGGGGGCCCCCGGCCTTGGCCTGCACCTCCTGCCAACTTCCCCAGCAGCTGCCTCCTGCAGGGTGGCCCAAACAGAGCTGTGCTGACAGTGATGGGAGAGGACTGGGGGAGGGGTGCAGGAAGTGGGGGCCATTGGGCCCGAATGGCACTCTCAGTTTTGGAGCCTGTAATTGCTGTGGGCCTCAGCTTGCTGATCAGGAAAATGGGAATAAGAGCCATGGCTACCCCATTGGATGGCTATGAAGGTAAATGCATTAATATGTGTAAACCCGCTGGCAGTGCTCAAGAAATACTAGCTACTTTGATGAAACCATCACTCTCATTAACATTATCTTCATCCATCCTTTGTTTCATGACTGGGACCAGCTTTCCTTCCTCTTTCACCTTCCCCTCCTCTCTCTCCCCTTCCCCTTCTCCCTTCTTCCCTCCTCATCACTTCCTCCCACCTCAGACCCTCTCATCGGCACCCTCACACATCCCATTACTCTCCCCGCTCCCAGGCACCTGGGCATCATTTGTCAGCCATGCCAGGCTCAGGCTTTCTGGTGGCCAGGGGGGGACTGCCAAGGCTTAGGAGGGTGAGATGGAGCGTGCCAGGCTGGAGAGGGGGTTCCAGCCCCATCTGGAAAGGGCACTGTGCTCCTCTCCCGGTCCTACTTGCCAGCTGCTGTCTCCCAGCCCACCCACGCTGCTTAGCACCCCGACAGGGCTCCAGGTCATGGGGCCAGGTGGGCTGTGCCCCGCACTGGGAGTGCCCCCCACACTGTGCGCAGCCAGAGCCCTGAATGGCAGCCTGCTCAGGGGTTTGGGGCACGTTTCCTTCAGTGCCTTGCACTTCCGAACCTCCCAGGCAGGAGCAATTGAGGTAAACACAGCCTGGCCTGCCTTTCTCCACAAACCTCAGAAATGGCGGTGGCTGTCAGGACGGCTCAGCTGGGCTTCCGGCCGTCTGACAGTGGGAGCACTGCGGGGAGGGGAGGAGCCAGCCCCAAATTCCAAGGCCCAACAGACGCCCTGTTTCTCGGGCTCTCCCCTGCAGCAGATGGCTGAGACCAAACCCCCACAGATGCTGGCACAAGTGGAGGTGCCCCCTGCCAGGCAGAGGGCTCCCACCAGGGCTTCTGGGGGCCCCAGGTGTTCCTTGGGTGTGGCCACATCCCCCCGATCTCTGCCTCCATCATCACATGGCCTCTCTCCTGTGACTCTCTGTGCCCCCAAATCTCCCTCTGCCTTTCCTTTATAAGGACATCTGTCATTGGATTCAAGGCCCACCCTAATCCAGTCTGACTTCATCTTAACTTGATTCCATCTACAAAGACCTTATTTCCAAATCAGGTCACAGTCAGAGGTTCCAGGAGGACAGGCATTGGGGCTGGGGAGGGGCACCCCAGGGCAAGCAGGAGGAGGAGGGGAAGGTCTTGTCCATCTAGTTGAAGCTGGCCTCAGAGAAGGGACAGCTGAGGCCCCTCTCCTGTTGTGGTCCAGGCCTGGCTGGGCTGGAGCGGTTCCCAAGGTGCTGGGCCACTGAGCAGGAGATGAAGGGGCACTAGGCCAGGCCACTGATGCTCACAGAGGCCCTGAGGACTGATACTCGGTGTGTGACCGGCCCCTACAGCCCGGCCACGGGTGGGGGAGCAGATCTCCTGCCATCCGATGGGAGGGAGGCCCATGGGGCTGCTGGGCACACACTCAGAGGGATGGGCCTGGCAGAGGCTTCTTGTCCCTGAACCCACAGCTGGGAGTCTGTGCAGCCAGGTGGGCTCCGGGTTCCAGTCCCCACTCCGTGCCTTCCTGGCTGTGCCTGTCACCCCAGGGAGTGGCCCCAACTGCAGCAGGACACGAGGGCTGTTAATCCCCGATGTTTTTCTAGCAGGGCTTCTCGCCACCCTCCTTCTCAGGCAGGCCGCCCACCGCCATGTATCTCCTCTTCAAGGCCCAGAGACAGCCTGCTCAGCCCTTGTCCCGTGTGGTTCCATGTTGGGGGGACTGCCCCGCCTAAAGACCACCCTGGTGGATGTCCTGGGCTGGCCTGCCTGGTTGGGCCAGGGCCAGGCCATCTTGGCCTTCTCGCTCATGTGGACAACGGCCCCTTTTATGTCAGCCCTGAGGAAGCCAAGCAGAATAATCCCCCTGGCCCCCAGTTCTCCTTCCTGCCCCTGCCCTCGGCTGTGAGAGGGTTTCCTGCCCTGCCGGTCACCCCAGGACAGCTGGAGGGGCATCAGGCCAGGGGAGCAAGGCCGAGGCCTGAAGCAGGACTTGGGGCCAGCTCCAGCAGGCACTGAGGGCTGGAGGCGGTAGGCCCCAAGGCCTAGGTGGCTGGACAGCCGGGTGAATGGGTGTGGGAGATGCTGGGCTGCTCTCATGGCCAAGGCCTGGTCTCTGCCACCCTCCAGCCAGGGCTGAGCTGGCAGTGTCTACCCTGGACCCCACACCTGCTCATTCGGGGGGTTAGGAGGCCAAGAGATATGAGCAGATCCCAGCTGTGTGGGGGAGGGGAGAAGTACAGCCTAGCTCCGAGAGGGGGCCCCTCTTCTGCGGCCGCCCCCTCCCTGGCAATGCCACGTGGAGCTGAGGGAAGGAAGAGACAAGGAAGTTATTCTGCCAACCAGTGCCACAAACACAGCCCCGACCCAGAGGCTCATTGTACTCATCTCACCAAAACGGGGGCATGGATGCTGCCACCTCCCAGGAGCCCTTTGGGAAGTTCTCTACCCTGCTCTGCGTGTTCAGTTTTAACCTCACAACTCATGGGTGGAAAGTGGAGGTGAAAGGCACATGGTGTGCTGTGCCCTGGCCAGCACTGGGCAAAGGACAGCTGGGGCCAGATGGAGGGCGGCGAGCTCAGTGCGGCCTGGGAGATTGCAGACCTTGGAGGCAGCCAGGCTGGCTCCCTGCACTGTCCCCTGCACAAGTGCAACCACACGCTCACATTCACACATATGCACACACACACACACACACACACACACACAGAGACACACACACACATATGGGCTTCCATAGTCCTCCCCCACCTCCTCCAGCTGCTCTCAGTAGCCCCACCAGCCTAGGGCCCTCTCTCTTTAAGAAACCGCACAGCATTGAGTAGCTTTCCCCAGCTTGCATTTTTATCCTGCTGTCTCTGGAGTCTTATCTCCCCAAACAAGATGCCCCGAGGGCAGGCACCAGTGTGGTCTCTGTTTCTTGCATATCTCCCGGGGCATCTGGTAGGAGAGGCAGCGCAGTTCCGGGCTTATGCTTCCCAGCTGAGAATGCGGGGCCTTTGTATCTCGATCAAGATGCAAACTGGCACAGTCTCTGCTTTGCCATTTGCTGACCTAGCGGAACACCCAGGACTTTTGGGTTTGGAGGGACAACTGGTCACAGTGTTTCAAATGAGGGCCAGCTCAAACACCCTGCCGTGCATGCCCGAGACAGAGCAGTGGGCCAGCTCATGCCTGGGCACCCAGCTCTGCCCACTCTGTCTGTCTTTAGCATCTTCCTCCAAGAATTTCCAAGGGCACCTCTGCGGAGTTTGCCTTTGACAGCTGAGAAGGAGACAGAGGGGTGGGTTAACAGCAAGCGGAAGGGAGGCTCCTGGCCACACTTATCACCGCTCAGCCCTGAGGGTCAAATAGCCAGGCCCGTCTTTAAACCCAGACCCAGAGCAGGAGCGCGGGGCCCACAGCAGCAGTCAGGCCCAGCTGTCTGGCGTTGCGCAGCCTCAGTTCTGCTGAGGCCTCTCCTGCGTGTGCCTGGTGATTGGAGGCTATTTGCAGGCAGTCAGCTTACTTGAAGAGTGAGCCCAGCCTGAGGGTCAGGGAGCATGCAGTGGGGGGAGGGGTCTTAGGTCAGCAGCTGTCTTCCTGAAGGAGATACTGGTGTTACTGGTTTCCCTCATTTACGTGACAGTCACTGAGCACAGACTGCACAGGCTGGAACTGAAATATCACATGACACTTCAATACTTATACTAAAACAGTGTTGGCGTTAAGGCCAGAGAGCAGTGGCCGCATGCTGCGGGCTTGTGGGCTTCACTGTGGCTGCTCCTGAGTCCATGCTCAGGGCCACAGAGTGTCCTGGGTGGACAGATGGATGGCAAGGCCACCTGATCGGTCTGCTGGTTTCCAAAAGGCCGTGTGACTTACTGGAAACTCCACAGCAGCCAGGCAGCTTCTGGAGCTGGCCGCTGTACAGGGAACATGCACGGCCAGTCACGTGAGCCATCTATACTTCCTAGTAGCCACACTGAGAAAAAGTAAAGAAGTCTCAGTGCAAGAAAAAAACATTTGTAACCATGTGAGGGGATGGATGTTAAACTAAACTTAGAGTGGTAATCATTTTACAACATATACATATGTCAAATTATTATGTTATACTACCTAGAGGCCCGGTTCCAGAAATTTGCCCCCGGGGGGGGGGGGGGGGGCGGGGGGAGGTCCCTCCGCCCAGCCTGCACCCTCTCCAATCCGGGCTCCCTCGGGGGATGTCCGACTGCCGTCCTGGTCGCCCCTCACGGCCCCCCTGCCGGCCTGGTTGCCCCATGCAGCCTGCTGTTCAGTCGTTTGGTCGTCCCTCACTAACCCCCCTGCTGACCTGGTTGTAGGCAGCCATCTTTGTGAGGGTGTGAGGGTTAATTTGCATATTACCTCTTTATTATATAGGACACTTTAAGCTAATACAGTGTTTTATGTCAACTATATCTCAATAAAACTGGAAAAGAGTAAAAAACAGGTAAAATTAATTTTAATATATTTTCTTTAACCCAACATATCCAAAATATTGTCATTTCATTATATAATCAATATATTACATTATTAGTGAGATATTATTTTTTCCCTAGCAAGTCTTTAAAACCCAGTGTGTCACTTACACATCTCAATGAACACAGGGTGGATTTTGAGGGCTCCACAGCCACATATAGCCCTTGGCCACTGTTTTGAACGAGCAGGTCTGGGACCCACACCCCCTTTCTCTCTTCCAAGGGGATGAGCACCCAAAAAGCACAAGGGCTGCTCAGAGGGCAAGGGATGTGCTTATGACCATCGGCCAGTAGGGGGCAGTGGTAGGTCAGTGCCCAGGGCCTTTCCACAGACCAAGCCACCTGCAAAGACAGCAAGCAGTTCCCAGCAGCGGGGCCACGGAAATAACCAGTGGTCTTTGCAGCAGATTGAGAAGGTCGGGAACCCCTGATGTGTCATTCTCTGTCCTGACCCCCAGGGGCTTTGCAGGTGTCACCAGCCATGATGGCGCCGTGGCTTGTTTCCCTGTGTGGCTTGGGAGGTGGGAGGTGGCATCCTCTTGGCAGGATGATCTGTTCTCTCATCAGGAATGTGGGGTATGCGGAGCTGAACCTGGGCAGGTGTGAATGCCTGTTGTGCTCAGGTAACCCCATCCGCTTGGCTGCAGCCCAGTGAGGTGTGTGCAGGCTTCACAGTCTAAATACTGAATGAGCTGCCACTTGAGTCAACGGTAATCACAGCAGGAGCCCACACGTGGCGTCCTGGTGCTTATGTCGGGGGTCCTGCGTTCACGGGGTGCAGGGCAGGCCCTGCAGGGCACACAGAGGGCCCCTGCCCACCGGGGCTTTCAGTCTGTGCTGGGGCTACCTTTATTCTCTAACCCTGGGCCAAGGTCCCTGCTGCCACCTGCTGTGCTTACTCACCCATGAGCATTTACTGAGCACCTACTGTGTGCTGCTCAGGTATTGTGCTCTGAGGATAGCATGGGAACAGGACTGGGCCTTTGTCTGGTGGGACCACCTGTGAAGCCAGGGCTGGCACGGCTCACCACAGGCCTCTATTCTGTTCGGACAGTCCCGGTAGGTGGGGGACACCCCACTGTCGCCCCTGGGCTCTCAGGTTTCCGGGGCTCACCCACACTTCCCACCTGAAGCTGCCCACCCTGGGGGCTCTCTCTGCCTTCTCTGGGGACCGTGCTGGGGACCAGTGTCCCAGGAGCAGGCCTCAGGCAGCAGCCAACAGAAGGTGCAGGGTAAACCCTCCTCCCTCCTCCCACTCAGGTCACGGCCTGACCTATCCCCTCCCCCTCAGCAGGGAGACTGAGCCACAGTCGCCCACAGTATAGCGTGGTGAGCAGCTCCCTTGCTTCCTATCTCACCTCCCACCCCTGTACCTGGTCCCTCCCACACCAGTGACCTCCACTCCAGTCCTTATCTTAGGGTCTGCTTGGGGGAGGCGGGGCGGATCCCAAACTAGGACAAAAGCCCTGTCTTCCCAGTTATGACGTATTTGAATAACCTAGGACTGGGGTTCCTGAGTAAGATAGGACTGGGGCCAAGCCTCAAAAGAACTAGGAAGGTTCTAGAAAGCTGGGAAAGAGAGGGGTTGGCATGGCAGACAGGGAGAGCAGCCGCTGCACAGGTCTGGCAGTGTGACAGAGCAAGGTTTGGGCGGGCAGGTGAGGGGCTGCACAGAGGCCTTCCCTGGTGGTGGGGCAGGGACCTCCCTGGGCAGCCTGGGGTGACCGTTGCTCAGCTTGCATGGGAAGGTGCCCGGGGCTCTGCACCCAGCAAGTACAGGTGCCATGTGTCCCCTTGGGAGAGCTGGCCCTTTGCAAGGAGGAGGAAGGGGCATCTTAGATAGGGGCATCTCTCTTTGGGGTTTGCTGCCCCCGGAAGCCAAATCATTGAGCCGCCCTGTGCCTGAGTTTTCCCATCTATAGAATGGGATGACAGTGCAGTCTCCGGTGGGGATCGCGTGCGTGGTGCGGAAGCACTCAGCCGTGGCCGGCACACACACTGAGGGAGGCTGTCATCAGGGTCAGTATTGGCGGTGGTGTCGGCACAACCACGGCGAGCTGCCAGGCAGGCTCTGTAGCAAACCACCAATGAGGATGTGGCTTCTCAGCTCCTCCCTCCCCCATAACCACCCAGAGCTGGTGCCAGTTAACCTAACCTAACCGGGGCCGGGGGGGCAGGGGAGACTGTCAGTTCTTGTCAGCTCTTGGGCTACTCAGCTATTGGCTCAGCTCTGATGTTTGCCTTGGGCCTTAATGTTCTCACCTCTGAAATGGGCCAGCAACCTCACAGTGTCTCTAAGCACCCTGGCTGGTGAGTGACTTGTGAGTCGGGCAGTGTTCTTATGCAGCCAGCAGGGCCCAGGGGGGCCCGGGCACTCAGATGGCCTCATCCTGAGTTCTCCACCTTCCCTGGATCCAGCGGGGTGGGTGGGGTAGGCATTGCACTTTGAGCCAATGCGGTCACTATGGGATGGGCTCCCCAGCTACAACCCAGCTGAGCTTGGCCGTTACCTTGCGAGGTCTCAGAACATTTATCGCGACCATTTCACAGATGAGCAAGCTGAGGCGATACCCAGAACACAAAAGTTCACAGGGGCCTTGAGTACCAGACCGATGTTATTTCACTCCATTTCCTCTACACTTCCCTGACCCCTAGAGTCCTGTCTGAGGGCATTTGCACATTCTGCCTTGAGCCCACTTATTTGAGGTGGGCTTTGGATCGCACACTTTTTTCACCTTCCTTGAAGGGCTTTTCACAAATTGGATACATTTAGTCTGCTAGGCGGCAAACATGAGGCACTTAATAAGTGTTGTTGAGTCACTGGCTGACCTTCCCTCGGTCCCTGTCCCCATTCAAAGTGTAGCTGACGCTATCTGGTTGACTCACGTCTTCTGTGGGGCTATGTTCCTTTAAAAAAAATTACAGGTTCTCAGATGGATAATGACAGGTCATCATTTCCAGAGGAGAAATTCTGTCTGGGAAACTTTAAATAAGGCAACAGGGGGAACCAGCCGGGGCCAGGGAACCCATTTGCTGCTGCTCCTGGGGCCGGGCCTCCGGAGGGGCCCGGTTGGAGAGCAGGGTGGAAGACCGTGGCCCCACCTGGGCAGCACCCTGGTCACCGTCCCACAGAGGGAGCGAACTCTTGAGACGCGGGTGGCTTAGCAGACATGTGTCACCCACCGAGGGCTCTAGGGTGGCCACAGGCCATGAGTGCTTTCTGTTTCTCCCCCAGATGCTGCCCCCTTTAGCTTCCTCTGAGGCTAGGAGCCTGGTGTGGTGGGCGCTGTGACACAACACACTTCTTTAAATGGCAGTCAGACCTTGGCACC
>NW_005871083.1:985809-1038376 GCF_000147115.1 Myotis lucifugus | reverse complement strand
CAATACACTTAGCCTGTCAAAGTGTGATTTGACTCTTGGTTCTTTCTCCTGCCTCCTTTCTTCCCACTCTCCTTGGTGGCCTCAGCCACACACACGCGCGCGCGCACACACACACACACACACACACACACACACACACCCTCTAGCCACTCCTCCAAAGCACCTCAGGGCCTTTGCACCTGCTGGTTCCCCCGCCTGGAAGGCACTCAGAGCTCCGTCCTCACATTCCTCAGGCGTCCCCTCCAATGGCCCATCACTCTCAGTTCCATGAGGACGTCTTTCATTTCCTTCCTGCTTCATGCTCCTTACCCCTGCATGTCGCATGTTTCATATTATATCATATGTCGCCTCATATATTGTAGAGATCTTACTGCCTTTAGGAGTCTAGAAGCCTAGAGACCTTGTTTGTCTTGTTCACAGCTGTATCCCAGCTCTTAGAACAGTTTCTAGCACATAGTAGGTGCTCAATTCATCTGTAGCCTAAATGCATGCTCATGTAACTCAAGTGTTCAAGCTTTACAGAATACCATGGTGTCCTTAACATCATGATTTATTCAGCAGAGGAGCCTCAGGGGCCACAGCACAGGGAGGAGAGGGGACGTGAAGCAAAGGGTTCGGCTCCACACTCCCCACCCCTGACTGCTGAGCTCTTCTGCTTTTATCTATTGCTTATTTGAATTCTACTGCCAGTGAAATCTCCAATCTCGAATAACAGCCCTGTTTTACAGACGAGGACAGTGCGGCTCTGGGAGGGGTCAGGGACACACCCAAGGTCCCTGAACCAGTTGGGTAGAGCCAGACCCAGAATCCGGCTCTCTGGCACCAGGGCGGCGTCCCACACCAAGCCTGACCGCAGCTCCTCCCTCCCCGGGCAGCCTGGGGTGACCGTTGCTCGGGGCTGGCCCTCGGCTTGCGTGGGAAGGCGCACGGGGCTCTGCACCCAGCAAGGACAGGTCAGAAGGGCAGATTGGGTGGGCCCTCCCCGCCTCCCCAGCACAGTGTCAGTTTCCAAGTTCAACATCGCCCGTCTGCCAGAGGCCAACTCAGTGTCACATGGCACACATTCCAGGAAACAGAGCGTCCTCTGCCATCCCTGGCGGCCAGTCCGGGTCTGATAGCACTGGATGGGTCAGCACCTCAAAGCCAAGGGGGTGCGGGGGCAGGGAGACGGCCCACCCAGAGTGGCTGAGAGCTCCCTGAGCCTTCTGGAAACATTGTAACCGGCGGCCACTGTTTGCACTTCCAAACTCTGCTGCAAAGAAAAATAAATACATAAACCTAATCAGACCTGAACTTGCCACAGGCAGTGACCAGCGGGCTGTTTATATTGCGGTCGTGCCAACAGCTAGCGTTCCCGGGGGTCTGCTGGGTCCAGGCCCCGAGCTGTGGTGCTCTGGGGACATGCTCCCAGCTCCTGGCTGGCTCTGACGGGAAGGGCCGTGTCTCCGTTTCACATTTGAGGAAACCAAGGTCCAGATAAAACTCTGGGGTCGCTGCTGGTGAGGGGCCTGCAGGGACAAGCCCCTGGTTGCTCCGAGGCGAAGGCTCACGCTGGTTCCCGCAGGGTCTCCGGCCTCCCAGAAAAGCTGCTGAAAGAGAAAACAGGACAGGGCTCCACTGTCTGCTGCCTGTGAGCAGAGGTGGCTGGTGGCAGACGGAGCCTCGGAGAGCGGCCGGGAGCCGGCGTCAGGTAGGCCCGGATTACCAAGGACCACAGTCTCCGAACCAAACCCGAGGCCACGTGGTCCGACAGGCACTTTCGTGCCAGAACACAAAGTGAGTAGGAGACGGTTTTTCATGCCAAAAGCGTGGCATTTCTGGAACCTTCTGATGGTTGCTGGAGACCGTGGGATGTCGGGATTGCGTCCCCTATGTACTTCAGCTGCCCCAGGGGTGAAAGGTTAGAGGTGGGGGGCGGGGGCGGGCACTGGCGGGCCAGAGCTTGTGCAAGTCAGATTCCCAGAGGCCGTCAAGTTGTCCACTTTAAAGTGGTGCGTTTTATGATGTGTAAATTATATCTCAGGTTTTCAAACAGCCTCGGTGGTGAGGGCACCGCTTGGGGCCTGGACTGCGTGCTTTCTGTCTCTCTGTCCCACCCTGCTCTGACCTCGGGGCTCGTTATTGTTCCTCCGTGTTCCCGCTCTATCATGAGCATGGTTTCAAACCAAAAACTGGGTCCTGTGATCTGATAAAGGATATATTTTATGTATGTATGTATGTATGTATTTATTGCTAGTCCTCACCCAAGGATATTTTTCCATTGCCTTTAGATAGAGTGGAAAGGAGGGAGGGAGGAAGGGAGAAACATTGATGTGAGGGAGACACATCCATTGGTTGCCTCCCGCACTCACCCAAATGGGACCACAGACAGAACCTGCCGCCCAGGTAACATTCCCTTGACCAGGAATCCAACCCATGACCCTTATGTGCCTGGGTTGAAGCTCTGACCACTGAGAAACTCCAGCCAGGGCTGATACAGGATATTTTGTAATGGGTTTAAAAAATATATTCACATGGGGACAGAGCAATGGCCTGAAAGTTTGCACTTGACATCTTTTTGTTGGAAAGAATACAGTTTTCTGGAGTGAGGGCTCTCCTGGCTTTTTCAGGCCTTGGGAGCATCACAAGGGAAGAGGCGGTGAAGCCAAAAGGTTAAAGGTGAGGAGGACTCTGGAGCCACTGGCAGAGTTTGAATCCCAGCTCCACCACTTGGCTGCGTGACCTCACGCTAGATATTTAACCTCTCTGTGCCCCAGTTTTCTCATCCGGAAAATGAGAGTGAACATTGTTAGGACATAAATGAGTTCAATGCTTAGAACAGTGCCTGGCACTTAGGAAGGACTTACTTTGTGAATTTCAACTCATGTTTGTCAGCCGATCATTAGCAAGGGTTTGTGGGCACCTGGTGTGCACTGGTGCCATGTGACAACTCAGCAGCGAGCAGGAAACAGCGGCCAGCATTGCTTTTGCTCGCAAATCTACACTTTGGGCGAGGCTGGGCAGGGAGGGCTCCTCTGTGCTCCACAGTCAACTAGAGCTGAGGGCCCACCTCCCAGAGGACACACTCACCTGGTTGGCAGGTTGGGGCAGGCTGTCCGCCAGGCGCTCCGTCGTTTAGGCTCCCCACATAGCCTGCGCTCTGTCACCACACACCGCACGGGCCCCAAAACCGAATGTCCCAGGAGAAAGGGCCAGGCAGGAGTGTGTCGCCTTTATGGCCAAGCCTCCTTTGTCACCTAGCACCCGCCCCTTCCGCCATACTCCATCGGTGGAGGCTGTCACAAAGGCATCCTCCACCCTCCACCCCCATGTTCAAGGGAAGGGAGCAAATGGGAAGATTCTGGAAGAGTGTGTGGGGTGGGAAATACCATTGTGGCCATTTGGGAAGATAGAATCTATTCTTACAACATAAAGGGTCAGTGCTGGGTGGGTTCCTACAGGTCCCCTGCTCCCTCCAAAACCCCATTTTAATATATTTTATTGATTTTTTACAGAGAGGAAGGGAGAGGGATAGAGAGTTAGAAACATCGATGAGAGAGAAACATCAATCAGCTGCCTCCTACACACCTCCTACTGGGGATGTGCCCGCAACCAAGGTACATGCCCTTGACCGGAATCGAACCTGGGACCTTTCAGTCCACAGGCCAACACTCTATCCACTGAGCCAAACTGGTTAAGGCGGAAAAAAACACACACCCATTTTAAAGATGGGGAAAACTGAGGTCCTGAGAGGAAAGTGAATTCTCAAGGTCACAGATTCTCTGCAGCACATCAGGTGATGCAGAAGGATACTATCTTTCCTGCTTAATAGCAAATTCCTGGAGAGGAGGGGCTGAGTCATCTTTTATGATTGTGCCCCGTGTCCCCCAAATGCCTGGCACAGATCCCTGGCCACTCCTGATCCAGCTGGCCCCTGGACCTTGTCCCAGAAGGCCAGTCAGAACTTGAGCTTCCCCCTCTCTCTCATGTGGACCTCACGGGGCTGCACGCAATAAGTGCTCAGCTTCTGCCCTTGCCTGACCCATGCCAGACCAAGGGACACAGGATAGCAGAGCCCTTGGGGTGGCTGGGCTTGGCAGGCCCACCCCCACCCCCCCGCCCCGTGGGCCCTGAGTCCCAGGAGGACATGGGCCTGGCTTCTGCGTCCCTTCTGCATGGTCTCTGTGGCTGCAGGAAGAGCGCCTGAGCCAGATAAAGGCCCAGCGGGGGCTTTGCCGACAAAGGAAGCAGCGGAGGCCTTTCTCTCCCGCCTAAACACTCCAGCGCCTCGCAAGCTCCCTGGCAGACCCGAGGGCTATTCACAGGCGAGAGGGGGAGGTAACGACCGCACAAAATGGGGTGGGAGGCGCCTCTGCCTTCCTCCAGCAACCCAGAGGCTGATCCATTTATTTTAAAAGAAAACAAACAAAAAACCTCATATTCCTTCTCAGAATACAGGCCCCTCCCTGGGCCCTGCAGCGTATACATTGGGGAGGGGGTTGGAGAGAGAGGATGGGCCTGGGTCCCTGCGTCTGTCCCCAACTCCCCGCCCCTCGGGTTCTGGGCTCTGCCTCTCCTGTGATTTAGGAGGCGGCCTGCCACCCGGCCCTGCAGCTGGCAGTTCCTTCTGGGGCCCCAGCTGTACCCCCGGCCTCCGCAGCTCATTGTATGAATAGGGACGGAGGAGACCATCAAGACCTCTTGCCACAACCTGCAGCCCCACCCCCCACCCCCAACAGCCTTGCAGGAGGATGGCTGCTGGCCCTCCAAGATTGGACCCCTCCAGTGAGGGAGGCATTCAGTGGTGGGCTAAGGTGGGGGCATTGCCTCAACCCCAGTGAGGCCAGAGGGGCAGATTTCACAACTGTTTTTAACATTTGAACTCTGCTCTCTGCCCCCACTCCTCCCCCCGGGTTTTGCAGAAAGAGCTGCAGTCTTAGACCGACCCTAGTTGGAGTCCCAGTACCACCTTTTACTCGCCAGCAGTCTTCTGCTTTTGTGTACCTCAGTTTTCTCATCTGTAAAATGGGGATTAACACTGTCTGACTATTGGGGCTGTTGTGTGAAATTAATCCAGAAGGTACCTGCAAAGCGCCCAAGTCCCTGTATATACAGGGCTCAGCTCCCCTGAGCTCCCTCTGCGGGTGACATGGGGATGACAGAAAACTTGGAGTGAGGGTGTCGGCCCCATGGACAGGTGAAGCCTCAGAATAGCCTGGGCTCCCGCTGGGTGCTGGTAAGTGTTAGCCAGAGTGCCCTGCTGACTCGGGGATGCCACCCAATGCGGCACGAGCTGTCCTCCCCCAGTCTCTGCTGGGCTGCGGGGGCGTCTCCTGCAGGCCTGAAGCCGCTGAGTAACGAGGCCCTGGGGCGCTGCGGGGCGCCTGGGAGAGGGCAGGAGAAGGTTCGCTGGTGCCAAGGCTCATTAAGCACTGCCGCTCAGATGGGGATTAGGAGGGAGCCAGCCCGCCATTCCTTGGGTTTGGTTATTAAAGGCTCCGTTCAAGGTAAACACCAGGCGCTTCCTTTCAAAGCCGCACCTGCTAATTAGAGGGCAAGGAATTCATTAAAACAGTAACTCGGGGCTGGCTGGGAGGGAGGGCTGGGGGGAAGGAGGAGGGGTGCAGGGAGAACCTGGGCGGAGCATTCCTCACGGGCAGAGCGGACAGACACCCCCACCCCAGGAGCACGAGCGGCAGGTGCAGGACCCCTTTCTCCAATGAGCTTACCCGGAACCCTGAGCCTGGACCTCTGTCTGGCCCCTTAGCTGTTACTCCTTGGATTCCGCCTGCACCTGCCAGTGTTCCCTGTCTCCTTGGTGGGCTCATCGGCATTCACGCGTTCGTCCTATGACGGGGAGGAGTAGGAAAGACCAGGAACAATGCCTGCTGTGCCAGGCTGAATACCAGTCCCCGAGATGTCCCTGTTCTGATCCACAGAACCTGTGCCTATGCGACCTTACATGGCAAAAGCAGCTTTGTACATGTGACTGAGTTAAGGACCTGGAGGTGGGGGATGATCCTGGATTCTCAGGGTGGGACCAATGTCATCACAGGGTTCTTATAAGAGGGAGATAGAGGGGGGTGCTACGGGAAAGGAGGTAGGACATGTGATGACAGAAGTAAGAGGCTGGAGGGATTTGAGGAAGGGGCCACGAGCCAGGGAATGCAGGCACCTTTGGAAGCTGGAAAAGATAAGGAAATGGATTTTCCCCTAGAGCCCCAGAAGGAACCTGCCTGCCCACACCTTGATTGTAGCCCACCGAGTGAGTCCCGTGTCAGACTTCTGTCCTCCAGAACCGGAAGAGAATGAATTGGTGTTCGAAGGCACTAAATTGTGGTCACCTGTTACAGCAGCGACAGGAAACGGATGCCTGGACCAAGAAGCAGGTGCTTTGCATGGGTCTTTTCGAAGCTCCTGAGGGAGGCCTGGGCTCATGCTTAGACTGGTCCTAGGAGTTGCAGTGAGTGGTAGGAATCCTTCCTTTCTGGCTGCATCAATAGCCTGAGGCACAAAGAAGCTGTTCACGGCTCAGTTTCCCAGCCTGGCTATGGGGCAAGAGTTAATCCAGCCAACCAGATTGTGAGTTAGAGACCAAGCTCAGACCCTGCTGGGTGACCCTGGGTAAGACACCTAACCTTTCTGGGCTCAGCCTTCTTGTGTGGAAAACCAGGAAATGCTTCTGATCTTTGCAGCTTGCTTGAGGGTGGAAGGCTTGGCGCAGGAAGTGTGGGTGTGGGCCTCTTCCTCCTCAGGTAGACGCCTGAGACACTTAATAAGCGTGTATGCCAGGCCCTGGGACCTCTGGATGAAAGAGCTGTGTACACCTGAGTCACCTTTATGGCGATTCTATGCCCGCAGGGTGCCTTCTGCCTGGACATGAAGCCTCGAGGTGCAGGACCAGTTTGGCTGCACCTGAGCATCTCTTAGCTGCTCTGCTCCAGGCTCTGGGAGTCTGACAAGGACCCGGGGCCCCTCTCCTGAGCAAGCGGCCCCAGGGGCAGCCTTGGGCATAGGGTGGGGACCCAGACTCTCGGTCATTTTGGGCCAGTAAGGCAAGTAGCTAGAGGTGGAAAAATACCGCTTCTGTGTGCTAGCTTCTAGGGCAGTGGTTCTCAACCTTGGCTGCACATTAGAATCACCTGGGAATCTTTAAAATCCTGATTTCTGGGCCTCATCCTCCGGAAATTCTGTTTCTTTGTTATGGGGTGGGGCCACAACATTAGTAACAAAGAAACAGAATTTCCGGAGGATGAGGCCCAGAAGTCAGGATTTTAAAAAGATTCCCAGGTGACTCTAATGTGCAGCCAAGGTTGAGAACCACTGGTCTAGGGCCTTGTCCCCGTCGGCCACGAGATGGGGCTGCCGCATCAAAGCTTTGATTTCAGGGCGCATGTATAAATCCTCCTCCTCCCCTTTACAAATAAAGATAAAACCAGTGAGAGCATATGCGGAGCACACTCCGGGTACTTTATACTTCCTAGCTCATACAGTTCCCCAGTAACCCCACCAAACAAGGATCCTACAAAAGATGGAGCAGCCGAGGCTCAGAGAGGTGAAGTGACTTTCCCAAGGTCACACAGTGGGATTCCCAGCCAGCTCTGTGAAGTTCCAGAGCCGAGCCCTGATTAGTATAATGAAAGCCTCCTCCCCTGCTGGTACCTCCTCTCCCCCTCCTGTCGTCCCCTCCCCTCACCGCCCCTCTACTTCTTCCGTCACTTAAACCAGGGCCAAGGTGTGCTCTGACTGTTGAACACATTTCCTCCCTTCCCATTCTTCCTATGAGCATGGAGAGAGGGAGGTGTGATTCCCCCCCCCCCCCATACACACACACACACACACACACACACTGTATTTAGTTGTGTTTTCCTTACATGGAAACCCCAGGTTCTGCCGCCTCCCGTCTGTGCCTCTCTGGGTGCTCCCAGCCTCAGGAACTTCCTCTCACCTTCCCTTCCCTTCCCAGCGAATGTCTTGCCAGAAGCCTGCACCGGGCTTCTCAGACTGTGGTGAGCATCTGAGCCGTGGGGCCTTGTTAAAGAGCCGGTTCTGATACAGCAGGGCCCGGCCCGGTGGGGCCCAGGAGACTGCACTCCTAGCCTGGTCCCAGGGACGGCCCGCCCGGTCCTCACGCCCTGCGGGAGGCTTTTAGCCCTGCTCCTGGGCAGTATGTGCTCTCCGAGGTCACCAGCAGCCTCTAGCGCAGAGGTTCTCAACCTGTGGGGCGCAACCCCTTTGGCGGTCGAACAACCCTTTCACAGGGGTCGCCTAAGACCATCCTGCATATCAGATATTTACATTACGATTCATAACAGTAGCAACATTACAGTGATGAAGAAGCAACGAAAATAATTTTATGGTTGGGTCACAACATGAGGAACTGTATTTAAAGGGCCAGAAGGTTGAGAACCACTGCTCTAGTGAGTGCTAGTGATCCATTCTTGGCCTCTCTCCCCTTTGGTGTCCGGGCAGCCTCTGGCCCTTCTATAACCTGCTGGACCTGGCAGGGTCCAACCAGAGAAGCAGAAGTGGGTGGTGGAGCCTGGCCAGCATGGCTCAGTGGTTGAGTGTCAACCTATGAACCAGGAGGTCACAGTTCGATTCCCAGTCAGGGCACATGCCCGGGTTGGGTTGCAGGCTTGATCCCCAAGGGGGGCATGCAGGAGGCAGCCGATCAATGATTCTCTCTCATCATTGATGTTTCTATCTCTCCCTCTCCCTTCCTCTCTGAAATCAATAAAAAAATAATAAAAATTTTAAAAAAAGAAGTGAGAGGTGGATATGAAGAAATGTACACCCAGGGACTGGCTTAGTGAGGGTGGGCTGGCCGGGCAGCCCCCAGAAGGGCAGCTAGACCTCTCGGCCAGGCGGGAGCCCTGTCCCCAGGCAGGATTTCTCTCCAGGGCAGCCTCGGCTCCGCTCCGGGCCTTCCCACTGACCGCTCAGGCCACACAGGTAGTCCAGAGCCGTCTCCCTCACGGAGATCAGCTGATCATGGACTGTAGTCACATCTGCGGACACCTTCCCTGCAACACCCAGATGAGTGTTTCCGTCGCACTAACACCCCCCCCCCCGGCTGGGTGCAGGGCTGCTGGTTTAGAGTGCGGTGAGCATGCAGCGCTGTGTGTGTGGCTGAGCTCTCAGGGAGGGTCACCTGGTCCTCTGGGGGTCGGGCCTCCAGCTGCTTCCTGTACATCTCTTCACAGATATCCTGTTGGTACCACTTCCCTCGAACGCAGGGGTCCGGAGGCTCCACCTCACCACACCCCTACCTGCCCACACCTGCTCCTCGTGTGTCCTCCTCTGGACCAAGGGCGCCCCGTCCCCAGTTTCTCAACCTCAGCACTGTAGACACTTGGGTTTGGATCATTTTCAGGGGAGGGGGAGCTGTGCTGTGCATTGCCCTCTAGATGCCAATAGCAACCCCAGTCGTGACAACCAAAAATGTCTCCAGACAAGGCCAGATGTCACCCCTGTTGACAGCCCCTGCACCCCACCCACCCAAGGGTGGTCACTTTGGGTTGAAGACCATCTTATCTCCTCCAGGATGTGGGCACCAGGCCTCCGTGACTTCCAGGATCCAGTTCTTCTCTGTTCTGTACTCTTGTCGCTTTAACTGGGCCTTTTGCATCGCTGACCACGCTGCTTCCTTAATCTCCAGGTCTCTCCTCCCGCACAGACGCGATGGTGGCGCTCCTCTGTGCCCTTCTTGGTCCCCAATTGCTGACAGGTTCAGACTTCACCGGACTCTAACAGGGGGGTCAAGAGCAGGATTTCTGAGCTGGAGCAGCTGCTTGCCAGCTGGGTGACCCTAGGCCTCGTGGCCTCGGTTTTACCATCTGGAAAATGGGAGTCGCACTTATCCACACTTTGGAGCAGGGTTTGGATGGGGGAAGAGCCCCTTAGGGGCCGCTGGTATCACTGCCCTGTTGCCCAGAGCCCCTGTGAGGGCCATTTCTGGCTTCCACAACCATCACTGCTTTTTCTTTTCTTTTTTTTAAAAAAAATTGATTTAGAGAGGAAGGGAGAGGGAGAGAGACAGAAACATCAATGATGAGAGAGAATCATTGATTGGCTGCCTCCTGCATGCCCCACACTGGGGATCGAGCCCGCAACCCAGGCTTGTGCCCTGACCGGGAATCGAACCATGACCTTTAGGTTCATAGGTCAACGCTCAACCACTGAGCCATGCCAGCCGGGCCACCATCACTGCTTTTCCACACTGGGGCTGAGTGTCTCCACACCTTCTCAGTTTCCCTTCCTCCTGTCTCTGTCCCTCAGAGTCCTGCTCATCCTTGGAGGCTGAGCTCCCCAAGCACCAACCTCACCTGGCATCTTAACCAGAGGCTGAGCTCTGAGGTGCAGGGCAGGGCGTTGGCCTCCAGAGGTACTCAGTGTGGGTTGGCTACTCACAGGGGAACCCTTAATTGCAGCCATGGAACCCGTCACTGGAAACCCCGCCCTCACTGAGCCCAGTCAGCCCCACACTAAGGCGGGGCACCTGGTGCAGGTGAGCTTGTCTCCCGGCCTTCCCAGCCCTTCGCAGCCACACCCGCTCCCAGAACCTGGGTCTGCACAGCAGGATGTTGGAAGGCAGGCCTCTGAGGCCGAGGTTCAGGCTGTCTTAGCATTGATTCCGAGGGAGCCAAGTTCAATCTGCTTTGTAATAAACGAGGCCTTTGATCCTGCAAAAATGAGTAATTAGCCAGGAGCCAGCAACTTGGCACCCTGGCAGGCTCACAGCCTGGCTGAGCCTGTACCCACGTGGGCCTCTCGAGCTGCAGGAGGCAGAGGTAGAGGCCGCACTGTGCAGGTCAGGCTCCTGAAAATGCTGGGCGGCTATTTTTGAGGGGTTTGGGGGACATCACCAGGAGCAGGTATCCACACGGTCCTGGCTCCTCTCCCCCATCCCCAGCCAGAGCACCTCCGTGACCGCCTTCTCCGGCTCAGCTTCCCCATCTGTAAACTGGGGCCATTGGCCCTCTGCTCACAGGGCTGGAGTGAGATGCCACCGTGACGTAACAGAACAGCAGGGACACGCCGTCCTGCTGGTCCTCGCGCTCAGGTACTCACCCAGGGCCACCGCTAGTTGGTCGGGTGGCTCTGCAGCCATAGGAAAAGGTGCCCTTTGGGGCAAAATACAACTGACACCTGGAAACCCAGCTCTGCTCACCATACTCCTCCCTGCACAGCCGCCCGGGAGCCTCCTTCTGGTGGCCGGGACTCATTTCTGTGGGTGGCATGTACATTCCCTTGGTGCTCCATGTTCATTCTCTGGGCACTTAGTGAACTTCAGGGCAAAGGGGAGGCTGTACGGTGCTTTAGTCCCCCTGAATCTTCGTCAGCCGATCAGGTATCTAACTTTAAACTGTGTGTTTGGCTTGGCTGGTGTTGCTCAGTGGTTGAGCGTCAACCCAGGAGGTCAGGGTTCGATTCCGGTCAGGACACATGCCAAAGTTGCCGGCTCCATCCCCAGCAGGGGGCGTGCAAGAGGCAGCCAATCAATGATTGTCTCATTGCTGTTTTTCTCTCTCCCTCTCCCTTCCTCTCTCTGAAATCAAGAAAAATATATTTAAAAAATAAAATGTGTGTTTGTGAGGCTGACCGCCCTCCAGGCAGCATCTCTCTGCAGGCTGCCCCTTGACGGGTTTGGATTCTCGGAGCCCCTGCCACTGATGACAGTGGTGACCAGGCGCTCTGCGCCAGCCACAGCAGCAGTCAGAGTCACCGGTTCCAGGGACACAGGAGGGAAGGAGGACAGGAAAGACAGGAGCGGCACGCTCACTTTAGGGTGGGGACCCCGAGGCCTGAGAAAAGCACAGGCCCTGCACGGGGCCTTGGTGGAAGCAGCTGCCTGGGAACAGGTGTGGACCATTGCAACCCTCACGTCCAGTAAATATTTGTGTCGAGTTTCCTGCTCACCTCAGTGCCCCCTTGAGAGCCTCCAGCATGGCTGACCCCGGGGTGAGTTCTAGCAGTGGGGTCTGGGCAGCCTCATGCCCGCCCCCTACCCCCCCTCCCATCCCTCAGGCTGCTAGGGCAGAGCCAAGGCTCACAGGCCCTGCACAAGGGGAGACCCAGGCCATCCTGGGACCCATGTCTCAGGTCTGGCCTGGCTGGAATGTGGGCTGGGATCCTTCTGGAAGTATCCGGGCTGTGCCTTGGGCCTTGATCACCAGGTTATTTGACAACATTCATTTAACTGTTCTCCTGCTGTGTGAAACTCAGTGATGTTTGGGATTTGGCCGCTGGATTTGAGCCTTTGTTCCTTTCCTTGATTATTCATTCAACAAACGTTTATGAAGCCTGGCTCTGGGCCAGGGGGTTGGCAAGGATTTGCTCAGGGAGCTCCAGGTCTGAGCATCAGACTTTGAAGACAGAGTTTCACAGACGCTGACATTAAGGGAGCTCCTCTGGGAAGACAGAGGTGCCATGGAATCAGACCACCCACCGCCTGGTGGATGGCATGGACTGGGCTGCCCTCTCCACGTGCTAGACTGTGAGCCACTGAACAAGGGCAGGGCCTCACAACCCAGCATGCACATAGTGTGTGCACATGCACATGTTCACATATACATACAACATATCCACATGCTCTGACATCCACACAAACCACATGTGCACACATGCACATGTCCACAGGATGTGCACATAGGCATGCATGTACACAGTGCCTAATACACCTGCACACGGTACATGTTCACATTCACATGTGTGTGCACACGTGTCACCCAAGTGTGTGCATGCTCACAGACACACATGCACATGGGCACAGGCATGCACACACAACAAATGCATGTGTTCTCACACACATATGCACGCACACCCAGGACTGCCTGAGTATCTGAAGGGTTGGGGACACAGGGTGAATGGAGACTTGTGCCTGTTTCTGCTCTTGCCCAGCCAGGGTGTCCCTCATCACACAGGGCTTCACTCATGTGGACACCCAGCTCACGCTTCGGCTGCAGTGCCCTTGGCCACCCTCAGCACAGGCTTTCTAGCAGACAAGCCCCCTCAGGAGGACAGACTGGAGGGGGTTTGCACGGCTCTGGACATGGACTTGGGCATGCTAGCAGGGAGGCCCGGGTCCTAGAACAGAGGCTTTGGCCTAAGAGCAGGGGCAGCCTGTGGGGGGTGGCCCTTGGCCCCACAAAACTCCTTGTCCTCAGGGACATGTCGGGGAGGGCCTCTAAATACAGGGCCTGGGCAGGGGGCCTGGTGTTGGTCTGAGGCTGTACTGACATACATTCGGGAACTGAAAAAGAAATTTCACAAAATGATATTTTTACTCCAGTATTTTTTATTCTCTTCCATTTCTCTTTTTAAAAATTGCTCTCATGTGGGACACATCCCAGAGTTTGAGAAACATGAGACAGCTGACATTTCAGGTTCTTCCCACCTCTGAGGTTTGGGGGAGATGGAGCCCTCCCTAAGCACTCATTCATCTTTGCAAGGAGACGGGGAATACACAAACAAAGCCAGCTCCTCCATCCCCGCTCAGCCGCCGTCTCTGCGTCCGTGGCACGCAGCCCGGATTGCACCTCCTCAGGTGCAGGGGCTGATGTTCCTTTTTCATGGTGATCAAACAAAACCCAGTATCAGACTAAAGATCTGGAAAATGGATGCAGAACAGAGGGGGTGGGGGGTCCCTTCCTGCTCCTGGAAGCTCCTACTTCCAGGCTCTCGAATGCTTTCTCTCTCCCTCCCTCCCTCCTCGCTCTTTCCCTCTCTCTTGTGGGAAAGGGCTGACTCAGCCACCGTTACCTCCCTCCCCATTTTATACTCACCTTATTCTGCCTTCTGATCATTGTACTGTGGTCGTCTCCAGACATACCTCCATCTGGCTCTTGCTTTACCTCTAACCAGCTATCTGTATTCAGTTGCTTAACCTCCTTTGTACGATGGGAGTGCCCTAAGTACTCTCACAACTTCCTGGGCTGTTGGTGGTGGGGGGGGGGGACAGTTTTGCATGGAGTAAACAGTATAGACTGAGAGAAAACTGTGTGACCTTGGGCAACTGACTTACCTCTCTGTGCCTCAGTCTCCTCATCCATAAAATGGGTGTGTAATAGGAGCACTTAATCTCAAAGGCACATTAGTAGGATCGAGCAAGTTAAGATTTGTAAAGCATTTGAATGATGCTTGGCACATACATCAAATGATATTAAATAATTATCTTAAGGTAGTGATTTTCAACTGGTGTGCCACAAGAATTTTTAAAACATGCAATATCTGACTATTTAGTCAGGGGCACTGACCTCTTTTGCCTTAGATTGTCAAATAAAAAAATGACAATAGCCCTCCTGTGCACTGAAATGCTGTGGGTTCGATTCCCGGTCAGAGCACATACCTGGGTTGTGGGTTCAATCCCCAGTTAGGATGCCTACGGAATATATAATATATTTTTTGGTGTGCCACAAATTTTAGTAATTAGTTTATGTGTGCCATGAGATGAAGAAGGTTGAAAATCGCTGTCTTAAGGGGTTGCCATAAGGAGAAATAAAACCAGCAAGGCTTTAATGAGCAGGCCCTAAGGGCCAGCCAGTGTTTTAAGCACGTGTGTCTTGGGTCTTTTTTTTTTTCTGAGTCATTTTGACCATTTTACAGCTTAGGAAGCTGGGGCTCAGAGACGTTTAGTAACTTCCTCAGGGTCACACAGCCCACAGTGAAGGAGTCAGTGTCTGAAGTCAGGCCAGCTTAATGGATGGGGGCTGCTAGCAACGTCCAGGTTATTACTGACATTGTTGCTTGAGAATGAAACGAGGTCATGGGGCAGAGCTCAGCCCGGCACGTGGGAGACCAGTTCACACGGCAGCGCGTCCTGTTAGCATCCTCGGGTCTAGTAGTCGGTCAGGTGTTTGCGTGAGGTCACAGCTGGCACCTGTGCCCCCGGGTGGCCCAGGTGGCTGTTGCGGGCAGAGTTAATGCGGTGCCGGATCACATCGGGCCCCTGGGCCTGCTTTCCCGGAGCATTGCTCTCCGACTGAAGGGGCTTAGCTGGCTCTGGTGTCATTCCCCTCCTGGACCCGGGCCACTAGCCATTTAGTCAATCTTGCACTATTATATGTGATTGCGATTTCACCTGATGACTCCCCAGGTATCGATGCCAAGCTGGCTGGCCTCTTCCATCCCGTGAAAGGGGCGCGCGTGTCTTCGCCCGTCCCTGGGATCTGCTCTCCGTGATGTCTCTGAACAAATGCCCAGCAGAGCTGACCAGGCCCTGGCAAGACGCAGCCTTCCTAGAAGCTCCCACCTGTCTCCCACTCTTACTCTCCCCGTTCTGCCTCGGTCGGGACTCACTCCAGTTAACGCTTCCTTTCAGACCTTTTCAGGGAAGAGCGCAGTGAAAAGCCATGAAAATCGCTGTCTTCTCAATGTTTCTTCCAGGATTAGATTCCTTTCCGTGTGTGTGTGTGTGTGTGTGTGTGTGTGTGTGTGTGTGTGTAGAGAGAGAGAGAGAGAGAGAGAGAGAATGAGAGGGTCTTTCTAATCTTTCCCTTTATTCCTTGCCAGGCAGATTCTTAGGTTCTTGAATCGCGTCTTTACACCGTGAGCCTGTTTGATTTTTCATTTTCGATGACTTTCCTGTTGCCTGCGGACCCCTGTCTGGCTCACTGCTGAATCCCCGGTGCCTAGCACAGTGCCTGGCACAGGGCAGAAGCCCGGGTAAATATTCTAACGTGAACTGCTGGGTCTGTTTTGTTCTTTGCCATGCCCCTGCCCCGAGAACATTAGCGCATCTCTGTGCTCAGCCTGGGGCTCCAGGACGTTTAGGGGGATTGTCAGTCTCAACAGGTAAACGCGCAGCCAACATAGAAATACATTGTACAAATCACTCAACAATAAATGTAAGTGCAGAGCCAGCCCTGGATGCTGTGGAACATGTGAGTTCGGAGTTGGGACTGAGGGACGAGCTGGGTACTTGCTGCGTGTCTTCAGGTTGAGGCCTCATCCTCACTCGGGCCAGGTGGCTCGGAGGCTGTGTAGCTGGCCCGGCTCCTGGCTCTGCCCCCAGTGGCCCCCCGGGCAGGCTACACAGCCTCTCTGGGCCTCCATAGGCTTTCCTCGTCTGGAACATGAGAACGATAATGGCAGTGTCTACCTCACGGGTTGTTGCGAGGACTAAGTGAATTAAAATATGTGGAAAGTCCTTAAAACAGTGCAGAGCGCAAAGCAGATGCTATCCGTGTGTTTATTAATGTTATTGCCATTATATTTGTTATTTTTTCATATGTTTAATTGAAACCTCTTCGGCTGCTGAAAGATGGCTCCCCGCTGTGTGCCAGAACATCAGAATCTTTCTACATTTTCTGGGCCCTGAAAACACATAATGTGTTTTGATGTATAAGTTTCAAGTCAGCATCTGGCGCTAAGACAAGGGGGCCTGGCGATGGCGGCCGGGGCGCCGACTTGGCTTGTTAAGGGTCCCAGGACCTCTGCCCCCCAGGCCTGGAGGATGCCTAAGACATACCCACTCTCTCCTGAGTGGAGTCGAGAAGGGCCCGTGGCACTCCCTTGCCCACTGTCGCTGTGCAGGGGGGCGGGTGAGCAGGCGAGGTTGTGTCTGCAGGCCCCTGGGCACCAGCCTCCAGCGTGTCCCTGCTGCCTCCCCGACACCACCAGGCCAGCCAAGGGGCAGCCAAGCAGATGTGATGCCCCGTGAGGCTGTTTGCTGTGGCTGTCTCCGTGTTTTCATGTCCCATGACAAACCCGGCCCCGGCGTTAA
This sequence comes from Myotis lucifugus, assembly GCF_000147115.1. NCBI lineage: Eukaryota > Metazoa > Chordata > Mammalia > Chiroptera > Vespertilionidae > Myotis > Myotis lucifugus. The sequence continues at coordinate 1,021,671 of NW_005871083.1, read as the reverse complement.
TTTCCATTATAGCCAGTGCACCCCAACGTGTGTTCTTAAAGGGTATAATTTCTATCAGCTTCAATTAGAGCTATTTTTATTTTTGTCACCCTGAAGAATTTCCCTGCGGTTAAGCTGCCATTTTTCACTGTAATACCCCTGGCAAGGGCTGGGGGAAAAATTAATAGTCTAGTGATCACTTAGCTAATGCACTGTCAGTGCTTGATAAACTGACTGCCCTGGGTGAGGCGGCACAGTTCCTTCCACAGTAATTATGTCATGTCCACCTGCAGCGGGCACGGCCCCTTTGGTGGAGGCACAGGGGAGCCCCATGGAGCCCAGGGCAGAGCCGCCCTCCCATTGCCCCGGCTGTTGCCCTTGCTTCCGCATCTGTCTTTGCGATGATTGAAGCCCACCAGGGCAGGCTTCTCCCCATCTTCCCGCTGTGTGGTGTTTGGCAGGTTGCTAAACCCCTCTGATCCACATTCGGACAGGGAGCGTGTCGTGAGGGTTACTGTTAACAAGCTACCTGACCTCCCCAGCTTAGGATGTCAAAGGAGGCCATGCCAGAGGGTAGGTGGGTAGGGGAAGCATGGCGACTGGTTGATGGGACATCGATTCACAAATGGAGGGTGCAAGGCCCTGAGTGGGGAGCTAGCAGGTGAAGCTCGGTACAGACTCTGAAGACACAGGAGGGAGCAGGGACAGGGCTGTGGTGGGATGGACAGCTTCCTTCCACCTAAATCAGGCGGATGGGCCGCCAAGCTGTGGCACGGCCAGGCCACGGGAACCCACTGCCAGTCTGCCCAAGAACCTGGGCCGAGCTCCAGGGGACTGTGCTGAGAGGACACACCAGTCCCTAAGGCTGACATCAGGGTGACTGCATTTACGTGACATGCTTGAGGTGAGAAAGCGAGAGAAATGGAGAGCAGGTGGGTGGTTGCCAGGCGTGGGGTCGGGGCAGGAGGGAGGTGGGTGCTTCCCAAAGAGCGTCGTGGGTGCTGGTGATGGAGCTTCTGTACCGAGGCGATGGAGACGAATACGGGAGGGAACCCGCCCCCAGTAATATCACTGCAAAGGACGGAACACACACGGGCAAGGGCAGGTCAGACTGGGGAAATCTGCACGAGACAGTGAGCCATCGGTGCATCATCCTGCCCGTGAGCTCGTGCTGTAGTTTGGTAAGATGTTGCCACTGGGGGAAACTGAGTCAAGGGTACGTGGGATCTTTCTGTATTATTTCTTACAACTGCATGTGAGTCTATAAGCATCTTAACATAAAAAGTTAACGTGGCAACAAAAACAAAATCGCATCACGAGTCTCCTTGGCTCAGACCCTCCGGGCTTCTGTCTCACTTCCAGTGAGAGTCAGAGTCCTCACGGAGACCCACAGACCCCCCTGAAATGTGGCCGCACGGCTTCCCTTGCTCGTCTCCAACCGCAGGGGCCCCTGTGCTCTTCCTCAAACACACCAGGCACATTCTTGCCTCAGGGCCTTTGCATAGACTGTTCCGTATGCCCAAAACACTGTTCCCCAGGCCTTCACATAGTTCCTTCCATAACTCAGATATCTCCTCCATCAGCTCTATTGAGGACACTGTGCCAGGGCTGGGGTTACAGGGTACCTGGGGGGGGGATGACATTCTGGGGAGGCAGAAGCGTAGCCCCTAAACCTGTGGCACTAGGATGAGGGTACTAATGAAGGTGAGCTGGGGGAGCACCTGCCTCTGCCTAGGGAGGGGAGCTGGGGGCAGAGTCCAGGGAAGGGGGGCAGACTCTTGGCTGAGGAGGAGGCAGAGAATTAGGGGTGACATGTCAGGCAGGAGCTAGGCATAGGGCATTGTGGAGTGGGAGGGGGCTGGGGGGCATTGACAGTGGCTCAGCCTGCCCAGGGAGTCCTCACCAAGGCCCAGAGAGGTAGACTCACTTGCCTGAAGGCACACAGCTCATAGGCATGGGGCTGGGATTTAAACCAGGCAAGCCAGTTTCTGCATCTGCCCCCAACCCCCACAGGATGCCTGGAGGGGAGGCCGGAAGGTAATGAGCTCAGTGGTACAGACAGACACACATGTGAGCACCTTATGACCTTCTGCAGTCCCTCGGGGTGTGTCATTTGGACTCAAGTAGAGCAGTGGGCGTGCAGCCCCACCATCCATTCTCCCAGCCCCGCCTGTGTTCTGAGTCAAGCCTCGCTCCCCTCCTCCCACACACACCCCTCCAGCCACACAGGCCTCCTGGCTGCTTCCAGAACAGGGATGAGCAAGCTGCAGCCCATAGGCCACATCCCACCCACAGCCCGTGTTTGTCTGCCCATGAACTAAGAAAGGTTTTTGCATTTTTAAATGGTTGCAAAAAAAAAAAAATCAAAGGTAGAACAGTATTTTTCAACATGCGACAATTGTGTGAAATTCAAATTGCTGTCTATAAAGTTTTATTAGAACAGCCACACATTTTTCATTTTCATGTTGTCTAAGGCCGTTTAGTGCTACAACAGCAAAGCTGAGTCCACAGAGACCATTGGCCCACAAAGCTGAAAACACTGGTCGGCCTTCTCAGAAAAAAGTTTGCAAACAAACTTGCTGGGACACCCTTCCCCCAGACACCTACCTCCACAGCTGGCTCCCCTGTCCCCTCAAGTCTTTGCACAAATATCCTCTTCTCACTGGGCAAGCCTATGGACAATTCTAACCACCCACCCTCCTCTTTAGCCCCTTCTGTTTGTCTCTTTGGCACTTCCTACCAGCTGACATGTGAATACATCTTTCTTTATTGTCTCTCTCCCCAACCAGAATGTCAGCTCCTTAAAGACAGGAATTTTTAACTGTTTTATTTGCTGCTGTATCCCAGAATCAGTGTCTGTCATATAGTAAGTGCTTAATAAATGTTTATTGGATGGATGGATGGATGGATGGATGGTTGGATGGACGGACAGGTGGGTGGGTGGATGGATGGATGGATGGATGGATGGACAGGTGGATGGCTGAATGGATAGATGGATGGATGGATGGACAGATGGATGAACAGTCAGATGGGTGAGTGGACATAGGAACAGTTGGACGGACAGACAGATGGCTGACTGCTAGCTAGATGCATAGTTGGTGGAGAAGGTGGTTGGATGTGAGATGTGACAGATGTGGGCAAATCAAGTGGCTCTTGGATGCCATGGGGAGGGGTCAGAACTTTGGTAGAGGATTTACTCAGGGGATTTGCAGGTTGAGGGTGGTGGTTAGAAAGACCAGTAGGCCCAGGCCTGGTTGGGGTGGAGAGGGCATGGAGGAGGTCGGTAGGCACACAGGCACCAGCAGGGGTGGGATGGGGAACCCCAGGAGAGTCCTGCAGTGATTGGCCTGAGCTCAGTCTAGCCCCCTCCCCACCCCCCACTCCCCACCCCCCGCTGGCCTCCTGGAGGTGGCCCTGGAGGCTGATGCCTCCATGTCTCGAAGGCTCTCTTCCTCCACCCTAGAATCCCCAGCGCCACCCGCATGCTCTGTTGTCTGACAGCCATGGGGAGGCACTCTTGGCTCTGGAAACAAAGAACTCCTCCATTACAGCCCCCTTGAGGGAGGGGCCAGGGTCATGCCTTCTAGAATGTTCCCTTCAGCCACAAAAGCAGCAGAAGCTGGGCATACCTGCCTCTGACCAACTCCTACTGGTCTGCCTGCTGCCAAATATCCTGCCAGCCTCCCTGGGGCCCCACTCTTCTCTGCCAAACCTGCCCAGGTGTGTCTCCTGAGACTGAGTGCTGTTAGCCGCAAACTCCCACTTTACAGTACGCGTCTCGGAGACATCGCGCCCCAACCGCCCATCCCACACAGTGGACCAAACATTGTGCCCCAGTTGCCTCATCTCCATAATGGGGCCTAACAGTTTCTGACCAAGGGCTGTCTAAGGCTTGATGCCTGCGAAGGTTGGCCTGGGGCTTGGCACTTAGTAGGTGCGATCCTTGTGTGGCTGTGACCACTGAAAGGCCCAACCGTTTTTGCCCCCAGCCTCCATGACCTTTAGGATCATGATCCTTCTACTCTGGCTTGGAAAGAACGGGGTTCCGTTTCAGCTGAACCCAGAGAGTCTTCAGCCCCGGCAGCCCCAGTGTCTTGAATCAGGACTTTCTGGTTCTCTCTGCGGCAGGTGGGCTGGGCTTCCCTCGTGCTTTCTTTCACAGGTGCGTTCACGGGCTTCCTGTGTCAGGCCTGTGCTGGGTTGCCAAGTTCTAACCCAGGCATCCTCCTGACCCCACCCCCACCCCCACTGTGGGCAGGACTCTCAGCACCCCCTTTTTCAGATGAGGAGCTGAAACTCAGACATTACAGGCTCTGGCCGGGTGGCTCGGCTGATTGGAGCATCATCCCATGCACCAAAAGGTTGGCAACATACACACCCGTCCCCTTTTTCTCAGCTGGGCTCGGCTGCCACCTCCTGAGAAACGCCATTGTCTTCCTCTTGCTGGGATACCCAGGGGAGGTGCCCTGTGCCTGCTGGAAGGGGAGCCAGGCTGGGCCAGCTCTGTCCTCTTCCTGTCCTCTTAGCCTCCATTTCTCCATCAGTGAAACACATTGGTCCTGCTCCCCACCCCCACCCCGGCCCCTCTGACAGAACCAGTGCAAAGCTCCGGGAGGTGGTTCTGTGCACACACTGTGCAGATTGTCCAGGTGGATGGTGGTGACTATTTCTGTCCCCTCCGGTGGCTGCAGTGAGTCATCACATGTCCAGACTCGAAGCCAGGGACAAAGCCTTCAGTTTATGTTGCTGAGTCCTGGCCCCTAGGTCTACTTAAGCTTCTGGGGTCCTCAAGGCTCGATGAGCCTGGCCCCCGAGAGGTGGGAACACCTGGGGGAATTCGGGTGGGGACCAGTCGCCTGGAGCCTGTGACCCCCCTCCCACGGAGCGCTGCAGCCGGCGCGCCCCTAATTGCTGTCACAGATGTGGCAGCCACCAGCCTCTCCAGCATGATCTGCTGTGTCGTACAAGCTTAATTAGTCCCTGATTACTCATTTACTGGGTGCTGTGTGTATTCCATATCTAATAACTTCCCAATTACGCCGGGTCTGCGCCGAACATTTAATAACCCTTAGTTGTCTGCTTATCGGGGACTGTACATTCGGCAGCTCCATCTCCCCCTGACCCAGAGCCTTATCAGTCCATTTATTGCAGAATTTGGAGCTCTCCGCTTGCCATTACAGAGCTGTTACAAGGAATTAAGGGGCATAAAATACTGTTTTTCAGCCTCTGACGCACTAGTTCACAGCGCAGAACAGGAAATCCCACCAGAGCTTGGTGAGCACAGTGTCTCTGTGGGTGGGCTCTGGTGGGGACCAGGAAAGGTGGAAGAGGGACGACCTCCGTGCAGGGCTGTCCCCTTATTTCCCTTCCTGGCAGATGGCACCAGTCCTGTGACCTGTGGTCCCTGGCAGGTGGCAGAGGTCTCTGCCAGCCCACGAGGTACCCTACAGCCTTGCCCACCACCCCCCTTCCAACCAAGGCATGCACCTGCCACGGACGGGTGGGAGGGAGGTGGCTTCCCCCCATACTTGGCTTCCTGCCTGCGCCTGATTTTTCTTCAGGGCGAAAGGAAGGTGATGCTGCGTTGTTTTGTGCCACTGGGTGCTGGCATCTCCTCTTCTGTCTCCTACAGTCTGTTCCCTGTCTCGTCCGCGCTGTGGGCTCTAGGTATTTGACAGAGGACAAAGCACTGGTCCGCAACCTCGGCTCTGACTTTGACCAGCTGGGGGACCTTGGGCGGCTGACTTAACTTCTCTGTGCCTCAGTTTCCTCCTTGACAAAGTGGAGGTTAAGGTAGGGTTCTTGGGAGGATTATATGGGCTACTGATGTCCGGTGCTCAGTGGGCACCTGGCACATGGTAGGTGCTCAGTATATCGAGGGTAGGCATTACTAGCCCATTTCCCAGAGGCATACACTGAGGTCAGATCAGTCATGACTGGGAAGTCTCGGTCCCAGGTCTGCTCTACTCAGGATCGGCACGGCAGCTTCCTGTAGTGCATCTTGAGCTTATCGGGGGGAGAAAGAGAAGACTCAGGATGATCAGGAAAAATAGGGGAGCATATGACTCAGACCCTGTCCCCCTCACTTCAGGGACCCCTGGGCTGCCTTGGACCTTCAGGCCAGCAGCTGGCAAGGAGCCTAGAAGGCAGTCCTGGCAGCTGGGGCTGAACTGCACAAGGCCAAGGCTGTGAAGGCTTCTCTAACACATACCCCTCCAGGCCTTTGGGGTCCCCAGCCACTGTGCCGTTTTGACTTTTGTTCCTAACGCTTATGCTGTCAGGTCATGAAATCAACTGCCGTTTCTTGAGCACCTGCTATGTGCTAAGTACTTTAACAGAAATAACATCTAATTCCCTCCACCGTCCCTCTGGGAGGCAGGCAGTCCCCGTGTTATCTATCACTCCCATTTTGCAGAAGGGAAACTGAGGCTGGGAGACATTCCGTCACTTTGCTAAGATCCCCCAGCTGGGGAAAGTGTCCAGGACCCAGTGCCCAGCCCCACCCTGCTGCAAGGAGGCTGAGAGATGGAGTCCGGCTGGGTACCAGGAGGCAGAGGGAAACAGGCCCCAGGAACAGCCACCAGTCCCTGCTGGAGAGAGAAATCCCGAGCCTTCCGTCCATCAACCTCTGGGATGCGATGGGCCCTCAACCCGGAACTTCCCTTGTTTTTAAAAATATGTGTTTTACACATTACAACACAGATGAGCCTGGGAGACATGATGTTGAGTGAAAGAAGCCAGACACAAAGGGCCTGGAATGTTGTAGATTCCATTCATATGAACCATCCAGAACAGGCAAACAGAGACACAACGGAGGTTGCCGACGCCAGGGGCTGGGGAGGGGAGTGGAGAATGACTGCTAGTGGGTGGGAGGTTTCTTCTAGGGGAGGTGAGAATGTTCTTTTATTTTATAAAGTTTTTTTAAACATACGTTTTTATTGATTTCACAGAAAGAAAGGGAGAGGGAGAGAGAAACATTAAAGATGAGAGAGAATCATCGCCCGGCTGCCTCCTGCATGCCCCCTACTGGGGATGGAGCCTGCAACCCAGGCATGTGCCCTGACAGGACCTTGACTTCCTGGTTCATAGGTCAATGCTCAACCACTGAGCCACACTGGCTGGGCTGATGAAAATGTTGTAACATGGTCTGGTATGGTTACACAGCTCCACAAATCTATCAAAAGCCATTAAATTGTACACTTTACTGTAAACGAGTGAATTGTATGGTATGTGAATTGTATCTCAATAAAACTTAATTTAAAAAAAAACACAATAGAGCAGAAGTTCTCAGTGGGATCTTGTGGACCAATGGAGTTAATAAAATCAAACGGCACTGAAAACAACACGGCGTCCCCTTTGGAGCAGGACACGGTGTCTGCCTTCTCCCCCACGCCACCCTCTCCCTGAACCTACCCTGAGTGGTGCTCAGAGACCACGTATTCCCTGGAGAAAGTGTCACCCCTCGAGAGCTCATTAGGGTGCCCAGGGGTGGGCTGCAGTCCCCCTTTATGTGAAAGAGCCCTGGAATCCGCTCCGCTTTGTCCTTTTCTCGTTAACTGACTTGCTTTAAACGTAATGGCCCCAGTCCCGGGACATAAAGGAAACAATAGCCTTTATCCGGCTCGGCCTGTGGGGCCCCCTGAGCTCCAAGGTGCTGCCGCTTTAGGGGTGGGGTGAGGGATAGATGTCCCAGGCCTGGTCCTAATAGTATTTTAAATGATGCCTGACCCCAACTGTGGCCCTGGTAGCGAGAAGGCACGATGAATGTGTTGATTCACGGGCCTGCTTTTTATTAGCGAGGAATGGTAAGTTCGGCTCTGCAGGATGAGCAAAGGCGGCTCTCGGCCTCCGCCTGGTCTGTCGGAGAACCTTTGCCTCCACCTAAAACGAGGCTGTCATGAGCTAATCCGTATTCACAGCACTTCCTGTGTCTGGCAGCCTCGCCCATCCATTAGTATTGACCAGCGGGAAGAGCTAGAACAGAGGAGGGACTGGCATTGGTGCCCTCGTGTTTGTGGCATGTGGCTTGGCACACAGTGTGCTAGGGAGCATTGACAGCTGGGCAGGTACGATTCTAGAGCCTCGCTGGTTGTATGAGTTATCCACTGCTGCGTAACAAACGACTACAGATTCAGCCGCCACCAACCCATTATTTATCCTCGCACGGCTCTGCGGGTCCTCTGCTCAGGCTGCACGTCCAGGTATGTCCCAGCTGCACGCCCACCTGCCTGACCCACCTGCAGGTTCATTCGTGTTGTTGGCTGAATTCATTCATCTCTGTGACTGAGGGCTGCTAGGAACATTCAGGATTTTGTGTGGACACACGTGTTTGGTTCTCTTGCATATCTGCCTGGGAGTGGAATGGTGGGGTCATATGATAACTCCAGCTTTGATCTTTTGAGCAATTTCCAGCACTTCTACGCCATTTTACCATCCCACCAGCAGGGCAGGAGGGGGTCGCACAGCGCTCTGACATGATTTTGATTAGTTGCCAACACTTAATAATCGTGAGAGCGCAGCTTTTAAAAATAGATGCCCAGTTTCCTCTTGAAAAATCAGATCTGGCAAGATGGGGCTCGAGTCCCTCCATGCAACCACCCCACTGGTGCTGAGAGGGGCTGCCTGCATTCTCACCCACCCAGTGCCTGGCTTATGGCTTAACCCTCCTGGTCCCCAACGGGATGTGTGCTTGAATCTCTTGTCCCTCCTAATCCCACTCCTTTCAAACCTGCTCCCCTTGAAGGCCTAGTTCACACTCTACCTGCTCCAGGAAGCCTGCCTGGATTTCCCCGGCCCTGTGGAGTCTTTCATTCCGAAACCCCTACAGAGCTTTTCCTCTGCACCCCTTCACCCGCTGTTCTCTAATTAAAAGCTGTGCATCTCCCGCCCCGGATTGCATTGCAACAGCCAAGTTTTCTCCCAACTACTTGGGTTCAAATCCTAAATATTCCCTGGAGCTGGCCGGACGGGTCATCCTATGACTAATGGCAAACATAGCAGCCTGACAGTTTCCCAAGAAGATTAGGGCAAGGTTGCAAGAGCGGCTGAAACCTGCCAGGGTGGGATCTGCAGCGGGCTCCAGGGTCCCTGCCATGTTGACGCCCCCTCCCCGGGGCCCCAGCAAGCCAGTGAGTGAATGAATGAATGACGTGTGCTGGGCCAAGGTGCTGCCTCCTCCTGGCTCCAGCCTAAGCCGCCAGCACGCCTGTGGGATTTGCGGGGGCTGTGGTCTGGGCTGTGTCACCATATGGATCTCATAAATTAAAGCGTTCCCGGAAACGAACGGTAAATTTATCCGTCTCTCGCACATAGGGCTGCTGGAGCCTGTGCTCACCCAAGGAATTCTGAGCCATCCATCTCTCTTAGGCACTCTGGTTTTATAGCCCTAATCCCTGAAAAAAACCGGATCAACGTGAAGCTGCTTTTCTGCAGCCCTGCTGGCCCTGGGGCGTATAATCAGGAAATGGGGGTTGCCGGTCCCCGGGACTGGCCCCGAGGTAGCTGTAATTGGTTATTCAGGCCCTGAAACCCACCACGGGCTTAGTTCACCCCTCCTGCCCAGGCCTCTGAGGTCGGAGGGGAGAGCCCCGAATCTGAAGCCCTGCTGACCTGGGCTCACCCCGTCTTGGCATCCTCAGGCTTCTACCGCCCCCTCTCTGAGCCTCCGTTTCCCCAGATGTGAAAAAGGGATGGGGCGACCAGGAGAGTCAAAGTTAAAAAGACAGCCCTAGCTGGCTTGGCTCAGTGGATAGAGCCTCAGCCTGTGGATTGAAGGGTCCCGGGTTCGATTCCGGCCAAGGGCACAGCCTGGGTTGCAGGCTCGATCCCCAGTAGGGGGTGTGCAGGAGGCAGCTGATCGATGATTCTCTCTCATCATTGATGTTTCTATCTCTCTCTCCTTCTCCCTTCCTCTCTGGAATCAATAAAGAAATATAGTTTTTTTAAAAAAGTTAAAAAGACAGAAAGTACAACTGTGGTTGCCGGGGGCTGAGGGAGGGAAGTAGGGAGCTAGTGTTTAATAGGGACAGAGTTTCCATGTGGGATAAAGAGAAAGTTCTGGAATAGGATGATGGTGATGGTGGTTGCTCAACACTGGGAATGAACTTAATGCCACTGAACTATACACTTAAAAATGGTCAAGATGGTATATTTTGTGTTACGTTTATTTTACCACAATTTTTAAAATACAGAAAAGGGGTTGGGGGCGAGGGGGACAGGATGACTACCCCGCTGGGCGAGCTGAAGGTGGATAGGTTTATCTTTATAGCTGTAGCTGCCTAGTAGACTGATTGCCAGCTTCATGCAGAGCCGCGTGGGCGCGGGTGTGCCGGGGCCTGTGGATGGAACCAGTGTCCAGCGGTCGGCCTGGTGCTCCGGGCAGGGTTTGCTGCTAGAGGAAGACATTGCACTGGCTTTGCTGGGAACCAAGTCTCCACAGCCCATCGCCAGCCAGGCTGTCCTGCCTGCAAAGGCCTGGCCATCGTGGGGGAGGAAGGTGTTCAACAGCCCACGGCTCCCACCCATGGGGCACCTCCAGGCAGGTATGGCCAAGACTCACCATGTCTACCCTCCTGTCATTCCAGGTCACCTCTGCATCTCTCGAGGCACCGGCAGCCACCCACCCTCCCGCCCGGGAGCCCGAGCCCTGGCTGGGGACCCCAGCGGAGAGCCTGCTCAGAGGCCCCAAGACCGCCCAGGAGCTAGGGCCAGCCCGGTGTCAGCAGAGCAGCCTGGACGGGGCCGGACCAGACCTCGCCGGCACAGGTAGATGCCAGCTCTTTGTATCTCTAGGGCTTGGAGTGGATCGTGCTGCCTTGGCAGGGAGGGGGCCCAAAGCCAGTTCTGGCTCAGAGTTCCACCCCGTGAGCGCCGCATTCTGGCTGAGAGCCTGGAGGCAGAGTCTCCCGTACTTGAGTTTGGATGTTTTTGTTTTTATCATCCTCAGGGATTAAACCAAATTGTGATTTAATCAGAATCCCTGCTTCTCAACACCCGCTCATCCTTGATTCACAGACAGCCTTTGTTTGTTGTGCTGTACTTATTTATCTCTATGTTTTATTATATGCACTCATTCATTTTAAAAATTAATGTGATGGATACCCATGAACCTGATACCCAGCCCAGGCATTAGACGGTCCATCGACCTTGATGCTCGTGCATCCTGCCCTGCCCCCCGCCGGAAGCACCATCTCAAGTTTGCTTTTTCCATAGCACCTGTGTTTGTCTAACCATCCTATGCCGTAGCTTTGCTGGAGGTTTGAATTCTGTGTCCCAGGGGCAGGCCCCCTCACTTGGTGTTCCAAGGTGCGTCTGTGAATGTCACAAGCTGCCGCTCTGTTTTACTGCCATATACTGTTCCGTTGTTGTACTGCTTGGCTCATGTGTGCCCCCTCTCGCCGCCGACGGCACAGGGGTCATTCCTGGGTTTTTCGGTTGTGAATGCGCCATGTCCCGGCACACGTCTCTCACAGGAGTTACCTCGGCTGGGCCAGATGGGGTGAGGACATTATCTTTAGGAAGATACTGCCCACTGGTTTCCGCTGTGGGCATTTCACTCCCACGCTGCCATCCACGGAGACCCTGTCTGCCCCTCTCGGCACCGTCGGACATCAGTTGGCTGATGGGCCTGTGAATGTGGATCCTGAGGCATTGGTTGTGGGGCCTGTGGGCCCTGGGCTGGGGCAGTGAGTGGATCCCAGGTGGGGCCCTTTAGCTGGACTTCGGCATGTGGTGGACACCCACGTTCTTACCCAGGAGGGTCCCTTGGGCCATATTTCTGTCAGTTGAGTGGGTTCCTGTGTGTGTCCTGCCTTGTTGCCCCTGAGAGGATGAGTCCCGAGACCCCAGCCTGCCTTCCTGTCCTGGCCCACTGTGTGGACAGCTGGCTGGAAGCTCGGCTTGTTTGCGAAGTGAGCCAGAGCTGGGAGGAGTCAGGCTAGCAGGTAAGGGGAGGGGGGAGGGGGTGTTGAGGCAGCTGGCCTGCCCTGTTCTCCTGTCATCTGGGGCATTCATCTCCAAGGCAACCCCAGTACCACCTCTTTCTCTCTGTGATGTGGACTCAGCTAGGAAAGGGGCTGGGCCTCAGGCCAGGGACAGACCCTGCTGACCAGGAGCTTATGGGCTGATGGGGATGAGGTGGTCAGGTGGCAAGGGGGGCTTGCAGGTGGTGGGCAGGGATGCTTTAGGGGGAGCCATTCCCCCCGGCTCCCCAGCACACTCAGAGCCTTGGATGAATGTCTTCTCCCATTCCGTGCCTCAGTTTTCTCATCTGAGAAGTGGGAATGAAGGCTAATTCGAGTGCCTGCCTCACAAGGCAGGTGTGAGAATTAATTAACCGGACATGAAGAGCATTCAGTGCAGGTCCTGGCACCCTGAGTGCCCATAGTGCTGGCTGGTGTCAGCGCTATTGTTATTATAATGCCTAGTTACCCAGCTGGCGCCTCCTCCAGGCAGCATGGAGCATCCCTGAGGCTGTTACCGTGACCTGCCTTCTCCCAGCTGCCCCTCAGCTCTGGGTAATAGCCTTCAAACCCATGACCCTCAGGGACACTCCCACCCTCCCGGGCTGGCACACACAAGGCCCAGCCCCCTGCCCTGGGACTGCCTGGGGCAGGGCAGGGGCACAGGGCCCACGTCTGCCAGCTGCTCCCCATCAGGCTGCAGCCCTGCCTGGAGAGTAGGGGGTGCAGCTTCACAGCCAGAGACCCGCCAGGAGCTCCATCCTGCTGTCAGCCTCTCCCGGGGAGGCCGCTGCTGCTCAGAAACGTGACAGTGACTAATGGTTTATTACACACCTGCCACCTCTCATCCGGTGGGCGGGCACAGCCCTGGGCCAGCTATGCACTGCCAGCTGCACAGCGGGGCGGGCACAGAGGGTGAGCACGTTCAGACATGTGGACACACACAAGCGCAGGGACACACAGGGACGGACCTGGCAAATGCACCACACACAAGGATACCGCACAAGCACGCAGATACACACAGGCACATACATACAGCTACACACGCACACACGGGCACCATGATTCTCATACACACACACACACACACATACACACACACAGGCAGGCAACCCTGTCGCTTCCTCTCTCCAGAGCTCTGAGTCCCTCTGTCTTCTCCACTGTTCCCCCTGCCCCCTGCAGTGATGGCTTCCACCGCAGTACGAGCTGGGGCAGGGCCTTTTGGAGAAGGACAGTGGGCTGCAGTCAGGTCGGGGTGCATCTATTGCCTTGGAGCGTATTACCCATTGCAGTCCCTCAGTTCCCCATAAATGTCTGATACGTGGGGACAGCAGCATTTGCCATGGGAAGGAAGCTGTCACACCAAGAACCCTTGTTGTGGGCCCGGTGGTTCGGTCAAGGTGAAGGCTGTGCGGCACAGCTGTCCGAGTGCCCACCTGGGGTGTGGTCACCTGCTGGCTGCAGGGAGTGTCGCTCCAGGGCTGTGGGGGAACTGGAAGGCAAGGCACAAACCTTGGACTGAACATCTTCTCCAGCCGGAGGGAGAAGGGTGCAACCAAACTCGTGCCATGAGGCATCCTTCCCTTGTAGGGCAGCAAGTCCCCAGCTCAGCACTCTCCAATCTTCTTGTGCGTTTAGTCAAAGGAAGCTCCATTTCTCATGTGTCACTTGCATGTGGTATAAAATCCAGCGAGAGGACACTCCTAATTCATCATCACTGATGGGAACAGGCAATCCTGAACAATTGTCTTGGTGCTGTCGCAGCCTCCGTAGGAGACATGCAGCACCATCTGGGGATAAGCAGGGGCGTGGCTTGGTGTCAGAGACCCAGGTTCAAGTTCCTAAGTCTCGGCACTGCCGATTCCCAGCCACAGGACTTCCGCAAGGTTCAGAACATTCCCAAAGCTTAGCTGCCCAAGTCAGTGTGATACAAAAGAAATCTTCCTTGTAGCATAGTATCAGTGATGGGATGAACATCAAGGAGGCACCCAGGGCTGCTGTGCAAGGTTGTGCAGGTTACACACTGCAGAACTCCAGGGGGTGCCGTTCTCATTGTGGTCTCTGTAAGTGCTCCCTGCGTGGCCATTAGGGCTGCCCTGCTGCCTCGCTGAGTGGTGGTCCCATAGTTGTGCCACGTGGGCCCTGGATGTCCTTTCTGAGCTATGGGACGGCTTTAAACATGGTTAATAATAAAGTTATTAGCCCTGGCCAGTGTGACTCGGTTGGTTGGGCATCATCCATGCACTTAAAGGTTGCCGGTTCAATTCTCGATCAGGGCACATGCCAGGTTGCATGCAGAAGGTAGCTGATCTGTTTCACTATCACACCAATGTTTCTCTCTCTCTCTCTCTCTCTCTCTCTCTCTCTCTCTCTCTTAAAATCAATAAAAAGTCTTTTAAAAAATAATGTCTTTATTAATTGAGATAGTGGAAACTGCAAACCCTCTGATGGGGCCAGGGTCGGGTCACAGAAAACCAGGCGGAGGTGGAGTCTCCAGTTAGAGCCACGTTCCTAGGGCCTGGGAGTTGAATGTTTACAGGAGCCGACGTCCATCCTGGGCCCACTTCGTTTTCCTACTCCTTTCCCCTGTAGCCACGTGTTTAAATGAGTGTGTGTTGGGTGTGCTGAGGGTGTGGACGTCTTCGAGCGTGCAGATCCCTGCGTACAAATCCTGCCTCTGCTCCTTCTGGGCTTTGGTTTCTAGGCAGACAACCTCTCTGTGCCTCAGCTCCCCCAGTTTTGCGGCCCTGAGAGCTGATCCATGTCCAGTGCTCAGCACAGTGCCTAGCACATGGGAACGGCTGAGAGCACGAGCTGGTGACCCCCGAAGTCCTGGCCCCACAAAGGCCTTTGTCTCTTTGTTGGGCAAACAAGCTCCCAGCTGGCCAGGGTTGGGTCTCCTTGGCCAGGAAGGCAGGGCCTCCGCTTGGGTACTTGGCTCGGGCCCCCAGAAGTCCTTGGCAGGTCTCGCTTGGAGCGGGTACTGGTGCTGAGTGCTTTGATGAAGGCGCTGGAGGACTTCGGCCCCCGCTGCCAGGCGGCAGCTGCTTGGAGGGCACGGGCGGCCGGGTTTGGCTGCAGCCTCTCCAGCCCAGCGGGTAAGCCCCCCTCTTCCCAGCTTTAAGGGAAAGGCGTCTTATGCAGCACGAGCACCGCCCTTCTCTGTCACTCCTCTCCCCTGTGCGTCTCCAGCCACGCTGGGATCCAACGGCAGTTTTCTCTCCGACCGGGGCTGTGTTTATCTTCTTAGGAGTTTCTTGTGACACTGGGGAGCTCAGAGCTTGCAAGTCGGGGCAGGCGGCCTGGACGCCTAGGCAGGCTGGAGGCTCTTCTCTTGTAAGTCGATCTCTCCCCAGAAGCCTCTTCGAATGTTGAGTGGGACTTACTGTGCTGGGCCCCCTTCCGTGCTGGGCCTTCCAGACGCTTCCCGCCTCTCTGTGTATTACTGCTCCTGCTTACCCAGGCCTGGTGGCTTTCGCTGGTCCCCTTGGCTAGTGTGTGACTGTCTGTCTGACTGATTCAGATTTCCATGAAATAATAAAGAAATTAACTTGGGCAACTTAATAAACCGATAAACTGAGCATTGACTTAAATGCAGTTCATAATGGCACAAAGATAAAAGCGGCCTGTATACCTGGCACAGTTGCTGTTAAAGGGGGCTGTTTGCCTTGGGGTCTAATTTCTTTCCAAAAAATTTGTGGTCAAGATTTCAGGTGGTAAAGAAGAGGTCAGTGGAGCCACAGATATGACTGTTCGGGGACTCTGCATGGGGTGCTGGAGCCCCGTAACCACGCACAGGCCAGCCCTCCATGGTTACTGCACTGTGGCGCACCTGTCTGCCACCGGCCGTGGTCTGTACCTGCCCACTGGCCTGCGTTCCCCTCAACAGGGTTCAAGCTGATAAGCTGGAAGCTGGCCCTTGGGGACCTGAGCTGTCACAGTTTGGAATCATAGGGGTTAAATTGGCTCGAAAGCATCATTTGTAATGCTCCGGCTGTGCCCACACCAACTTTCACTCATGACCGTCTCATTGAGAGCAGAAACCATTTGAAAATTGGGCATCTCTCCCAGCGCCCTTTGCTTGTATCTTCACCAGGACACCAGTCCAACGCAGTTACGATTGCTCGTTCCCACATCTGTCTTCACCTCTGTCCTGCCCTTCACGAGTTCATTTGCTCACAGATATCTACTGAACACTTACAATGTGCCAAAGACTGCATCGGACACTGGGGGGCACATTGGTGCACAAAACAGGCACAAAATCCTGCCCCCAAGAACTTTCATTTAAGAGAAAGGCAAATAACTCACGAATAAGCAAGTTGATGTGTGATACCAGGTGGTGACAAGTAGGGTAGGAGACGTGGAGACATGAGAGCTGTGACTTTAGACAGGGTGGTCCCAGAGGGCCTGGCTGAGGAGGTGGCATTAGGCCAAGAGCTCCAGCCTGAGGGACAAGCAAGTGCCAAGGCCCTGAGGCAGCCCGTGCTCAGCACACTCGCCATCTCCACGAAGGCAGGAACCGTATCTTACTGTCTCTATCTCTCCAGTGCCTGGCATGGTGCACATAATAGCTGCTCTTGGTGCTTGTTGAGTGAATATACGCTTTTCAGTCAGCTGGTGCTGGGGAGCGGGATAGCGGGGAGAGGTAAAGAGGAAATGAGATTCTTATCAGCAAAGGGGATGTGTGTCTTCCTGAACTTCCTGGGCCCTGAGGGCTGACCTTGCTCTATGTCAGGTGCTGTGAGTCTGGGGACAATTTTTTTCTTAGTCCTATTGGTTTCCTGTGGCTGCTGTTACAAACTACCATGAACTTGGTGGCTTAAAGCAACACAAGTTTATTGAAATTAAGGTGTCGCAGGGCTGTGTTGCTTCTAGAGGCTCCAGGGGAGAATCGGTGTCCTTCCTTTCCTATCTTCTAGAGGCCACCTGCATGCCTTGGCTCATGGCCCCGCATCACTGCAACCTCTTACTTCTGTTCTCACACTTCCTACAGCCCCCCCCCCCGCACGCCTCCTGCTTTTAAGGACCCTTGGGATGGCATTGGACCCACCCAGATAATCCAGAATAATTTCCCATCCCAATGTCCATAACGTAATCACAGCTGCAAAGTCCCTTCTGCCATAGAAAATGCCACGTTCACAGGTTACAGGAATCAGGACGTGGATATCTTAAGGGCCATTGTTTGACCAGCTACACTAGTCATTCTGCCGGGCTGAGCAGGCCATGTGCAGCCTGTGGGCGTAGGGTTCATGCTCACGACAGAAGAGCAGGCGGGCTGGTGCGGACTGCCCCGGAAGCAGGAATTTACTGAGTGCTGACTTTGAACCAGACACAGTTGTAGGCGCTTTGCCAGGACTGGCCCTCGGGCCTCATGGCCGTTCCGCCAGAAAAGTCCTGATTTAACCCCAGCAGGAGCGCCTGGGCCGCTCTGAGTCGGCGACTCCTCGGGAATGCGGGATAGCAGCACCTTTCTCACGGGGTTGTTGCTGTGAAGATGACCTCAGTGACTAACCGCATTTAGAACGGGGATGGGGGTCCCCAGGCCACCCTGGCTGGGGGTATCCTAAGAAGGGCTAGGTTCTCAGTTACGGCCTCAGGTGCAGTTTGGCGTTTGCCCAGCAGGTGGTGCAACAAAGCACTGGGAACATGGCCAAAGACACAGCCCTTGGGCCGCCCCTACCCCAGCCCCCTGGTCCTGCTGCCTATGCTGGCTGTGGGAGAGCTGATTCACCCGAAGACCCAATAAGGCTCTCCCATGGCCTCCTACCACCACACCCCAGGAAGCAGCCTGTGGGCCCACCTTCGGGCACACACTGAGCACCCTCCTGGGCCCAGCCTGGGCCATAAAGCAGCTGAGCAGTGTCCCCCACCACCAGGAAATGCTGAACCCTTCTGCCCCCAAATAGGCCAGAGGAGTCCTCACAAGGGGCAGAATGGCAGAGAAAGTGCAGCGCAGCCAGGAGGGCTCCAGGGAGGAGGCAGCACTTGGACTGGGTATCTGGACCCTTGAAGGCAGAGAGGTCTCTCAGGGAGGAGACCAAGAGCTAAGTCCCAGATGATGGTAGGCCTCTTCCCTCCTCCGCTTGCCTTCATGCCGCTCTCCAAGTCTCCCATGGGAGCTCGTCTGTGGGGCCCCAGACACCACAGGTCCGGGGCAGGCCCTCCCTGGAGCTGCCCTCCGAGTCTGTGACCCACCCTGCTCTGCCTGCTCATCAGCCCCCTTCTCGCCCACAGGCCCTGCATCCTCCTGCCTTCCCTTTCCTGTTACGGCCCCTCCTCCCACAGGGCACCCGAAGTCCCCTTCGTCCAGGGCGTGGAGCTTGCGCCCTCTCCTTCCACCTACGCTGAGCTGTCCCGGGCCCTTTCTCTCTGGCACTTGCCCTTGGCATTGATGACCTCCGGGAATGCCCGCATGGATGGCTCCTGCTGCTTGGGGAACAGCGGAGCACCTATGGGACTGCTGCCTAGCGTATGGCAGGTGCTCAGAATAGACTGTTGAATGATTATGTGGATGAGCAAAGGTGCCCTTGATCGGGGGAGGGGTCACATTGTGAGACCCTCGTGGGGTCTGGGGTCCTCTCTGCTCCCGGGGGCACAGCAGTTCTCCCATGTGCAGTAAACACCTCGGGCCACTGGGTCCTGCTGGGAGAAGTACAGCCAGAGTTTGCAGGGAAAGCAGGAAGTGGCCGCTCTCAGCTCCCGCCACCGTCCGGAGCCCTCAGGCTCCTGTCTGCAGCTCAGGGTGTGTGCCAGCGGGTGGAGGCTGGGGGAGGGGGGGGCAGGAGGAGGGCCTGCTGTCTGCCCGCGTGGTTGTGCTGCGGCTTGCTCTCTCTTGCATGCTCTCTTTCTCTCTCAACTGACTTCTCAGGAGTTTGCTCCTGAACCTGAACGGCGGACCCGGGAGTCTCCTCTGCTCCTCCAGCCACTGCGCCACCCCCCTCATCTGTCCCCAGGCTGAAGGGAGCTGCTCCCAGGCAGCCAGGGCAGCCCAGGGGGCCAGGAGCCAGACTGGTCAGTTCTCATGGACCAGAAGAGCCCCAAGTGGAAAGTGCTCCTGCCGGGTGAGTTCCCCGGGATGGCCCCACGCTGGGCCGTGGAGGGGGGTGTGGGTTCTGGGACAGGGCCCCGACTTCCAGGAGCTGAGCTGGGGTGGTGGTGGGGGGCAGAGTGCTGAACGGTGACTCGGCGAGGGGTGCGTGTCCTGGCTGCAGGGGCACACAGTGCGTGTGTGGAGCATGAGCGCGGCTCAGGAGGTGGATATCGTATCCCCAGGCGCCCCAGTCTGAGCCCAGAGGCACTCTGGGCAGAGCATTGAGGCATGGCAGCAAGCGCCACAGCCCCTGGGGACCTGTCCTGGGCATATTCCCCAGGCCCTGCCATGGGCAGCTTCCTCTTCCCACTGCGCGTTACAGAGCACAGGCTGGCACAGGGCCTAGCACTGGGCACCTGCGGGTGAGCACAGGTGAGCCTGTTATCATCCCAGCCGCCAGGGGCAAAGGGCAGAGGTAGCTCCCTGGGAGCCAAGTAGCCTACAGAGGTCACTGAATCCACCCTCTTTTCCTACAGAGGGGGAAACTGAGGCACAGAGGAGGGGGCTCTCCTACCAGGGGCCACCCAGCCACCGGGAACAGAGCAGGGTCTAGAACCTGGGTGACCCGTCTCCCAAGCCACCTCCTCTCCCAGAAGTGGGAGGAAAGAGCGGAAGAGGCCAGGGGAGAAGCAGGTGGAGAAGGCCAAGGATGGATCTAAGCCTCCGCGAAGACCCTGGGTGGGGACAGGTGACACCAAAGCCCTGGAGCTTCTCGTTCCTGTACCAGGTGGGGGGTGGGTCTTCTCTACATCCCCCTTCCTCCCATCACAACCAGCTTTTTGGTCAACACAAGGCCCCAGGCTAGGAGGTGGGAGGCATAGACTCTGGCCTGACCCTCCACTCCTTGGCTTGAATTTAATCTAAGTAAGAAGCGACACACTGCCCACCCACAAGCAGGCCAGCTGTGACATGGTGAGACATGGTGAGCTTCCTGTCCCCAGTAGTCAAGTCAGATCCACCAAACCTTTGGAGAGGCTGTGGAGGGGCAGAGGTCAGATGGGAAAATCTTCTTGTTGAGTCTCAGATCCAGGCCTGTCCTCCTCTGTGCACCTCATCTGTGCAGCGAGACCATAGCAGTTGACATTTAGCAAGCACCTACTGTATACCAAGGCTCTGCCACACTTGGCAGGAGCCAGTGCATTGAACCCTCACAACACCCTGGGAGCTAGATGCTGTTCTTCTCCTCCCCATGTTCCAGATGGGAAGACTGAGGCACAGAGGGGTCAGATGATGTGGTGATGGGCACTGGACTGGTCCGTTGAGTGGCAGAACCGGGGTGCAAAGTGTGGCACAGAGCTGGCACCCTGAACCACCATGCAGGATAAGATGTAGCCTCAATTATGGGAAGTCCAGCCCCATTTGAGAAGTCCAGAAGGTTCCAGAATCACCGCAGGGCTTTGGCTTGGAGGACAGTGGGCAGTGGCTTTCCATGTCCTCTGCTAGGCTGAGGACAACCCCAGACCTGCCAGGACAAGCAGGTGCCAGGCAATGAGGCATCTGTGGTGATGGGAGGTGGGGCACCTTGTCTACCCAGGGGGTGCTGGGGCAGCACTATCAGATCTTGTCTGCCTCATGGGTGCTGGGAGAACAGCCAGGGGCCATCAGGTGCTTTCTGTTCCCATCACTCGGGCACAGCCCCAGCTCCGGCCCCTTCCTCACTCCCTTGGCTGGCCAGCCCGGGCCCACCTGCTTGCCTGCATGGCTGGTGGCAAACTCGCCCCAGGTGGCCCAAGGCCCCATTTCCCAAACTGCCTGATACCCATGCCTGCACTTGCTGCGATCCAGACCATCTTAATCAAAGCTGAGCACTGGCCTGGATGGTTTTGGCACAGAGCCTTGCTGGGAGGTGTCTCCCTTATTCCAGGTGCAACTCAGCCCTGCCTCCTCCAGGAAGCCTTCCGTGATTGCTCGGGACCTCCCTTTTCCCCCTTTCCTTCAATATTATATCTTTTCCTCGGGTTCAAAGTGGGAAGAAAGCTTACTTGGCTTCAACTAGCTCTAAACTGGGGCACATTTGAGAGCATAGGAGGCGGTATTATTTATTATACGAGGATGTTAGGTGAACACTGGGCCTGTCCCTGGCAAATCAGGACATAACAGTTGCGTGGCTTATAACACAATCATTAGCTATTTTGGAGTTGCCTTCTCTGGTTATTTCTCTTTCTTGTCAAACAAAACAGGCAAAAGTGGGAAGAGGGAGGGAAGGAAAGGGAAAGGAAAGATGAAGAGCTCAGGCTCTTGTATCTGCTCCTTGCTAGTGGAGCCTCAGTTTCCTCATCTGTAAAGTGGGGCTGCTGCGGGCAGCTGCCGCACAGGGTCCCTGTGAGGGTTACATGAGGCAATGTGCATAGCAAACATTTAATCACAGTATTGCTATTGCTGGTACGTGTCCTGTCCTCACCTCCGTCTCCTTCCAGCACCAAGTGGTGTCAGGTGAGCCTCTGATACGCGGACTGCTGCCTAGAAGAGGGTCTGCACACTAACCATTCCTAGGATAGGTGGGTGGGTGGATGTGGAGGATGGCTGGGCGGGAAGGGTACACGGTGTTGGAGGCTTGAATGAAGAACGAACGAATGCGGTGTCTCCCCTCTTCCCAGGAGGCCCCGAGACCTTGGCCAACTGGCAGCAGGCAGTCGGGGACAGGTGTGACTGTGCTTTGTCCCCACGGCCCCCCGCTGCCATGGCAGCGCCAGATTCTCTCTGCATGGCCGGGTGTTGTCTGCCAGGCCACCCTCTCACTCTCCCTCTTGGCACCTCAGGACAGACAGGTCAAGTGGGTTTCTAGATCAGCAGCTCCTTATCCTGTCTCTCTGGGGACTTTCTCTCTCTCTCTCTCTCTCTCTCTCTCTCTCTCTCTCTCTCTCTCTCTCTTTTTCTCTCTCTCTCTCTCTCTCTCTGAGTGATTCTGAGTTTGTGTGGTTCTGTGTGCGTGACAGTGTGTGCGTCCAGCAGGCCCAGCATGTGAGGTGGCCCCTGCGGCTTTGAGCCGAGGGAATTAGTAAACAGACAGTGGCTTTGGCAGCTGGCCAGGCCCACCATCCCTGGAGGCAGGGAGGGGTGGAGACGTGACACACTTGACCTGCTGGTTCAGTGGGGGCTGTGGAAGAAGAGGCCCCTGAGGCCAGCTTTTGGGACCCCAAATCCCACCCCACCCCACCCCCCGAGGCAGGGAGAAGGCCCCTGTCCTCAATAGAGCTAGGACAGCTGAGAGAAAAACCAGATTCTTCCCCTCAGTGACATTAGCCCCACGCTCTCTCCTACGGGGGCCGAGAGACCATCCCAGACACCCCTTACTTCCCAAATATGGCATGAAAAGTGGGGCTCCGGACCTGGCCTGGGTTGGGATCCTGGCACTGCCATTTAGAGCTGTGTGGCCCAAACGAGCCACCTAACCTCTCTGGGCTACTTCCTGCCATAAAGCTCACTGGCCGGGGCTATGAGAATGGAGTGGGTCCCCTCAGGACAACCCAGCTTGGCCGTGTGAACTGGCAGCACCCTGGTTGTCGCTGTCCCCGTCATCACTGCTGCTCTTGTCTGAGTCCCAGTGTCACCTCCGGGACCACCCCCAGCCCACCTCCTCCAAGTGGGAAGAAACGCAGGAACCTTAGGATCCTGACTGGACCAGGGTGGGAGGCAGGCCACCAAGGTGAGACACAGCCCCATTATCCAGAACCACTGTGCTGAGACACAGCCCCATTATCCAGAACCACTGTGCTCAGAAGTCGTCAGAAAATGCCACCCTGGGGGCAACCCCCGGCCACCCTCCCCGCCTCTGATCCTCTGACCCTCTTCTCCTCACCCAGCGGGTACGGGAAGGGAAGAAGCATTTATTAAGCACCTAGTGCATGCCAGCTCTCAAGCCATTAGCCTGTTTACAGATAAGGAAACTCCGTCTCGGGAGAGTGGGAGGCCTCTTCCGGGATACTCAGGACCTGGGACCCGCCCAGCAATTCCGAAGCAGAAATCCCCACCAGGCATCAACCTCTACACTCTGGGTCAGCCTCCCTCCTGCCTCCTTGGGCCTGAGCAACCGCCCTCAGCCCCCTACGTCCCCGAGTGCCCCTCCCCCACCGCAGCTGGTGCACCTTGGCTTCCTCCTCCTGCCCCCAGGAAGCAGAGCACAGCGAGATGGCCCACAGCACAGTCTCAGGAACTAGGGGTGCGGACAGGTCAGTGCGTGCCTTCTGAGCCTCACTTTGCCAATCTGTAGAGTGGGGATGACCAAGCATCTCCATCTTCTCTGGTGTTGGGGATGCTGGGCTGTTACGCGTGCTGCTGCTGCTGTAGCCCTGCCCTTCAGCCACTACCCCCTTCCCCATCTTTAGGGACAGTCCCGGCCCCCAGGGGCAGGTCTGGGGTGAGTTCGGTGGCTGGGTGGGCTGGTCTGGCCCGCCTTGCGTCTCCCTAATGGCAGGTTTGGTCACAGACAGAGCCTGTGGCCTGGCGATGTGGGGTGGTGGCTCTGCTCCCACCCGCCCGCCCTGTGGTCCCAGCGGGGACACGTGAACACAGCCTGGCTCTGTTCTCCGAGCTGTGGGAGGCAGGCTGTCACCGCGGGAGCCAGGAGCTGGAGGTGCGCCCAGGCGGGAGGGGGGGGGCGCGGCAGATGTCTGAGCCTTCATCCCTCAGTGCCAGGTCCTGCCAAGCCACAGGTGCCCCCGCAGCACAAGGTTTGAGTGGGGGTCCCACTGGGCCAGGGCTGGGCTGGGTAAGGGGCACTGTGAAGGGGCATGAAGAGTAGCAAGGAGGGGTCATTTTGGAGGGAGAGCTGTTCTGTTCTGGGGAAAGAGGTTTGTCTAAAGCGACACAGGCCGTCAGCACACCCCCTGCATGGCCACCACCACCAGGGCTGGGGGTCCTAATGGTCTCCGATTGCTTCTGCTGTAGGACAGGCCGTGTGCTGCGCAGTCTCAGGGGCCGTTCAGGTCGAGTCGTGCAGTGGCCCAGGGCCTCCCTCGCATCTTTTCCACCGACCACAGTTTGATTTTGGGTCTGGAATTCTGGTTACCTTTGATCATAAGCCTGGAATGCTGGTCAGGGTGATGTGTGTGAGTGATTGTGGATGAAGGGGCGCCCATGGTGGGCCGCACACGGTCTGAGGGTTTGGGGGGGTTGCAGGAAGCCTTGTCTAGTCCCCAGAGGTCAGAGGGACATCTGTGTGTCTCAGGATAGCCTGTGCACCCATTCACCACAGGCATCTATGTAGCGGCAGAACTGGTGGGAACCCTGCCGCCCGGCCCCCGCCGGTCCCTCCGTGGCTCCTGGCCCTCCTTGCCAAACATAAAGTCTCAACTCAAGGGCTCACAGTTGGGCTGCGGGCCAAACGGAACCTGGGAATTGACGCCAGTAGAAACCTTTCCTCACTGTGTGACCTGGGGCACGTTACCTAATCTCTCTGTGCCTTAGCTCTCTCATCTGAAAAGTGGAGGGTTGTGGGTGGATGGAATGAGATCATGATGGAAAGCACTTGCAGCAGGGACAGTGAGTAGAAAATGCCAATTACTTCTTCTCGCTCCAGGGGTCCTGGGTAGAGACTTCCTCTAACACAGCGGTTCTCAACCTGTGGGTCCCGACCCCTTTGGCGGTCGAACGACCCTTTCACAGGGGTCGCCTAAGACCATCCTGCATATCAGATATTTACATTACGATTCATAATGGTAGCAACATGACAGTTAGGAAGTAGCAACAAAAATAATTTTATGGTTGGGTCACAACATGAGGAACTGTATTTAAAGGGCCAGAAGGTTGAGAACCACTGCTCTAACACTTGGAGGTCCTGGCAGGCGGGAGGTTGGGGCTCACCTTCCTTGTCCCCTAGGGGTGGCAGGGCAGCAGGGATGAGCCCTGGGTTCATAAACACCTTCAGGGTTGCAGGGGGAGGCCTCCCTCTGGTGTCCGTGGGAGCTGGGGGCGAGGCGTCCTGGCCTGTGGAGATTGTGCTGGAACTTCTGTGGTGGCCACTCAGCCTTATCTCGGGCCTCCTGCAGGCAGCCCTGTCCCTAGGAGAGGGCTTATCAGCCTGGCCATCTGCGCCCCAGCCCGCCTGGGGACTCCTGCGGTTTGGTGGATTTCTCTGGGAATGGCTGCCCATCTCCTGGAGGTCAGGATGAGGCGGGCCAGGGCAGGGAGCTTGGACAGAGAGGAGGCCTGCTCTCCATGCTTTGCACAGATTCAATCTTTGCATCCTCCCCAGGCCTCTAAAGAGGCAGGTGCACTTATGAACCCATCTTAGAGGCGAGGAGGCTGAGGTCTGGGTCAGCCTTTGTGCCCTGTGACCTTATGCACAACCTAGGTCTCTGGGTGTGCTGGGCAGGCCACCGGGCATGGAAAATGGCCCCCGTCTCCCTTCACTTCCTTGGTCCCCAGCCATCTGGCTGCCTTAGTGCCTCTGCCATCTTCTCCCCTCAGGAGACGTTCTGCTGAAACAGCGGTGGGGGTAGCAGAATCGGACCCTCCCCACCGGTGCCAACAGAGGACTAGAGAATAAAACTATCTGGCTTCCAGTCTCAGCTCTGGCACTTACTGGCTGGCAAATCTGGACCAGCCCCCTAGCCCTCTGAGCATATGCCCCCTCGGTGGTCCAGCTTGCCCCCCAGGCCCTGGTCCTGCTGCTGGCCGCTCCCCAGAGAGCCACAGGGCCACCTCACTTCCCTCGGGTCTGTAGGTGAAGTCCCTGCCTCTTCTAGCTTTCCTGACCACCTTTCTACGACATCCACCTCCTCCATGTCCCATCCCTGTCCTTCCTTTGGGGTGTCCTGGGCACATGTCACCATCTAGTCGCGTATTTCACAGATTTTCCTTGCTTGTGGTCTGCTGCCCCACTGTTCCCGTTCCTCTCCTCCTCCCAGCACCCAGGACAGTGCCCGGCACTGATATGAATGGACAGGTGGATCAGCAAAATAAGAAAAGTAAGACTTTCTTCTCCCCTTTCCTCTTAGCCATTATTGATTGATACCCATACCTTATTCTTGAAGAGATCAGCTAGGTGCCCCGAGCACACAGTAGGTGCTTCCAGGCGTGGGTTTTCTTCCCCAGCCCTGTGGTGAGCCACTAGTCACTCCCAGGCCTTCTGGTTCTTGTGGATCAGCCCAGGTCTCACCAAAATGAGCAGCCTCGCTCCTGGGGACATTTCACGCTGCCCCGCCTCAGGCTACTGGGTCTCACCCCTATTCCCTGGAGGGTTGCCACACCCCCAGCATGAGGGGGCCTGGAGTCCCTCCACCAGGCACATGCTCCCTCTGCTGCCTGGCCCCTGCCTGGCCAGAGCCCCGTGGCCATGGCCCAGGAGGCAAGGGAAGTGGGCTGCTGCGGTTGTCCTCCTCCTCCTCCTCCCTGGAGATAAGATCTTTGCAGAGTCCAGGGTCTGGTACTCCAGAGGGCCCAGCCTGTTGGCCTTCCTGCCCCATCCATATCTACTGGGCACCCCAACCCTGCCAGGCGTGGTGGGCAAGGGGCTTGTTTTCCCAATCCAAAGACAGAACATCAGGTGTTTGGACTCAGAAAGCCATTTCCTGAATATTCTGATGGATTACAAGGACCACAGGACTGGCCAGGAAGTTCCCACATGGAAGGTTACCATGGAAGGTTACCTAAACAACAGTCAGGGTCTTGTCCTCGGGGATCTTAAAGTCCAGCTGGGCACACTGAGGGTTAAGGCAGTCTCAGGAGGGCGTCCTGGAGGAGGAGAGATGCAAAGGAGGGTGGTCAAGGTCTTCTTGGAAACAGAGGGAGATGGTTCAGGGTGGAGAAGGGGTGATGCCCTAGGGCTCCATCTGAGTGGTGGAGACACTGCGACACCCGCATCTCTTCCCTGAGTTCCTGGATCAACCCCCATGGTTATAACGCCTGAGGAGCCGCTTGGTCAAGGTCACAAGCAAGATAGAGGTGGGGGCAAGGTGAGGTGAGGGACCCTCCACACTGCCTAGGTGCCCCTACCTCCTGGCACTCCATTCTGGGCTATGCTCCCCATCTCCACAGCTCCCCATCATGCTCGGTTAAGGGTTGGACCTTAGACATGTGGTCTGTGCTCTGCGTTAGATGGTAGCAATTCAAAATCCTGACATAAACACAGTTCACAAATTGGCTCCGCTTGGTGCGGCCCAGATCTAATTAGATCCAATTAGTACTCACTGGGGGGTCTTCGTCACGAGCCCCTGACCTATCATCCGGCTTGAAAGCCAGCCCTCCACTGCTCCTGCGTCCGTCCGGAAGGCACCATCCTGCTTCCGGGTGGGACATCCTTCCCTTTGCCTTTTATTTGGGGACCTGTGAATGTTCAGGTGGGTGTGGGAACACACTGGTTGTCTGGGAAAGTCCTTGTAATGCATGTTTATTTAATTTATTTTAATTGAGGTAAAATTCACATAACATAAAACTGACCATTTTGAAGTAAACTGTTCAGTGGCATTTAGTACATTCAACATATTGTTCAACCGCCCGGCTGGCATGGCTCAGTGGTTGAACACTGACCCATGAACCAAGAGGTCACCGGTTTGATTCCCAGTAGGAGGCGTGCAGGAGGCAGCCAACTGATGTTTCTCTCCCATTGATCTTTCTCTTTCTCTTTCTCTATCCCTCTCCCTTCCTCTCTCTCTCTAAAAATCAACAAAAACATATTTTTAAAAATATTGTGTAGCCATCACAACTATCTAGTTCAAAAACATTTTCATCACCCCAGAAGGAAACTCCCATCGCCATTGACAGTCATTTCATATTCTCCCTCCCCCAGCCCCTGGCAACCACTAAGCTACGCTGTCTCCATGGATGTGCCTTTTCCGGACACTTCATATAAATGGAATCCTGATTGTGTGGTCTTTTGTACCTGGCTTCTCTCACTCAGCATCATGACTTCAAGATTCATCCATGTTGTAGAGTGAATCAGTGCCCCATTCCTTTACATGACTGAATAACGTTCCAGTGTATAGCTAGACCACATCTTACGTGTTCTTTCTTCCGTTCCTGGACACTTGGGCCATCTCCACCTTTGGCTCATGTGCATAATGCTGCTGTAATTATTCCTGTGCAAGTTGGACTTCAAACACCTATTTTCAGTTCTTTTGGGTATATGTTTAGGAGAGGAATCTGCTAGGTCAGACTATTTTATTCAATAAGGTGTATAAAGCTCTTACTAGGTGCCGATTTAGTGTTCATGACATCCCTAGAAGGTAGATGGCATTAGCCCATTTTACAGATGAGGGAATTGAGGTTTGGCAGTTAGACAGCCAGGATTCAAACCAGGCAGCCAGACCATGGCGGTTCTCGCTAACACTGAACTGAAGCTGGCAACTCTGTGGCCGCTTCTTAGGGTCGGAGGGCTCAGAACACTGGCCAGGCCTGGGAGGACTCGCTTATGCTAACCACCTCTCAAGAAGCTGCTGGGTAGACCTGAGGCCACTGTGTCTGTTTTTAGAGAGAATTGTCATCACGGAACAAACTGGAGGCGGGGACGGCTCAGTGTCAGGTCCCTCGGCCTGACAGCAGCCTGGGAGAGCCTCGCTGACTCTGGGCAGGCCGAGTGCGCGCCTCCCTGGGGTGCCCAAGAGAGTCCCGCCCAAGGCCCAGGAATAGATGACAGAGCGGGCTCTCTGCCAGCTCCCTCTCCAGGTCTCCCGGGCTTCCGCAGAGCCCCTGTTTTCTGCTGCTCCCCTCTCCTGCACGCGGGCGGCTTGTCCACAGTGCATCAATCACGCGGTCCTGGGCCGGACCGGGGCCACCCCCTGAAATGTGGTTATCTCCTGGCGACACACCACCGCAGGGCCTGAGGGGCTCCTGTGGCTTATCTCTGCCGCCTGTTGCTCCCTCCCTGGTCACTCGCATGCAACCTTATCTTGGCATCCCGGCCCTTCCTTTATCCACAGCCCTGGGTGGGGAGGGGGCCAGCCCCTTTGTATTCCTGGACCCTCAGGGACAGGGTTTACACCCCTCCCAAGGCTAATCAGCCATGAGGCCCTGCTGTGAGCACTGGTGTCTGAGAGGACAAGCAGGGACCACTAAATCTTCCCATGTTCAGACCCCTCGGGTGACCGGGAAGGACAGGGCCCGGGGCTGTCCTGTTTTCAAGCACAGACGCAGAGCAGGTCTAAGTGCTTCCGAGTAAGAGCAGAAATCCTAGGAGCCCTCCTCCACGTCGGCCCATCTGGGAGCAGGGACATACCCCCACCATCCAGCCTGGGGTTGTCACTGCGCCCTTCACTATAACCTTCTGGGCCTGGTGTAGGCACAGAGAGCTCCCTGCACAAGTGTGCACACACACACACACACACACACACACACACACACACACACACACGGCTCCCAACACAGGCACACAATCCTCAGTACGCAAGCACACGTGTATACTCACATACATATACACATACTATCTGTCTCACACTCAAGTACACACATCCATGTGCATGCGCACGCGCTCGCGCACACACACACACACACACACACACACACACGCTCTTATGGCGTCGCTCTGACACACACTCCTCCCTCCACTAGCCTGGGTGACAGTGAATTTCCTTAGTCGCTGCCCACAATTGACTATTCATGCTTCCCTCTAATTGCCCTGTGGGTGTCTGTCTGCTTGGGGAGGGGAGTAGAGGCTGGGAGGAGACAGCAGCAGGGTTTTGAGGGTAGAGCTGAGGAAATATGTGTCTGCCATTAAAGGGAACCCCTGAGGGCAGAAAGTCATGGGGGGGGTCCTCCTTACCTGCAGAGGCTGGGGTCAGAGTGGACCACTGGTTCCTAGGCCGGTGGCATGGGGCCCACAGAATTGTGTCCTTGGCCCAGAGGCTGTTGTCATCAATCCTTGGCCGTTCCCTGCAGGGCTTGGCAGCCACCCCCATCTTTGGTTCAGATCCCGGTTGGTTGTCTCCTCAGAATCCAGTTTACGCCAACAATCCCTCCACTTTGGGAGCCTTTATTTTCCAAAGCAGCTTCACAGAGCGCCTGGCCCTGAACTCTGCTCAGAGGCAGTCAGCATCGCCTCCCTTCATAGATGGGGCCAGGCTGAGGGAGGGATAGGGACGTGCCTGTGGGGACCACCCAGCGTAGGCCCCCTGATCCAAGGGCCCAGAGGCCCCCTTTGAGAGGAGGCATGTGCCCACACTGGCCAAGACCCCCTCTGTGAGGACAAGTGAACTGCAAGTCTTTGTCTTCTGGAGGCTGGGCTCAGTTTGGAGAACCTCTCTGTGGCCCCCAAACTAGTCCACAGGTGTGAGGATGCTGGCTTCCTCCCAGCTCTGCTCTTGACTTGCTGTGTGGCCTCAGACTATCCTCTTGACCTCTCTGAACTTTATTTCTGCACATATGAACCAGAAGTAACATTAGCGCCCACCCCACGGCCTCACCAGGAGGCTCACGCTGCTTCTGCTACAGCTCACACGGAGCCTGCAGAGAGCAGACACTGAAGAAGTGGCCTCAAATATTATCATGAGAAAAGATTTGGTTTCCCCGTCCCCCTGCCCCCTGGGTCTCATTTTGGCTTTTCTTACGAGCTGGGACCTGTGCAGGCAGCGGCTCAGCCCACAGAGGCCAGGTGTGTGGGTGGAACAGTCTGGATGCCCTGCAGCCTTCATCTACGGCGACCTTGATGAGCTCCAGCTAGTTAAGGCCAGGCCCTCCTGAGGGGACACACGCGTGCCTGGAGGAGTGGAGTGACTCGAATTGGTCCCGCAGGAAAGGGGGCAGGAGGGGACACATGCGTGCCTAGAGGAGTGGAGTGACTCGAATTGGTCCCGCAGGGATGGGGGCAGGACGGGACACAGAGCAGGCCTGTTCTAGGCTCCTGGGCCTTGGCTGCCCTGGGGGCTCTTTGGCAAGTGACCAGTGGAGGTTGGGAGATTGGCCTTTAGAGGGGCCTGCTGTGCTCCCCACTACTCAGCCTCTGCTGAGCCAGGTTAGCTGCTGGGCACCGGCCCCCGCCCACCCTGCCCGGCCTACAGAGCTGCTTCCTCTCCTGAAGGTCCCTTTGGCTCCCTGTCACCTGCCCCAGGCCCTGGGTGGCTCTGCCAGATGGGAGACAAGACCATACTTGCTGAGGAGGTCCTTTGTCACATGCTGGGCCCAGCGGGCAGGGCAACCTGGGCAGGTGTTTTGGGACGGTGCTGCCGGCCAGTAGCTGCTTGTCTGAGGCCAGGAGCCAGGGCAGAGGGGGAACATGTCAGCCGTGTGTCTCCCAGCATGGCCTCCACTATCTTGAGTCCACTCCCAAGTGCGTTCAAAACCTCCCAGCAGGACGGACCGCCCCAGTGGGGGACTTGCTACGGCACCACTCCCGGCGCTCTTTTCCTTCTCGTGGTCCCGGGGCCCTGACTGGAGGCAGGGCGGAGAGCCATGGTTAGTTGGACCCGCTCAGGGGGGGGGGTCCACAGCCCCCTCCCCCGGCAAGCAGCCACCCCCCCTCCCTGGGTTGGGCTGGCTGCTGATGGATGATAATGAGACCCGGGGAGTCTGATGAAGTTCATTTGTCACCTGCGTGTGTTTTCGCCTCCCCGCTCTCCCAGGGCAGCTGGTCATCCATCCTGGAGCCTTCAGAGGCCTCAGCGGGTAATGGGGTCATAGATCACTCCCTTGCGGAGACAGAGCTGGGCAGAGGAGCGGAGCCATTAACAATGACCGCTGGTGACCCCCGGGCCAGGACGGCTCTGGCTCCAGCTCCAGCGAGGGCCTGCCACGGCCCTGAACTTGTGGGAGGGTGGGAGAGGGCCACAGGAGGTTTTCATGGTTGGCTCACACTCTGGGCGGGGGGGTGCCAGGGGAGGACAGTTCTTCCTAATTGAGGGGGACGATCCCCATGCCCGGAGGGCACACAGAGCAGGTGTCACTGTGCAGGCCTGTCTGGGCTGCAGTGGCCGCATGACCGCGGGCCCTTTGGTCAGGGCCTCTGTATGATAAGGCAGGGTTGATGGGACACCAGCTCAGAGACCACCCCCACCTCCCACCCTGAGAACCACGGGTGACTGTAGGTGGGATTCTTCACATGCCCCCTTGTCCCTGTTCAGCTCAGCAGTGCAGCCCTGAAATTGCAACAGATACCCCCACATTTACAGCCCTCCTGCCCCAACAGTGGTGAGGGCAGCTGATTCTAAAAGGGGCCAGCGCCCCATCCTACCTGGTTCAAAGCCCAGCCCCACCATCTTACCTACGATGTAAATGGGCAAGTCCCTTATGCTCTCTTGCCTCAGTCTTCTCATGTGTAAAATGGGATAATAATAATGGAGCTCTGTGATGATGAAACGGGCTGTAAATGTGACATGCTTAAAAACAGGGTTGCGTATCTCACTCTGTGGAAGTGAGACCTACTGCTGTTTTCAGCAGCAGCAGCAGCGTTGGTTTATAGCGCCGGCTCTGCTCCCAGCTGGGTGACCCTCAGGGAGATGCTCACCCCCTCTGGGCCTCGGTTTCTCCGCTCGTAAAATGGCCAGGAGAGGACGACTGGCTTTTTCATGAAAAGCCTTGGAAGGAGTCAGCACTCTGTGCGACTGGGGCTGGAACTCGCTCCCCCACCCCCTGCTGCCATTCTGGGAAGCTCCTTCCAGAACCTTCTCCTGGGGTTCCCGTTTACAGATGTCATCCCCGTGGGATGTTGGAGGTGAGAGGGGCCAGAGCAATACTCCTAGAACCCCTTGGGGCAGCCCCACCTGCCAGCTTTGGCCAGTGGGCTTTGGGAGCGGCTGCGGCTCCCACTGCGGTCCCTCCTGCCAGCTGGGTTTCCACAAGTGGGCCCCCAAGAGTGGAACGACGGGCCTCTCACCTGCCATCTTTCCAAGCCTGGCTGGCGGGCACCCCGCCTCCCCTGGGGCCTCAGGAGCCACCGCTGGGTGTGAGCCTGAGGGGTTCCTTCTCCGGCCCTCCCTCTGGCCCTGCAGTGGGTGGGTGGTGCCCTTGGCTTCAGCCAGGACCAGTTAGCACTGTGCGGTCTTGCTGGGTGAGCATTGGTGTCAAGCCAGAAGGAGAAAAGAGGGGCTCCCAGTCTGGAGTCCCGGATCGTGGGGCTCAGGCCTGTTCACATGAGCCAGATACTCCTCACTGCCCTGCAGTAACATAGTGTCATGTGGGGAAACTGAGGCACAGAGGTTCTGGGCCCACCAGGGCCACATGCAGCGTCACACACAGGGTCCTCTCGTGTCAGCTCCCCCTAGTTCTTGGCAGTCTGAGTGTGGGGCCTCTGGAACCACTTGAAGACCACAAGGAGTGTCGCTGGGATGTTCTCACTCACCGTCTGACAACTGGGGTCTCTCGCAACAGCTTTGCTGGTCAGGGACCGCCGCCACAGGTCCTCCACGCAGGCTCCCGGGCCCTGCGCAGCAGACACTGGCCCTGAGCAGGGTGTGGGCTCCCCCAGAACCTGACAGTCCAGCCTCCAGGCCCTGCTGAGTCCCACACCTGCCAGTTTCCCAGAATTGGCCCTTCCCAGGTGTCCAGCCTTCTCTCCACCCAGTCCCTCACCCACCCCCCTCGAGCCCTACCGGCATGATCTTCTCTGGTCCCATCTCCTGGTTCCGCCTAGGGGTCTTTGCACTTGCTGTTCCCTTTACCAGAACTTTGCCCTTTACCAGAACTTTGCGTGATTGGCTCCTTCCGCCCTCAGGCCTCAGCTCAAACATCACCTCCTCCATGCGGCCTTTCTGGATCACCCGATCTGATGGCTTCCCCCACGGAATCACTCACTTGTATCTCCTTGATTTGCTTCCTTCCTCATACTCGACACTAATTATCCAAAATTATCTTGTTCATTGATTTCCGTTAGTGTGTTGTTTTAATCTCCCTGGGCTTGAGCATACACATTGGGAGAGCTTATACATTCCATTAGCTTGCCAGTGTGTCCCCAGAACCTGGGACAGTGTCTGGTGCTCAATAAATACTTGCTGGCTGCACAGATGGGTGAATGGAAGGATGGATGGGTGGAGAGAAAGAAGAAGGAAGGATTGGTGTTTGAATGGATATTTGAATGAAAGAAAGGCTATTTGGATGGATGGATGGGATGGATGGATGGATGGGCAAGTGGATGGATGGGTGGGTGAGTCGGCAGGTGGATGGATGGGTGGGTGGCCAGGTGGATGGATGGGTGGGTGGGTGGGTGGGCAGGTGGGTAGACGGGTGGAAGAAAGGGTGAAAGGAAGGCAGGCAGCATCCGGGCTTCTTTGCTTCCCCAGAGCTGGTTCTGACCAATGGTGAGGGTCAGTGGAAGGTGGCTGGCTCTACCTGGGGAGGCTGGGTTATGACAAGGTGGGGAGAAGATGGGTCAGATGAAGCACCTCCAGGCCAGGTCACAGGTATGTCGTGAGTCCTGCAGTGGGGAGGAAAGCTCTGTGACACCGAGGGCCCTCTCTGAACCTTAGAATGGCCCTTGCTGATCAGGAAAGGGAACTCAGGCCCCAAGGCCTCCCAGCCACCGGCACCAGCCAGGGCTTGCCTGGCCTCGTCTGAGGCTGTCTGGTTGAGCAGAACTTCCTAGGAAACCAAAGCCGCGGGGGTCATTCCAGGGCGTGTGGTGGGAGTGAGGGGTCATGTGTATTTGCATCAGATTTGCATGCAGGTGCTGTCAGACCTGTTCAGAACTCCTGCAGGTGATAGTGTCTTTGCTTTTCTTCCTGCACCCCACCCACCATTTGTCACTGTCCTGGAGACCCTAAAACAGAGAGGTGGATGGCCTATTCTGTTGGCTGAGCCTCCAGGGTCCCCTCTTCTGTGTGAGAATAATCCTGACCAATCATTGAGCCCTTCCTGCTGACGGACGCCTCCACTTGTATTAACCATTGAGTCCTCACAACCCTGTAGGGTACGTGCTGCTGCTGCCCCCTTTTACAGAGGGGCAAACTGAGGCCCAGAGAGGATGTCGCTCACAAGCAGCCACATGGTGGGCCTGGGCTGAGCACTTTGGATAGATTAGAGTGCTGAAGTCTCACGAAGGCCCCATGTGTCCGGCTCTTGGCCTGTATTTCCTGGGAAAAAACGGAGGCACTGCAGACGCCTGAGAAGGGACAGAGGGGACGAAGTGCCAGCAGCTGTGCTTGGGGGCCGCACTGAGATTCAGCCTCCGATCCGGTTGGGAAGTCCGTGCTCTTATACATACTTCTGTGTCCCCAGAATCTGTGACCGTTGCTGGTGCATAATAGGTGCTCAGTAAATACTAAGTGCCTGTCGTTTTATGAGGTCATGGACACACCTCGGCTATCGTAGGCAGGACATCATTCATGTAACCAAGGGGAAGGCCCAGCAAAACTTGGGGTCAGAGGGTCCTCTGCTTTCAGGCAGCAAAGTCAGGGTCAGATTCCCACAGAGTGCAGGGGCCTGCACCGGACGGGCAGGCAAGACCGCAGCCTGGTGAGGGGCAGTGAGCCCCTTTGCGCCCTCATTCCAAGACTCAGCTTGGTGTCCTGTCATATAGCAATATGGTAGGTTAGGGTCAAGCTCTGGTCCCATAACTTGTTGGAAGACATTTCAGAACAATAAAGGTGTCTGGCTTTATATCTGCTCATATTTTATCCCGGCTTCAGTCGCTCCTGCTCGCTTGCCTTGGATTTACTGTGCGTATATTTTAAACGGGTTGAAGTTTGACGCCAGCGTTCCCCTGCAGTGCCTGTCCCCTCCCACCTGCCTCAGGGAGCCTGGCCCAGAGACTCCCCCGCCACCCCACCCCCTTGCTGGCCTCTGCCTGCTGAAATATTTACCTCCAGGCTCCTGTGACAGCCGGAGCTGTCTCCCGAAGCAAAGGTTATTGGACTGCGAATGTTATGACATTACATTTTGTGTCTGCACTCTCCAGATGCGAGATGCTGGCAGAATGCTAAGCTCGGGCTGGGCCGGGTGGAGAGCTGGCTCCACGGGGAATTGATAGCGGTC
>NW_005871083.1:977811-985313 GCF_000147115.1 Myotis lucifugus | reverse complement strand
GGACTCCTGGGCATTCCTTGGCTTGTGGCCACATCTCTCCAATCCATGCCTCTGCTTTCACATGATCATGATTCCTGTGTGTGTCTGAGTCCAAATTTCCCCCTTTATATGAGGATACCAGGCAGGCATTAGATTAGGCCCACCCTAATCCAGTATAACTCGTTTTATCTTGATTATATCTGCAAAGACCCTATTCTATGTGAGGTCAGTCACAGGTTCCAGGTGGACATGAATTTGGAGGGGACACTATTCAGCCAGTACACTTGCCCCAGGTCAATGTTGCAGATGATGTTGGGGGGCTGCCAGCATCTCCTCCACTTACCCCAGAGTTCAGAGAGTGTCAAACACCCCACAGCGTCTGGATCTCCATCTCCGTGCTTCAGTGTTACCTGGCTGTGTCCACACTCTAAACAGGAGATTGGCAGCCCCAGGAGCAGCCCCTACCCAAGAAGGAAAGGTGCTGCTGGACAAAGACCCCATCCACTATTCTTCTCAGGGACACTTCTCTTCCAGGGTCCCCACCAGGACCACGGGATGTGGCCCCCTTTTGGCTTTCCTCCCTGCCCAGTCTCACTGCTCCGCTCCCTCCCTTCCTGGAGGCTCCAAATAAACTTCTTGCAATCGAATCCTGGTCTCGGGCTCTGCTTCTGGGGGAACCCAAATTAAGACAATACAAATCATAACAAAACAGCCAACACGCTGTATGAGGCAGGTAATTCATTTAATGCCTGCAACAGGCCTAGGGGTAGGGCTGCCAGATTTAGAAAGAAAAACAAAATGTGCAGTTAAATTTCAACTTCAGATAAACAGATACACTTTTAGACAAGTATGGCCCACGTAATATATGGGATATACTTATACAAAAATGTATTCATTACCTAGAGCAGCAGTGGGGGTGGGGGTGAGGGTGGGGGATGAAAGAGACTGCTAATGAGTACAGGTTTCTTTTTGGAGTGATGAATATTTGCTAAAATTGATTGTGGTGATAGTTGCCCAATTCTATGACTACACTAAAAACCATTGGACTGTATACTGTAAACGGGTGAATTATTTGGTATGTGAGTTAAATTTAATGAAGCTATTATATTTTAAAGTTTCTTCGTTGTTTTTCTCAGATTAATTTCATTGGGCGTCCTGTATTTTATCTAGCAACCTTATTAGAGTGTAGGTTCTTCCACTGTCCCCAATTCACAGATGAGAAAGAAAGCTAAGGCCCAGCCAGATAGCCAGGAGGTGGTGGAAGGGGCTGGAACCCAACAGTTTTTCTCCTTAACCAGTAGGGAGCATTGTACATCTCCTGGGGACAGAGCCTGAGGCCAGAGGGGTGACAGTGTCCAAGCTGGCTGACCCTGGCTGGCTGGGAGCCCTTTGTGACGATGTCTTTCCATCCACCCAGCGGGGAGCATGTGTCTCTCTGAGCAGCTGAATGCTGGTGTGGCCGGCAGAGCCTGGGCTTCTCTCCTCCCCTCCCTGCCTCATCGGGCTGGGCCTCCTCTCTTTGACAGGATGAGGGCTAGTCAGAGGGGGGAGGG
Organism: Myotis lucifugus; assembly: GCF_000147115.1. Lineage (NCBI taxonomy): Eukaryota > Metazoa > Chordata > Mammalia > Chiroptera > Vespertilionidae > Myotis > Myotis lucifugus. The sequence goes on along the minus strand of NW_005871083.1, from coordinate 983,781 downwards.
TCAGCTAGATCGTCCAGTCAGACCTTGTTGCTGCAGGCTGCTGGCACAGGGCCTGTGCCATTGCTTCTAACGGGCCCAGCTGAAATGCTGCAGCTGCCTGCTAGAGAAGAATGAGTGTGGGAGCTTCTGTTGTGTCTGAGGGCCCCTGGCTGCTCAGGTGCAGAGGGAGGCCTGGTCTACACCAATGACCTGATGTCTGTGATTGCCATGCCATCCCCTTGAATCCTGCTGGGGGTTATGTCTGATATCACAGTACCTGGCACACAGTAGGCGCTTAATAAGCGCTGATGGAATTGACTCGCTCCATCTTGGAGCTGAAGAGCTGCTGAGGCAGCTGGGAGTGTGTTTTGTTAACATCATTTTGCAGAGATGACTCCTGAGGCCTAAAGGGCCATCTGTCACTGGCTGAGACGGGTCCGGAATCTTCCGGAACAGTCTTTCTTCAGGCTGCTGTGGGATTTGCAGGCCTCGGGACCCACACATGAGATAGCTATCTACTCCAAGGCTCTGATCTTTTTAGGGCTTCCGGTCCAGAACCAGGCCATCCCCCAGCCTGGTGACTGCACCTGAGCTGAGGGGTTTGCAGTTGCCTCTCCCACCCACCCATCCCCCTATCCCCTCGAAGGTGGGCCTCATTGCCACCAGGGGGCAGCAGGGGCTTGACTGCCAACCATGGGTCTTTCACTCCGGATTCTGGCCCCCTGGGATGGTGCTGAGCTTGGGGAATTTTGGTAATAAAGGCAGCAGGGGGGCAGGGGGGTGTGAAATGCACTTGCCCCACCCCTCTCCACCTGTTGCCCACCCCTCCCCACCTGTTGCCCTCCCCACACTTCCGCTAATCTTCCTGGAAGCAAAGGAATTAATGAAATGCCACTGGCCCTTGCATCAGGCTGACTGGCTGCTGGCTCTGAGGTTGATGGTTGAGTTTTGCTTTTCTCCTGGAAGAATGAATATTTAGTCCCCAGCGAGGGGAGCCGGCTGTCAGGTGGTCCAGGAGGGTTCCCGCCTTACCTGCTGCCCACAAACATCTGTGAGGGTGGGAGCCAGTGAGGGGCAGCAGGAGAGGAAAGGGAAGAGGTCGAGGCCTGAGAAATTAAGCGTTCATAGATGCAGGCCTGGCGCTCACAAAGTAGGGCAAAGCCATTAGCGCTCGTTAAAGTTTAATACCTGTCGGGGCTCCTGCACCCCATCGGACACTGCTCTAATTTGATGGGTGTAGAGGGGGAATTCCCAAATACTCCTGGAGGGTGGGGACTTGCCTTTGTCATGTTAACATAAAGAGGACAGTCGGGCTTTGAGCTTCACCTTCAAGCCAATGATTTGGTGGGCCCTTGGGTTAGCAGTTTTGGGGGGTTCTCCCCACGGGACCTTCCCCTGTGCCCGCTTTGGGGGGTTGCTGGGTTTGTCTTGGACAGCTCCTCTCCTCCTCTCCCCCTCCACTCACCTCCCCTGCATCTCTTTTCCTGCAGCAAACTAAACCTTTCTCTTCCTGTTTCCCACTGCCTCCAGAAAGCCAGCCTCTGCCAGGCACCTAGGACGCCTTTTGTGCTGGCCCAGCTCACGGGCACCAGTTCCAGGCTCAGTGTGGGCCCAGCTCCAGGCTCAGTGTGGGCCCAGCCCGAGCACTCGGGAAGCTCAGCGAGGACAGGCGGGAAACATCCTAGAAAGCTCCCTGGAGGAGGTGGCGCTTGAGTTAGGCTTTGAAGGATGTGTGTGGGAATGAGGCCAGCGGAGGAAAGCAGGTAGACATTCTCAGTTGGGGAGTGTGAGCTTGGATACCTTGAAAAAGCGAGGCTGGAGGTTCTGGCCATGGCAAGGTGGGCGATGAGCAGGAAGGAGGGTCTGGGGCAAGTTGGAGCAGGCCCTGGATGCCAGGCTCAGAAGGGAAAGGAAGAAACTAAGATTATCATACCCCTACTGTGCATCAGGTTCTTCCATGTAAGAAGGGTGGCAAGAGTCTCCCCATTTTACAGGTGGGCAAACCAAGGCCAGAGAGTGGGTTCTTCTGTCCAGGGGTGGACCGGGAATGCAGAAGGGCATTTCAGAGTCTGCAGGCCTGGCTGGGCTGGACACAGGCTGGCATGTGCACTGGCCAGAAACATCCTCCCAGTGGCCAGTGCCCAGCTCTGCGGCTCTGGCTTTGGGCCTGGCAGCATGCCCGGCCCTCACCACAGCAGCTCTAAGCCTCCCTTCTCACCAGGGCTTCTAAGAAAACCCTTTACATCTTTCGACTCACCCTTAGTAAATGTTCCTTCCATCTGTCACCTCCGCCCTCCCCTGCCCACACTCTCCAGGGGCCTGCCCAGAACAGCTCCTAAATCGTCCACCGCCTGCCTCCTCCGGCTTCCTCCTGGCCACTCGCCGCCCTGCCCAGGCCTCAGCCCCTTTCCCAGCCTGGCTGGGAGCAGAACAAGCCCAGAATAGATCAGGAGAGAAAGGAAAACCACAAACTCCCAGGCCCTGCAGAAGGGGTGTCTTGGGTGAGTCCTGCAGGACTCAGGGTCACCCCAGACTACGAGACTCTGTGCCAGAGCCTAGGGGGCTGGCGGCATGTCCTCTGGCTCCTGTGTCCGCTGAGTTTGAATGAACTCTGGGCTTTTCTCCCTTCACCCCTGGGCTTGCTTCCTCTAGAATGTTCTCTCAGATACTGATAGGGCTGTCGAGAGCATCGTCTCTGAGCCGGGCAGCTGTTCCGCCTCCGTGTGAGCTGCTCACCCACAGCTCACATTCCAAGGTGGAAACCCACTCAGATCCCTGAGAAGAAGGTGGGATATAAGTACATCCACCCCTCCTGCTCCCCGGGACCCCCAGGCCTGGGGGGTACGCCCAGCCTCTTCTGGGCCCCTCGGGTGCTGGGGGGATGGGGAGTGGGCGGGCGGCGCTTGTGTTTGAGGGACAGGAAGGTCTCTTGTAGACAGGCCCCGGCTTGAACTCCGGAACCGAGCAGATTTGCTGTAACTGTGATGCCAGAACACTTCCCGATCGCTTTCCCTTCACCCCCACCACCCACTTCCAGTTCCCTGTGGGAGGAGCCACCCCTGTGGTCGGTCTGCCAGCGCCTGCCGATGCCAGGCTGCTGCCACAGCCGGCACTGGCTGAGGAAACCAGTTTCCCAGGGCCCGGGCAGCTCCCTCCTCTCCCCAACTTAGAAAGTGGGGGCTGTGTACAAGGTGCCCGGCCATTTCCAAATTCTCCCGAGGGCTGCTCCAATGGAACAGGACCCCTTGGAGGTCACCGGGGCCTGGAACCAGGGGTGGCTTCACAGGAGGCCACATCTGGAACACGTCAGCACTGAGGGGGGGGGGGCACAGTGCCACCTGGGAGGGTGCTCGTTTTCTGTCTGTGCTAGAGATGGGGTGTCCTTTCCAGGGAGCCCCTCTGTGACCCCACAAGTCTTGAGAATGGGGAGAGAGAGGGAGGGAGGGAGGGAGGGAGGGAGAGAGAGAGAGAGAGAGAGAGAGAGAGAGAGAGAGAGAGAAACAGGGACAAAAAATTGGAGAGTGAGCTCCCTCTTCAGCTGGCTGGGGAGTAGGGGGAGGATGCAGGGGAATTATGGGGTTGGAATAAAGGGAAGAAGCCGATACCCCAAGGCCTCCCAGCTCCCTGTCTCCCCGAGGTCCCGCTGGAAGGAGGAGGGGTAAGGCTTGGTTTCTCACAGGCCAGGTCAGGGTTCAAATGTCTTCTGTAAGCCCCGTGACAACGTGGAGGTTTTTGTCCCTTTTCCCAGGCAGGGAAGTAAATAGCAGCTCAGAGAGGCAGGTGCTGGACCCAGAGCCACACAGCAAGACTCACAAGAGTGCAAGTCTGCCCACAGGCAAGTGCCTGGTGCTGGTGTCTGCTTGCACCGTCCCGCTGGGAGCACACGGCCTCTGGTGGCCGGGCTTGTGGAGGGACTAATTCTGGAGACCGAGGGCTCCTCCCAGCTTCTGAAGCTGTCTGTGGCTGGGCCGCTCAAGGACACCTTCAGCTTCACACCTTGGTCATTGTGGCACCCGCTTCTCTGAGGACCTGGTGGTCTTGGGCTTGGGAGGGACCTCTCAGCAGAGGTGATTTTAATCCAGGCTTTTCCCCTGGGTCCCTCCCCTGAAGCTCTCACAGAAGGAGGCATGAGGCTCCCAGAAGCAGAGGATCCCCAGAGAGCTGGGCCACCCCTTAGAACCCCCTTTACAGATTCCCAAGGCCCCACCTCACAGAATCTCAGGGTGGACGGTCGCAGGCATGGGTGTACTTTAGAGCTTCCGGGTGATTGCGCATGTGCCCTGGCGAGAGCCCCAGTCTACACTGGGCATTCCTAGGGCGCTGGAGCCAGTGTCTCAGTAAGTGGCATCACCTCTCTGGGCCTCAGTGTCCTCGACTGCACAATGGGATAGTCGTGAGGATGAGACGAGTGACTGCATCCTGCTGGGTGCGTGGGTGGAGTGTTAGTCATACCCTCCTTTGTGGTGCAGGGACTCAGGCAGGGACACGGGGTCTGTCCCTCCCAGGTCAGGAGCTGGAGGCTGGGAGGCAGCCGGCCGGGTCAGGGCCTATTTACTGAGCACCTGCTACGTGCCCAGTGCTGCGGGCCCCAGGCACACAGCATCAGTGCAACGGCCCCCACCGTGGGGCATGCATCCTAGTGTGTTTGGGGAGGAACAAATAAGGAATACGTGCAAAGCTCCTAGAATGGCGCCTGCAGGTGGGAGCGCTCCCCTCACCTGTTCGCTGGATTGCTAAGAGGAATCCGGCCCACAGGCCCACCTCCCTCCAGCCCCAGAGGGCTCTGCTGGGAACAGCAGGCACACCTGCCAGTCACACTGCTGCAGGGGCGGCCCCTGGCAGGCCCAGAGCAAACCCTGGCAGCTTCCTGCAGGGGCTTCGTGCTATGGCCACACTGAGCCACCGCCTGTTAACAACGGTGCCCTCTAACCCAGCCAGCACCTTGAATGCTGTAATTAATGCTAATTCTTCAAAAGTCAAGGGAAATGTGGAATGATCCGCCAAAGGTTCCGCCAGCCCTCTGCACTCTGCTAAGGTTTTGAGATCATCAAAGATATGGGGAAACGAGGTGTGTGTGGGGGGGGGGCGGGGAGAGGGGGGTGTATGTCTGTGTGTGTGTCTGTGTGGTTATGTATCACATGTCTGTGTGTGTGTTTGTGTGGGTGTGATTGTGTATATTTGTGTAAGTCTGTGTGCGTTGATGAGGTTATCTTGTATGGGTGTGGGGGGTGTATGTCATGTCAATGGGTTGTGTCTGTGTGTGATTGTATGTCTGTGTGATTGTGTATGTCTGTTTACGTGTGCATGCACGTGTCTCTGTAGCTGTGTAGCTGTGTATGTGATTGTGTATGTCTGTGTGTCTCTGTATGTTTATATGGTTTTGTATCTTGTATGATTGTGTGCCTAGTTATATGTCTGTGTGTGACTGTGTATGTCTCTGTGTAGCTTGTGTGATTGTGTCTGTATGGTTGTGTGTGCCTGTGTGTGTGAATGATATGTCTGTGTGTGAGTATGTGTCTCTGTGTGTAGTTGTGTGTGTAATTTTGTATATTTGTGATTGTCTATGGGGCTGTATATCTTATGTGATTATATGTGTGTAGTGTACTGGTATTTGTGTGTGATGGTGTATGTCTGTGTGTGTCTGTATGTGTGTGTCTGTGTGTGATTGTGTGTCTTTGTTTCTGTGCTAGGAAGGAGGTGTATCAGAGACCTGGCTTTGACCATGCAAATGTCTGTCTATTCAAACCTGAGGCCTGGTTTGAATAGCCAAATCAGAGAGGGTACAAATCAAGAGACCCTGCACCCCAAGGGGAATCCAAACAGTGACCATCTGAATGGGGAGGAGGAGGACCCAGGGCCCAGGAGCTTCAGTTTTCGGAGCCCCAGCTGGGCGGACACAGTTGCTAGGAGGGGCCATGGGACCCCGCCCAGGCAAGAGAGGGAGCAAGATGGGTGTTATGCATTATTCAGCAGCTCCTGATTTCACATTAT
>NW_005871083.1:936099-975735 GCF_000147115.1 Myotis lucifugus | reverse complement strand
AGCCTGGTCACAGAGGCGAGAGGCCAGCCTCCCAGGTGAGAGTGCTGACAGTCACAGTTGACTGAGAGCCAGTGCCAGGCTGAGCCTGCAAGAGCCAAGGTTGGAGATGGGAGTGTGGGTGAGGAGACAGGGGCTCTTCAAACTAAGCTGACAATAGGCTGTGAAACCACAGGATAGTGCTTTCCAAAGACAGTGTCACTGGGAATGCCTGGCCGGGTGTATTAGCTAGAGATTGCTGCGTAACAAATTACACCAGGAGCTAGTGACTTCAAACAGCATTTATCATCTAACAGTTTCTGCAGGTCAGGACTCTGTGTAGATAGATCTTCGATGGGTCTCCTGCTTTAGGAGCCCTCACAGGCTGTGGTGCAGGTATCAGTGGGGTCACGGTCTCATCTGAAGGCTCACTGGGGAAGGATCACTTCCCAGCTCACTCACACAGTTGTGGGCAGGATACAGTTGGACCCAGGGCCTCAGTCCCCTGCTGGCTAGAGGCCACCCTCAGTTCCTTGCCACGTGGCCCTCTCCCACATGGCAGCTTTATTGAAGTGAGCAGGCCAAGAAAACAAGAGGACATGTGCCAGCAAGAGAGGGTGTGCAAGATGGGAGTCACAGTCTTTGTAGACTAGTCTCAGAAGTGACATCCCATCACTTTTGCCATTTTCTGTTCCTTAGAGGCCAGTCCCCAGGTCCACTCTACACTGAAAGGGCATGAACACCAGGAGGAAGGGGGGATGGGGATGGGGGGGGTGGGGACAGGCTCTGTCAAAGCTGCCTAGCACTGGGCATCATGGGAACAAAGTGTTCAGTTTGTAGTGTTAATGCACGTACCTTGTGGTCAACGGAAGGATAAACTTATCACTGTTTCCACCCTGGGAGTCATGAGAGACTGGGGGGACTGTTACCTAAGAAACGGTGACAGTGTCTGAGCACCAAGTGAGGCTGGGGTGCTTCCCCTGGGCTTCCATAGGGAGGGAGATTCAGGAACTGGCTGCACTGGGTACAGGGCAGAGCGGGGGAGGGATTCATCCTAATTCTCTGAAACAGGGCCCAGCCCCCCGCTCTGCATGCTGTAAAGGTGAGAAGAGGTGCTGGGCAGCCCTTTCTGCCTCCGTGGGTCCAGGAGCTGTCCAGGGGGCAGTACAGGGACACTCCCAAGAAAGCTGCCCAGAGTCCGAGGCACCACGTCATTGGCTGGACCTCTGGTTGTCAGGGTTGGCTTCATCACTTGCTGATCCCAGTGCAGTCACCTTCCCATGGACCTGTCCCCCAGGCCTTGATGGAGGGGTCATTCCCAAGGGATCACAGCCTCCACCCCAGGATGTGCTGGGTACCTGGGTTGGGGTAGGCAGAGGGAACTGGGGTGGAGGTGATGACAGAATGTGAGCTTCCCCACCCCCACCACCCACCTGGTTGCTGCTCTGGGAGAAGGGCCGCGGGGGGCAGAGAGGCAGTGGGGGCAGGGCCATCGCTGATCTGAGGCTTCAAACCCCAATGTAGGCTGTTGTCTCATTGGACCTCATTTACAAGACACAAATCCAAGGATAAATTGTTAAGAGTTTAAAGGTGGTGACCACAGAGCATTAAATTCCAAGCACGACCCTTCGGAACATGAGGCCCTGAGTGAGTGTCCTGGAGCTGCCGTAACAAATGACCACAAACTCAGTGGCTTAAAACAACACTTATTTTCTCATAATTCTGGAGCCCAGAAACCCAGAATCAGTTTCCCTGGGCTGCAATCAAGGTGCAGACAGCCCCCCTCCTTCGAGGCTCTGGGAGGGTTCTTTCTGGCCTCTTCCAGCATCTGGGGGCTGCCAGAGTCCCTTGGCTTGTGGCCACATCACTCTTGTCTTTAAGGCCAGCATCTTCCGATTTCTTCCTCCTCTGTCTTCACCTGGCTTCTCCTATGTGTGTGTCAAAGCCCCCTCTACCTCCCTCTTTTTTGTGTGTGTGTATTTGTGTGTGTATTTGTGTGTGTATGGGTGGGGGAGGAGTGGTGGGAAATGCCTCCCTCTTATAACGATGCATGTGATTGCATTGAAGGCTAATCTTCCTGTCTCAGATCCTTAGTTATCTCACCTGCAAATGCTCCTCTTTTATTTTTATTGTTTGCCATATAAGATAACGCATTCACCAGTTGCAGGGTTAGGGCAGGGATGTCTTTGGGAGCCATTATGCAGCCTGCCCCAGATCCTGTGCCACACGCCTGTGGAGGCAGCCCTAGTGTTTGCTCAGATGCAGGTTACAAAGCTGAACCTTTGACCTACATGTATGAAGTCAGAATTCTGCTTATGAAAGGCCTGGCGTCTGGAAGGTTCCATGCTGCTGCTGCTGCTGCTGCTGCTGCTGCTGCTGCCGCCACCACTGGAAACCCACAGGGAACATCCCTCCAAACCCCTGCTGTTCTGTTTGCCTCATGGCTGACCTGTGGGGTCAGAATGCTGGTTCTCATTTCAAAGCCCATGTGTTTCCGTGTGTCCTGCCAACTCAGTAGGACACTTAGTGGCTGTCACATCTCAGTGGGTAGCTCGGAACCTGGCCCCAGCCCCAGGGGTGCTGACCCAGGAGCACAGGGCCAGGCCTGGGAATCTGCATGGTACAAACAGCACCGGGATACCGCACCGCCCCAGGCAGGAGCCCCTGTGTTCTGAGCACCCAGGGAGCGAGGAGGAAGCAGTGAGCCTGGGGCTCCTGTGTCCCAAAGGGCAGCTTGTGGTGGCCAGGGTGCGGGAAAGTAGGGAGGTTAGTGGCTTCAAGGACTTCTCCCTGCGAGGAAGGCAGGGGGCGTCCCTGGGCCCAAGGAAGGATTGTAGCTGAAGGCGCGAAGATTGATGTCACCGTCTTCCTCAGCTGTCACTCCCAAGGACAGCAGCCCACTCTCCCCGCTGTGTGTGGAGCGCCATCTTCAATCGTTAGCGTCAGTGACACCTGACGTTAGGTGACGCTGTGCTTTGGGTCCCATTGGCTCCCCACTTTCCAAACTTCCTTGAAGTCATATCGATGAAATCGTTTTCAGGACGTGCTTCTCAGGCCATGTATGTTTGTGCTACATGCAGGGGTGGGCAATAGTACGTTTACAGTTGTTCGTTTGGAAAAAGTCCTGCAGGTTATGATTATTATAAAAACTTTGTTAACGCAAAAGAATGTCACAATGGCACAGTAATGTACATGGACATATATGTACCAGTTACATACATGTACCACTGTCCTAACAGGCTTTGTACCTTATAAAAGTTCCACAGGCCAAGAAAGCGAATATTTCAGGAACCGCATTAATTGCCAAATGACTGGTATGGTCAAGTGTTTCTCAAACTTTTATGTAAATGACCCAGAGCATGAATTTACATTTTACATCATGACCCAGGCCCCACGTGTACACATGGGCCCTAGAAACAATGCTTGAGACTCTGGTATTTTCTGTTGCTTTGTGCCAGGGAAAAAGATTCCTGCCCCATCCACAGGACGATTTCACAACCACTTCATGGGTCTCAGCTTGCAGTTTGAACCACAAAGATGTGAGGGTTGGTGCCGCAGGGCCTCAGAGAAGGAAGAAGTCCCTGTCGGTTAGATATGCACAGATATTATTAGCACAATTTAATCTTTATAGTTGGAAATCTTGTCTTCTCAATTGTTGTGTCTCCCTACATAGAAAGTGCTAAATAAAATATTAACGATGAATGAATGAATGACGACATGAACCCGTTGTGCAACCAGCAGATTCTAGGTGTCAGAGGTGTCCTGGTGCCCCACCAGACTCACATCCTAGAGGCAGAGCCGGCAGACTGGGGCAGAAAGTGACCAGGTCCCTATGCCAGGCTCCCACCCCCAGCCCCCACTGAGGCAGTCAGCCAGCTCCCCGGCCCTGTCTCCCCACCAGCCATGCTCCCCAGCAAACCTCTCTACAGCAGCCGCCCCCACTGACCTCACCATTGGGATCTGCTGTTTGGAAGAGGATTCATTTCCTTTGCAGTTGACGGACCGCAGAAAAGGTGGGGAGGACGGGAGGAGCGGCCCCGGCGGCCTCCAGAACTCCACGGCCCGTCCCCCTGTCCTGAGGTGCTTGCTGCCAGCCTGGCAGTGACAGTTTTATTGGCAGGCAGGCCTGCGAGAAGGATTGTAGGCTATTTACAGTGTTGAGGCCATGGCTTTGCGAGGAGACAGTTAACATAAATTCACATGATGGATCCGTTATCACTTCATTGAACTTGTGGCGGACCCATCGAAGGCCAAGCAATAACACACTGTTTCCTGGGTTTGCACAGCTCTGGGATACATTAAATACACTTTATTTATGGCTCGCCATCGCTGCACTGTGGGCAGGAGAATGCAGCTTTTGCAACTATCGTCTAATTTTATGATGAGCATTAAAGCCAGGCCTATAATTTGCACCTTTTTATTCATTAGACAGTGGTGCAGCCATAAGTCAAAAAGGCCCAGGGATTTAGATGCAGATCTAGAAGATAAACTATTGACAAGCCAGATGTATTTTTACATTAGAGCGCCTTTACAATAGTTTATGTTGAGAGTGGAATATAAATTGCGTTATTAAATATGAACCGCTCTTGGAACCAGTGCTCACCAGCGGGAAAGAGGGAGGGGGCTTGGAGCCCTGGGCGGGGAGGGGCGGCCTAATTTCTCAAGGTTGAATGTGTGATTCTGCTCTGTGGGCTCTCTGTTCAGATCCCCGAGTGGGAGCAGGTGGCGTGATGGTGTGGGGGCAGCGGGGTCAGGCTGGCCCACCTCTGAGCAGGTGGGAAGTCGGGGCTAGGCTCTGGCCCAGCTCCTTCCAGGGAGAGGGGCGCGGCCAGCTGCCAGGTCAGGAGGGTGCATATGCCCACTTGCTCTCAAGGGGACCCTAGTTGATGGGGGTGATATGAGGTGCTCGCCACCTGCAAGATGCCCATCAGACTCTTCTTGCTGGACAGTTCAGCAGCCAAGGGGGTCTCCTTGCTAGGAATTAGGCAGGAATTTGGGGCTCTGTGGGGTCACTGAGTTCCAGTCCTGGGCTGGCTTGGAGACCCAAGAACCTGCAGTAGCCCAGGGCTTCTCAACCCAGGGCTGTGGCTGGATCATCCTTTGGGGCATCCCGTGCACTACAGGAAGTCGAGCCGCATCCCTGGGCACCTCCCCAGCTGTGACAACCAAAAAATGACTTTAGACATTGCTCACTTTCCCCAGGGATGATGTGGCGCCAGTGGAACCACGGAAATAGCCCTTGTCCGGCCGCTCGACTAAGCGTCAGGGGACAGGAGCGCCTGCTCCGGCCCTGCCCCTTGCCGCTGCCGTGGTTCTGACTTTCCTGACCCCCATGTTCTCACCTACGAAAGGACAGGTTTTCTGACTTGCTGGGCTCTAACCTCCTGGGTTCTAGAAGGGCTGGCAGGTGTGTCTGAGCAGCTGCCGGAAGCCAGCCTTCCCTGCTGGCTCGGAGCGGCTCCCCACTGGGTTTCTCAGCTCTGTTCCCCCTTGGGTGGCCCAGGCTGCTCCAGCGTTTGTACGTTGAGGTGACATTCCTGGAAGGCTGGATCCTGAATCCAGTGGGAATGGATGGGGATCTGCACCCCTGATATTCACAAGAATCCTGCAGTCTTCCCACAGGCTACCTCGGGATTCTCAAAAGCCAGCATCATCAGCACCATCAGCACTCCCTGGAGCAGTGGTTCTCAACCTTCCTAATGCCGCGACCCTTTAATACAGTTCCTCATGTTGTGGTGACCCCCAATTTCATTGTTACAAATTGAACATAATGAAAGCACAGTGATTAATCACAAAACAATATGTAATTATATATGTGTTTTCCGATGGTCTTAGGCGACCCCTGTGAAAGGGTCGTTTGACCCCCAAAGGGGTCGCGACCCACAGGTTGAGAACCGCTGCCCTGGAGGGTGTGTTAGCATCCTGATTGCTGGACCAACCCCAGTCTTTCTGACTCGGGGAGTCTGGGTGGAGTTGGAGATTCTGCCTTTCTACTAAGTTCTCATGTGACCACTAAGAGTCACAGGCAGGAGGGAGCAGGGTGGGGTAGGGCTGCTGGAAATGGGCTGAACAGGAGTCTATGGACTGCCGTGAAGCAGGGCAAGTGTAGAGTTTAGAGCTAGGGCTGACAGGTGCAGGGTGGCCCGCCGGGTGCCCCGGGGTTCTCCCAGCTGTGCCTATGACAACCACCAGCCCACTGCTCCTCTTGACTGTTTTTTTGCCCATGGTGGACTGCCCATCCCCCTCCTGGCTCCCCATCCAGATCAGCACCTGCCATTTCCTCCAGGAAGCCCTCTCTGACTGCTCCAGCCTCCCAGCACAAAGGAGCCAGCCATCTGTAGGATGCGGGGACAGGCATCACCAAGAGGACTTGGTCTAGAGCTGAGAGGATAGAGAGCCCCAGTGCCATCCCTTCTAGGCTATTGGCCCAGGATCCCCTGGCCGCTGTCTGGGGAACACTCTACGGTGTCCAGAATAGAACAGGGGACCATTGGGAGACTGTTGTAACAATCAAAGCAAGACCATGATGGTTTCTGGGACCAGAGGAGTAGCTTTGGAGGGAGTGACTGGGTTCAGGGTACATTTTGAATGTAGAGTTGTCAAGATTTGAGAGAAAGAAGACTTAGGAAACCTCAAAGTTTTTTACTTGAACAACTGGAAGGATGGCGTTGCCAGGAGGAAAGGAATGGGGTGGGGGAAGAGCTCCATTCTGGCCGCGATAAGAGATGCTGTTAGACACCCAAGTGGAGATCCAGTTGGCAGTCGGTATTCGAGTCTGGAGCTATGGATGCAGGCGTCCCAGGAGCACAGATGGTATGTGAAGCTGGGGGCCTGTGAGTGGTGGTTGGGGAGCACTGAGCCCTGGAGTGTGCTGGCAACCGGGGGTGCTGGCATGGTCACGCAGAGACAGCAGCGAGGGTGCACAGGCCCTGCCCTGATGGATGATTCACACTATAGAGGGCGCTGTAGACCCCACCTCAAGAGGGGTCAGAGCTTAAGAATCCCCCAGTCTTCCCCTTGGCTGTGGTGCAGGGCTTCTCAGCCTTGAATGCTTGTTGGAATCACCCCAGGAATTCTAAGACAACTCTGATGCCCAGGCCACACCCAGAGGTCCAGATGGAACGGATCTGGGTGGGGCTCCTGCAGGGTGTGGAGAGCTCCCTGGTGACCGTGATGTGGGGCCAGGGCTGAGAGCTGCTGCTCTGGGAAGGCCAGCGGGTTCTGAGCGGGACAGAGGACAGTCAGGGACAGGTCTCACCTGGGAAGAGCCCTCTGAGCCCAACGACTGTCAGTCGTTCCTCTGCCAGCAGTTACCACGAGTGGGTGTCATGCCCAGGCCTGTGTGAAGGGCTGGGATGTTGATCTAAACAAGACAAGTCCCCTGCCCTCCCGGTGTCTGGAGGAGTCTGACAGTTACCTCGGCAGACAGTAGACATCATGCTCGTCACAGTGGCTGAAATGAGCACCATGAGCTCCCAGGGAGCCCAGGGGTAGCAAATTCAACCTGAAATCAGGGAGGACTTCCTAAGAGTGGTGATGCCTGACCTGGGCTTTGAAGGCCTGGGACATTCTCTATATGGAAAACTAGAGGCGTTCCAGACAGAAGGACAGACATGGGTAAAGGCTTGGAGTCTGAAACAGTGTGAATGTGGGGATGTGGCGAGGGCCCAAGATGAGGTGTAACGGCAGAATGCGGACAGCTCCGCAGGGAGCAGCAGAGACCAGATCAGGCAAGGCCCTGGGCGCCGAGGGGGAGGCCGCACTGGCCCTGGAGTCATGGCTGAATGTGGGTTGTGCTGGGTTGGTTAGGGTCCTCCCACAGTGCATGGCCACCTGGAACCTCAGAATGCGACTTTCGTTGGAAATAGGTCCGTGCAGGTACAATTAGTTACAATGAGGTCATATTGGGTTAGGGTGGGCCTTAAACCCAAGACTGGCATCCCTATGAGAAGGCCATGTGTAGGGGCCAGGGTTGCGGCAACCCCCAAGAAGGCTCCTCCCCCAGAGCCTCTGGCGGAACCGCCTGGCCCACGCCTTGAGCCTTGATCTCTGACTTCTGGCCTCCAGGCTGTGACAGAATAAATTCCTGGTTCTGTAAGTCATGTGGTTTATGGTACTTTGTTACAACAGTCACAGGAAACTCATCAGGGCCAAGCAGGTTTTGTTGAGTCTCACCTCATTCCATCCTCCCGCTTGTTTACCTCAGAGGACATGGGGAGGGGACGTGTCCACTGCTGCCCAGTGCCTCTGGTCCGCCTGGGCCTGTGCTCTCCCAGCCCATCCATCATGTCTCCTATGGCTGACGGAGTGGGCCCCCCAGTGATGGAAACAAATGATTCCCTGCTGACCTGGGACACCTACCTGATCCCCAAGGCTCAGCCATGTCTGCTCTCCTGTGATGTCAGTGCTGGCCAGAGAGTAAGGGGAGCAAGAGGCAGGTGGCTTCTAGTCGCCCTGACTGGGGGCTGAGGGCCTCGCACCAGGGGCCCCAGAGAGGGTGGGGGAACCCAGCCTCCAACCCTGGGGCTGCAATGCCACAGGCCTCCACAGGGGGGCGCCACGGAGATGTGGCCTGCCCTGCAGGGGGCGTCGCCTGGCACCTGTGGCCTCCTGCTTGAGCCATGGTTGTGTCACCTGACCCTCTGGGCCTCAGTTTCCTCCTCTGTCAAGTAGGAATAATAACAGTACCTACTTCAGGGAACATTGGGAAGATTACAGCTGATATATGTAGAATGTTTAGAACAGCGTCTGACAAGCATTGAGCCCTATAAACGTGTTTGTGAAATAGGGAAAATCTGGAAGGGAAGCTGGAAAGTTGGGGGTGCAGAGAGGCCCTGGTCTCTTCTGGACGAGGTCCCCCAGGTGCCTGGGCCCAGGATGGATGTTTCTGGAGTCCCGCTGGTCCTGGCCCCAGATAGTGGGAGGATAGTGGGATCATGCCATGCGTCTTCCTTCCACAGGGTCACCCCGATTCCCTGTCTCATCCAGTCTCCCAGGAGATGCACCACACAAAACAGCACAGCAAGTAGAACATCTACTCCCTCATGTTCAACAAGAAGCACGCTGAGTCACAGAGAGGGGCAGGGCCTGCATGGAGGGTGCACAGCCAGCTGGGGTACTGATTCCACTATGATGCTCTCTGTGTATCATTTAATCCTCGCCTGGCGAAGCCTGTGACTCGGGTGTGAATCTCACTGCACAGCTGGTGACCCTGAGCCCCAGGAGGTGCACGGGCCCAGGTCTTAGAGATAGTAGGATACAGAGCCGGGTCCCAGGGCCCCCCAGCTAGGCCATCGTGTATTCATTCAACAAACAGTTGGCCTGCTACTTTCTGATGACAGAGAGAAGGCAGGTTTTCTAAACGATCTGCTGCTCTTCCTGCAAGCCTGCCCTTGTGAATGGTTTCCGTGCGTTATATGTATCCTACCTGCTTCCCCAGAGGTGGAGGGAGAGGGCTTAGCTATATTTCCATCCTTACTGTTTTCTTGGAAAATGGCCTCCTGGGGGCCTGACCCAAGGGCTTTTTTTCTAAAAGAACCAATAATGGTTAAAATTCACAGAAGGCTTTCTCTGGGCCAGGCCCTGCGCGCTTTCTTTCTCCACATGACTCAGAGTCCCCCAGGGCACCCGCGAGGCAGGCATTTTCATCATCCCAAGGCCTCCTTGCTGAACACCTCCAGGGGGGCACCCTGCCTGTGTGGTCCTATTTATGGGATTAACTCAGCGTGGGGAAGCTGGGCCTGGAACCAGGCAGCCCATCTGTGGACCCCCTGAGACCAGCTGTCCCCCAGGGTGCATCTGAGGCCCAAGTCTCCCCACCTCAGCCCCTACCTCCCCCACCCAGGGCTGTGATGCAGCACCAGCTTCTTCTAATGAGTTAAGTGACTTTGCTTCAGACACAGTCCCGGTTACATTATCGGCATGAATAAAAGATGACTTCTGCTGGGGTGGCTGTCAGGATCCTCCTGCTCGCACCACCGAGGCTCCCCTCCTGGCAAGACTGACAATAAGAGGCTCCGCAGGGAAGGAGCTGGGGGGGGGGCACCCCACGGAGCCACTAAATGAGGGATATCAGCTTCCTCCCCAGGAGGCCTCGTGGCTGGGGAGGCTCGTGGGGCAGTGCAGGGAGGTAGAGGGGGAGGGGTGCTGAGGAAGGAGAGGCAGGAGGAGCACTGGGCTGGGAGTCCAGGCTCATGGCACAAGTGTTTCTTGAGCAGCCACTCTGTGCCTGGCTCTGTTGTGGCCAAGGGAGGAAGAAAAAGGCAGACGAGGACCCTGCCCTCAGGGAGGAGCATGCATAGAAAATAAGCATGTGCACAGATTCATACGCAATGCCAGGTGGGGTGAGGAGGCCTGTGGAAACAGTGAGTCTGGGGGAGGGGAGGGAGGGCACAAGTAGGAGCAGGTGGTCGCAGGTGGTGACAATAGGGCCTGAAGGCGGTGAGAAGGCAGAGGGTCCAGGCAGAGGCACCGCAGGTACAAAGACTTGGGCTGGAGCTGGGGACTGAGGAGGGGCTGGGGAGTGAGCTGAGGCGACTGAGGCCATGGAGGAGTGGGCAGGTCTTGCGGGGCCTCAGGGGCCACTCAGGATTGGGGCTTCGGCCTCTTTGCTGATGGAGAGGGAAGGAGCCTTTCAGGCTCCCCGGGCTGGGCTGGAGCACCTGCCCTGGAGTTGGCCTCGGTGGACTCTGGCAAGCAGGCTTTGGAGGAGGGGCTGCTGGTTACTCATTAACCAGGACAGGCCACTCTGGGCTCTGTGGGATGGATGGGGCAGGGCACCCTGCTCATGGCCCGCAGCTTTATCTTGGCAGCAGATGGCACAAACCCCTGAGCTAATATTGAACTTGCTTGGATTTTAAATACCAGCTGCAAACACCCCTGTTCTCAGCCCACCCCCAGTCCTCTGACCCCCACCTGAGGGCGGCATTCAGGGGTGGCTGGCCCCAGGTGCCTCCAGGGCAGACACCACAGAGGGCAAAGCGGGCAGAGTCAGTGACTCGGGAGCAAGAATCTGAATCACTTGACCTACCCCTGAGAAGTGAGTCCCCTCTGCTCATCCTTTGGACTGGAAATGGCCAAAAGGGACCCTTCGCTGCAGGGAGGGGGCAAGCGGCCCAGCCAGGCTGGGGAGCTGTTTCCAGTTCTGCATGGCCATCCTCTCTGAGCAGCAGTCCCGCAGGCCAGACGCTGGGTCAGGCCCCTCTGTGCCTTGGACCTCCAGGAGCACTTCTGAAATCACCCAGGCAGGGCCCACCTGCAGGGGGTTCCCATTCCATCAGGTCTGGAGCAGGTGGGACCTGGCACAGCCCCCGGGGGAAGGCTATGCTCTGAACCCAAGACACTCCCAGAACTGTGGACTCTGTGATTCACCAGAGAGAGGGGCCGTGGGCAAAAGAGAAAGTAGATCATGGTGCCGGAAGGGGTGGGCAGCATCCTTCCTCTGCTAAGCTGATAGAACTGTGATCTGTCTGTCTGTCCATCCATCCTTCACTCACCATTGCCCAGCTCTTCCTTCTGCCTGCACAGCGCTTCCCCACTCACAGGCAGGGCCCTGCAGCCCAGTGTGGTCAGATTTCTTGAGGGAAAGCCCCTGGTGGGAATATCAGTCCTGGCATTTGCTCCCACCTCGGGGGCTGATCTGAGGACACCCTGGTGAGACCAGAGCCCCCTCCCAGCACCCAGTACCCCACAGCCTGGGCACTAGCATGATGTTTAGAGCCATTGTTTGTTCAAACGAAGAAAATCCTGGGGTCTGTGGAAGGAGCCTTTAGAAAGGCAGCTCCTGTCTCCCACTTACCCATTTCTTCACTCATCGTTCATTCAGGGAGGACTTGAGCATCTCTGTGTGTTCTCGGCACTGGGCTAAGGCAGGGACCTCAGACCCAGCCTCGCCACGCCGTTCCAGTGCTCTTGCTGGAAGTGGAGGGCTGGCTGCAGCGTCAGGATTGATGGTCAGGATATCTTACCTGTTCTGCCCGTGGCCCTGCCTTACCTGCGGTCACAGGGAGACTGAGGGTTTCCCAGAGAGGCCAGGCCTTCTGGAAGCAGCCTGCTGGGGGCTGGGGCTACAGGAGGGAAGGAGTCAGTATTTTGACAACTGGCCTGGCTGGATCAGTTGGTACACGCCACACATTGACCCTCCAGCCGTGGGACTCACCTGTTCATGTGGTCTGACCCCTGCCCACCTCTGCAAGTCCGGAAGGCTGGCTTCAGGGGTCCCAGCCCTCCGCCCAGCCTCCACCCCTCTCCCTTCTCTCCCAGCCCTCCCGGATCTTGCTTAAATACTTTAAAACAATCTAAAAGTAATTATCGCGAGCAGTCTGCTTGGGAACACCTGCTCCAGCCGTCCCTCGGAATCGCTAATGTGCCTGCACTGAGCGCTGACAGGCGGTGGGCTCCTTGAGCATACCGAGTCGCCAGATGCTCCTGTGCCTTGGCGCCCCCCTCGCCACCCCGCCGCGTGGCACGGCGAGGGCTGCCCAAGCCTGTGTTTCCAGCGCTCCCCGCACAGCTGTCACGTACATCGATCAGTAGGAAAATCATCACCCCACGAAGTCATACATATGGAACATCATATTCGCAGAATACTTATTTTAACACGTTTCAGGGCCTCCTCGGGGTGCAGGCAGAGCCTTTGCCTCACGTACAGGCGGCTGGAGTGGGCTTTCATCTCAGAGGACAGCAGGGCGGCAGAGGGCCGGGTGGGCAGCACACACCTGGGGGCCTGCTCTGGGCTCCAGTCGGCCCCTCCTTGGCATTTTGGGATGGGGGCTCAGCAGTGCCCTGTGTCCTTGGCTGCCCTGTGTCATCACAGCTGTGGAACAGCTGCCTATGCTGTGCTGTCTCCGTCAGGGACCAGCCAGAAAACAGAAACCACATGAGGTATCTCAACAGAGAGAATTTAATACAGGGCGTTGGTGAAGCAGGTGTAGGAGGGCCATAAGGCAACAGGGGGGACACATAGGTTAATAGGGAGGACCTGAGGGAAGCAGTACACCCCCAGGACCAAGGGGGAGGGGGTTGCTAGAAACCAGAAGCTTAGCAGAGGAGGGACCCACGGAGCTGGAAGCCAGGCCTGGGAGGAGGCGTGTTGCTGGACTGGTGCTGGGAATGTGGGGGTGGGGTTGGGGTGGGGGACAGAGCTAGAAACAATGACTCCTATGGGACAGAAAGGGAGGGGCGCAACCGCCAGGATGATGTTCAGGAGACAAGCAAACCTCTCAGCTGTGAAGGGGCATGGACTCTTCCTGCCGGGAACTCAGGGGTAGAGAGGCACCGCAGCATGCCCCACGGGGTACTGAGCTGCAGGGACCACCTGTCACCCCTGCACTGCTACCCTCACCCCACCCTCCAAGGCCAGCCAGGCCAGACCCCCTTTTCACCTTCCTAAAATCACTCAGTCCCCATTTATCAAACGGTGCTGGGCAGTCTTATCTCCTTGGCCTCTTAGTGCTCGGAAGGAGCGTTTTGTTCCCAGATTACAGATGGGGAGGTTGAGGCTGAGAAGTCAAGTAACTCTTATCTGGGCTAAGAATCCACAGTAAGTAAGAGGCAAGTAGGAATCTGAACTTCCTATACTACAACCCCCTCGGGCTAATGTCTTATAGATATGTTTGTCCTTATAGATAAGGAAACGGAGGCATGGAAAGGCAGTGTTACCTACCTACCCACAATTGCTCAGCTACTTAGTTAGACGTTCTTGCTCCAGAATCTGTAGTTTTAGCCACCGCTTTCTAAGAATTTGTGGAAAATGGATGGATGGATGAATGGATGGATGATGATGGATGGAAGGATAGATAGGTGGGTGAATGATGGATAGGTGGGTAGATGGACGATGGATGGAGAATGGATGGATAGATGGAAGGATAGATAGGTGAGTGAATGATGGATAGGTGGGTAGATGGAGGATGGATGGAGAATGGATGGATAGATGAAAAAAATAAACAACAGAAGAATAGCCCCTTTGGCCCCAGGCATTTGCAGTCACTGAAGTGTGCTCAATTCACCCTGCTGTAGCCACTTGTGGTGACTCGGAGATCCTCAGATCTTATGCTTGAAGAAGATGGGGGAGGGCGGGACAGACCATGGGCTGTGGTGTGTCCCACAGACCTTGGTTTGAATCCCAGCACTCCCCTTACCGTTGAGTCACCTTAAAGCCAGTTTGCTCACCTGGGGAATGGAGCAGTGAGGCTACACCATCTCGTCCCCGCCTGCGAGCAGAGACCCCCTGGAGATGTAGGAGTCCGGGGCATGCGTCGTAAGTGTACACCTGCATGACCTCCACCTAGGTCAAGGTGGACCTGCATCAGAACCCCCTGGGAATCCCTCAGACACAGATTGCCACCCCAGCCTGGGGTCTCTGACTCAGCAGGTCTGGGGCAGGGCCTGGGAGTCTGCATTTCCAGCCAGCTCCCCAGAGATGCTGCTGCTGCTTGGCGATCCCACTCTGAGAACTGCTGACACGACCATCCCAGCCCCTCAGAGGGCACTGGGCGTGAGGATTTTTAAAAGCTCCTCGTTGCCCTAACTGGTTTGCTCAGTGGATAGAGCATTGACCTGCAGACTGAAGGGTCCCAGGTTTGATTCCAGTCGGACTGAAGGGTCCCAGGTTCGATTCTGGTCAGTAGGGGGTGTGCAGGAGGCAGCTGATCCATGTTTCTCTCTCATCGATGTTTCTAACTCTCTATCCTTCTCCCTTCCTCTCTGTAAAAATGAATAAAATATATTAAAAATAAAATAAAATAAAAGCTCCTCGCAGGCAATTGTCCTGTGCGGCAAAGGTTGAAAACCCCTGCATCGAGCAGGTCTCTTATGTCCGGTATTCAAACCCTGAAGCTTGGCTCAGAATGACACGGGTTCCAGGGGTGTTCATGTGCAAAGCCTCTCCTTCTAGCCTGACTGGGGGGCCCTGGGAAGAAGGCACAGGAACCAAAGGAAGACGGAAGCCACCTGGGTGTGCCTGGGGGCTGGGGGGTCTTTCACAAACTCCAGCATTGGGCCCTGTCCTTGGGGACGTGGGCATTGCTCAGACACAGCTGATCTTTGCTGCATGGGGGTGTATGGCAAAATCTTTGTTTTTCAAGAGAAGCTAGAAGTCCAGGTTTTTCTGTCAAATCTGATTGTTAAAGGTTGGCAACTAATATGAATATACAATTCTTATGTTACCGCGGGCTGAAAAACGCTCAAACCCCAAGGTGGTGTTTACAGGCCACGTTGGCAGAGCTTGCTTCTCAGTGCCGCTCTGACTCTGGGGAATCAGGGCTGGAAACTGGCCCCTGGGTGTTGTGGAATCTTCCTCCTGGCTCTCCTCTGACACCAGGCCTTGACCGTGAACCCGCCTCTGGCCATCCCAGAGTGGCCCTGCTGTCCGCCCCACTCTGGCAGGAGCAGATCGCCTGGCACCCTAAGCACCTAGAGCAGTGATGGCGAACCTTTTGAGCTCGGCGTGCCAGCATTTTGAAAAACCCTAACTTAACTCTGGTGCCGTGTCACGTATAGAAATTTTTTGATATTTGCAACCATAGTAAAACAAAGATTTATATTTTTGATATTTATTTTATATATTTAAATGCCATTTAACAAAGAAAATCAACCAAAAAAAATGAGTTCGCGTGTTACCTCTGACACGCGTGTCATAGGTTCGCCATCACTGACTAGAGCCCAGAGGGTGCCTGGGCCCTCTCCACCCCCCAGTCACCCACGCACCCTCTCCTGACAGCTTTATCAAGCCTCCAGCCTTCCCAATCCCATTGTTCCTGACATCTGTTTCGGTAAGTGATTAATTGCAATTAGCGAGCGGTTTGAAAGCCCTGGAAGTATACTCAGCAGAAAACTCATCAAGATTAATGATGGCGGGGTTGTCAGAAGGGCGCATCCCAGACACACCGCACAGGCCGCCCGCAGTGGGCTCCACCGCTGTTGTCGCCTGGGCAGGTGATGGGGAGTGAGGTGATGGGGAGTGAATTGGAGATGATGCCCCCGCTCCACGCCCTCCAACTCGCCCTACAGCCCTCCTCCCCCATAAACGACCACTAGATGATTTCTCATCAAAATGCATGAATTACCCCCTAATGGGCTATTAATAAAGCCCTCAGTGTCACAAGATCAGGTTCCAAGCGTGCAGAATGGATTGCAGTGCTTCCAGAACACTCCGCTCCTGGCCACCACTGGCACACCCAGACGGGGAGGCAGGAAGGTGGCAGCCTGTCCAGGGCCGCCCCCTCCATCGAGTGGTTTTAGGGAAGTGAGGACACACCTGAAATCAAAATTCAGGTCTGTATTGAAGTGAAACCTGCTCCCTGGAGGCAGAAATTCTTGGTGGCATCTGCACCATAGGCAGGTGGGAAATGGGTGGCAGGAAGGTGAGGAGCCACTTGGAATTTAGACCCAGTCTTGGCATCCTGACTGCTCTTCTGCCGCCTTCCAGGTGCCCGAGCACCTGAGTTGCTCGTCTCAGAACACGAGAACTCCACATGGTTGTTCTTGTGTGTTCGTGTTCCTTTCCAGGACTTGCCCACACGTACGTCTGTTGTACCTGTGTACACTTTGAGCACGGATGTTATATGTCGTGGACGCTGCTGGACATTGTTGCAGGTATTATCTGTGAGCTATATTGCCCACCGCCTTTGCTATTATAAGTGCACCTTCATGCGTTTCCACGGTTGGCAGCATCCCTTCTCTACCCCCGTTTCTAATCAGAACAGACATTTGTCCCGTGACAGCCATGTGTCACGTGTTTTGCAGGCATCTGCAACACTTCCAACAAGCCTGAAACGTTTCTAACTGATAGATGAGGAAACTGAGGTGGGGACCACGTACACAGCATGTCCCAGGCACACAGGTGGTGATGGAGCAAGGATTCGCACCCAGGTCTGTCTGACCAGTGCAGATTGAGCCTGGTGTCTCGTGCAGTCACACTGTGTGGTGGAAGGTCCCTGCTTTTAATCATGTGCTTTTCCAGGTTTGCTCTGGGTGTTGATAAATCCCCTGGAGACTCTTCTAGGCAAACTAGAAGGGACTTGGGGGTCCCAGTGGACTCAAGGCTGGTGCTGTTATCAACAGTGGGCTATGACAGGGGTCCTCAGGTCTGTCTGACCAGTGCAGATTGAGCCTGGTGTCTCGTGCAGTCACACTGTGTGGTGGAAGGTCCCTGGTTTTAATCATGTGCTCCTGTGCACACTGCACATATCTTATTTTGAAGTAAAAAAAACAAAATGGGAACAAATACAATATTTATATTTGCATGTGGCCCAAGGCTGGTGCTGTTATCAACAGTGGGCTGAGATGTGAGCAAATCACCCAGTCCGCCTTGGGTTAGATCCATTCTCTGGCTTGGTTTACATTGTCATTTTCTTTTCAGTTTGTCTGCACAAAAGCCTAATAAGGCAGCTTTTATGCCCATTTTAAAGACAAAGAAACTGAGGTTCAGGGAGGTGAGATCACTTGGGTCAGCTCACCAGAAAGAAAAGCAGAACTGTATTTGATTGAGCTTAGGTCTGCCTGACCTCAATCCTTGGATCATTTTGTTGTTGTTGTTCTGACCCCCAGGACATCTGCCCTGCCCTCTGCAAGCCTCAGAGAAGTTGAGTGTCCACAATTGACCATGATCCCTGGCCATGCCCAAGGCCCTTTGCTGCCCACTCACTGTAGATTCCTGACAAGTTTCTAGGGCCCATTTGCTTGGCATTGATACCTATCTCTGACCAGATGAAGGCTGGCTGGGTGGGTGGGTGGATAGATGGATGGATGAATGTTGGATGGATGGATGTTAGATGAATGTTAGATGGATTGATAGATGAATAGATGATTGGGTGGATGTTGGATGGATGGATACTTGCATGGAATTGGGTGAGTGAATTGATGGATGGGTGGATGGATGGTTGGATATATGAATTTAGCTGGGGCTAAATGGGAGATGAAGCCTGCTTGCTTTCGGACAATGGATGGATGAATGGTTGGATGGATCAATGGATGTTGGATGGATGGATGGATGTTGCATGGATATTGGATGAATGGATCAATGCATGTTGGAAGGATGGATGGAGTTTGGTTAGAGGACTAAATGGAAGGAAAGAAGTTTTTGCCACTGGAGGGAAGGAAGAGCCATAATCCTCATATCCCTGGTGAAAGGGATGAGCCTGAGAAGAAGCTCTACAGTGTCAGTTTGAAGGACTGTGGCCCAGACCCTCACTGTACCAAGAAACAAACAGATTCAGAGATGGGAAGGGACTTGCCACAGTCATGGGATTCATTAGCGGCAGAGTTGGGAGCTCTGGCCTCATTCCTATAACATAATATGGCACCCAAAGAAGACCTGTGATGCCCTCTAGAACATGAGCTTCATCTAGGGGGTGATCTAGGTCACTAGGGAGGGGCCAGTAATAATAATAGCAAGGTTATAATAAAAATTAATAACATCCCCCTTGTGTTTACTCTATGCCAGCTCTTTACATGTGCATGTAACTCCTTTAATTTTCCCAATAATCCAGTGAGGAAGGGGTATTATCTGTATTTTATGGATGAGGAAACTGAGGCACAGGAAGGTTGAGTTGTTTGCCCGAGGCAGCACAGTCAGGAAGTGTCAGAGCCAGAGTGTAAGACTGCCTGGGAGCTGTGCTTACCCATCTCGGCCTGTCCCTCACAGTCAAAGCCCTCCCCACGCCCCTTCCCCCTGACCCTGCACCAGAGGGGCTTCACAGGACTGTGACCTGTACAGTCACAGGGCCTCCACTTGATTTCACCAGGGGTGGGCTTGGTCTGGGTCCTCCCTCTGCCCACTCCTGGAGGTCCTGACCTGTGAACCCCACCACTGCAGTGGAAATTCCAGAAGCCCTGTGTGTATCAGGCAGGTGTCCTAGAATCTGTCAAGCCCCGGCTCCCCAACAGGTGCTCAGCACCTGACTTCTGGAGTGGTATTGTGGGAGGGGCTGGGGCTAAATGGGGGATGAAGCCTGCTTGCTTTCCCACTCCCCAACCCCACCCCCTCCCCCTTCCAGAGGTCTGGAGAGGTAATCTGGGGCCTTGATGGCCTGTCTGAGAGAGTGGGGAGGGGGAGAGACTGTGCAGGGTGGTCTGATAGTGGGAGAGCCCTGAAGTTCCCTCTCCTGAATGTGCCACTCAACTCTGTCTCTACCTGTCAGTGCCTCCGTTCCCTCATCTGCAATGAGGCCTGACTGAAGTTTGACCAGGGGCCATGCACCCAGTGAAGCTTCTCACTGCAACGTGGGTGCTATGGGCTCAACTTCCCCCATGCAGGAAGATGAGGCGGGGTGGGGGGATCGTGTGCACTCACATGTGCTCAAAGGTCAGCCCGTGGACAGGGCCACCCATATTCCATCCCTAGGCGTGGGCGCCAATGCCCAAGCCCTTGATGTACCCCAGCTGTCCGATACCAAGCTGGTAAGGCAGGAAGGGTCTAGGTGCAGTGGTTCTTAACCTTCCTAATGTCGCGACCCTTTAATACAGTTCCTCATGTTGTGGTGACCCCCAACCATAAAATTATTTTCGTTGCTACTTCATAACTGTAATGTTGCTACTGTTATGAATTGTAATGTAAATATCTGATATGCAGGATGTATTTAGGCGACCCCTGTGAAAGGGTCATTCGACCCCCCCCAAAAGGGGTCGCGACCCACAGGTTGAGAACCGCTGGAGGGCTCCTGGGTCCTGAATCCCAGGGACAGGGACGTGCTTTGGAAGTTGATTTAAACTCTGTTGGTTCCCCTTACCCATGCAGTCTTCCAGGGAGGGGCAGGGAGCCCAGGTCCAGGACTTCTGGGCCCCTCATGGGCCCTGGGTGAATGGAGGTTGTTTGAACTTCCATGCATCCCATGAGGGTATCAGCAGACATCAGTTCTGCAAGGTGGTTTTTCTCGTCCTGGTTTGGCAGGTAGGAACATTGCCCAGCGAGCTCAAGACACTGGCCTCCCGGCCACACAGCTGATAATTGGCTCAACTCAGTCCTAGACCTGAGTTTTGGTTTAGGCACCAGCTAAGTCATTGACCTGCCCTCTCCCTTAAATAGTATTTACTGCTCCGGCTTGCTTTGTGATGGTGGCATCAAAGCGGGCAGCTGAGGTGGGGTGGGGGTGGAGGTTACCCTCTCATGTCAGTGGGGCAATTCCTTATCTGGCATGCTGAGCCCACTGGGCCAAAGCCAGGGTCCCAGTTGGAGGAGTCCTCCCTTCATGGTAAGACATGAAACTCTGGGCTTACAGAGTTAAGGCATGAGTCTCAGCAGCCCCGGGTGGGGGGTGGGGGTAGAATGACGGGGGGCAGATAAGGATCTGACCTCCTGGGGCGCCCCCCACCCGCCAGGAGCCAGCTCTAGCCCCAGGCCTGGCCAGCTGGACGCCGCCCAAACCCCGGAGGGCCGGTGGGCGCCGGCCTCCAGGTCTGCTCGCCCAGGGGGGCATGACGGCTGCCTGGCAGGGGCCCCGCTGGCCAGGCGCCTGGTTCCTGGTCTGGGGCTCCACGCTGCGGCCTTACCCGAGCTGGAGAGAGGACCGCAGGCCCAAGAGTGGGCTTGGCTTGTTCTCCACCCCACTCCCCCTGCCGCCCTCCCCCCAGACCCCCCTCCCCGTCCTCCCTCCCTCCCTCTGCCGTGGGCGGCCGGAGTCGTCGGGGCGGGATGGGGCGAACTTTGAGCTCATCAATAGGAGACATCTGCTCTGAGAGAGT
The DNA here is from genome assembly GCF_000147115.1 of Myotis lucifugus. Lineage (NCBI taxonomy): Eukaryota > Metazoa > Chordata > Mammalia > Chiroptera > Vespertilionidae > Myotis > Myotis lucifugus. The sequence goes on along the minus strand of NW_005871083.1, from coordinate 955,080 downwards.
TGGGGTGGGAGGGGAGGTTACCGCCGAGGTCGGCGCGGCGGAGCCCGCAGCAGCGCCCCAACCACCTTCCCGGCGACTTCTGGCCTCGGAGCAGATGGTGCGGTGGGGGTGGGGCGCGGGCGCAGCCGGCCGGTCCCACATATTACCACACCCATGAAATTTCCCATGGGGGGGACCCGAGGCCGGCTGCCCTTCCCCCGCAGCCCCACCCGCTTCGCCGCCATCTGATCTCCTCCCCGTCCGGGGAACCCTCCGCCCCGCTCCCAGAGGAGGCGCCTGGGGTCACAGGAGCCCCCCGCGGGCTCCAAATAATGCCGGTCCCCAGGGGAAGCGGGGGAGGGGCGGGGAGCGCCGAGGAGACCTTTTTACATGTAAATGGGAGGACTGGCCTCCTGGATTTTTCCCCCTTCTCATTTTTATTTCTAGAAAGCCTGATGTCGCCAAGACTGGGCCTTCTGCTGGACCCCGAGGCTGCCTTAAGATGCCAGGAGGAGAAATAAATAGTGCCAGCTAGAGAGTGGGCACCCACAAGCCCAGGGGAGGCGAAGCTACATTGGCACAGCCCATTGGGCTCCACCCAGGCAGGGGCCCCTGGAGGAGCCCAGCTCTGAGATTAGATGCCGGTCACTCCAGGCTGTCCCTGGCCCTCTCCCAGCCTCAGTTTTCCCACCTGTAAAGTAAATGCTCTTGGCTTCCCTTCCAGGTGTCAGGAGTCAACGAATTGGGGTGGGGGTGGGGGGTGTCATCGAGGCTGGATGCCACCCCTAGAGCCAGCGACTGGCCTGTCTCATTTAAATCCTCCTCTAACCCTTTAGCTGTGTGGTCTTGGGCAAGTGGATTAATCTCCCTGAGCCTCCAATTTCCTAGATCATAGTAGCACTTGCCTCACATCATAGGATTGAGTGACATGAAGTGAGTTATGGGTGTAACGCTGGACACAGTAAAGAATAGCTACTCTTAGTACTTTTATTGTCCCTCAAGGCTGGGCTCCATGACTGCTCCCAGGAAACCGTCCCAGGCTTGGGGGTGGGGGCGGGGATCTGTTCTCAGAGCTGCCTGAATGGGAAGGAGCCTATGCTTTTGGCTCTGCCTACCACCTGACACTCCCTTCACCTCTGCATCCCCCACAAGGCACCTAACACACAGTGGGCACTCTGTCAAGTGTGTGGAATGAGTGTGTGAGCGAGTGAATCAGGGAATTGAGTGAACACACCTGACACGAGGGGCTTCCAGCCCAACCTGAGGGCCCCTGAAGGACCACTGTTCATATTTTCTGGCTCTTTGTTCTCCTCACTCAGTGAAGTGGGGAAGTGGAAAGCAGTGGTGTCCGGGGTAGCAGGGGGGTGCCTTTGCCCTGTCCTATTGGCACCCTCAGGGCCCACCGCAGGTTCTGGACGGGTAGGCAATAGCAGCTGCCTTCCACTGAGGTGCAACTTGGTGACAGTCCTCAGCACTGACCCGTTTCATTCTCACAGGAACCCAGGGGGAAGGTGCTGGTATCCCCTTTTACAGATGGGGATACTGAGGTCTGGAGCCATCCAGTCACTTGCCCAACCTTTCACAGCGAGGAAGAATTCAAACCAGGCCACTGGTTCCACAGCCTATGTGTCCAGCCACAGCCTCTGAATAACTGATAACGGCCAAGAGGCTTCTCAGGTAAAATTGGTGTGAAGACACGGAGGCTGAGAGCACTGGGCTGTGCCCAGGTCTAAGGTACTGCCCATGCTCCCCAGTATGCAGAGATCCACACCTGGGAGTCAGCCGGCCAGGGCAGGCAGCTGTCAAGGGCCACCCAGTGTGGCCTCCTGGCTGCCATCCCTGTGGGCCACCTGGGCAGGTGTTGGCTTGAGCCTCTCACCCAGGGCCCCATGATCAGAGGTGCCCTCCCTGCCAGGGGGAGATCACCCAGAGGCCCAGGGCAACATCAGACCCTTTCAACATCCCTGCTGGCCCCTGGAAGCCCCTGGCCAGGGCTGTCAGGGGTCATTGGCAGCCACTCTGTCTGTGGGCCCTGGGGCCGTGCCCTCCCCAACCCTGCTCCCTCACCCAACTCTGACCTGGACTGTGATTTATGGGGTTGAAGCCAGAGGCCAGTGACTGTGGGGCCCAGCGACAGGGGTCAGGACAGCCAGGAGGCGCCAAGGATGAGGGTGGTGGCCTGCCCTGTGACCCAGGTGGCTGGGGGCTCGAGGGCGGGGTAGCAGCCCCAGCATGGTCTCCCTTGGGCGAGATGAGGCCTTGATTCCTGCCATCTGGCTCTCCCAGCCAGGGAGGTGGGGGTGCCCCCCCACTGGCTCAAATGGCTGAGCGGAGGGAGGCCCTGAGACAGATGGTGGTGGGCCTGAGAGGTAGAGGGTGGACTTTGTTCAAAGGCACTTGCAAGAGGGGAGAACACAAGGTCTCTCCAGTATGTTCTCTCTCTCTCTCTCTCTCTCTCTCTCTCTCTCTCTCTCTCTCTCCCACACACACACACACACACACACACACACCAGGTGCCACTCTGAGCTACTTTGTAATTCTTGGCCTGTGTCATTGAGGGGGTGGGGAAGGGGCTCTGAAGAGCCTTCAGGTCCAGACCTCCCTGGTGAAAACTCTCTCCAACCACAAGCACAGACACAGTATGTGCTTACACACGTGTGTGCACAGAGATCCACAGACACACACACACACACACAGATGTATGCAGACACGCATGCATCCACAAACATTCATATACACTGTTATACACAGACACATGTACAGACACAGAGACCCATTCACACATACGTGCGCATACACTCAGGCACAAGCACAGATACACACACTCTCTCTCACTCACAGACACTTCTGCCCTTCAAGGGTCACCAGCCCACTGAAGGTTCCCTCTGGGCTTCAGAGCTGATTCTTTCTCCTCCTGGACAATTGGCTCCCACCCCACCCTCTTCCCCAGCAAAATCTGTTCCCCTCGCTTTGCCATCTTTATCTGTTAATGCCTTATATCTGCCTTGCTCTTTAGACTATAAGCTCTCAACAAACAGACTTCCTGCATCTTGTTGACTAGCATGTCCTAGATACCTGGCACGGTTCCTGGCACGGGAAATGTTCATTGAATAAGTGAATGAATGAGTGAGTGAATGAATGGACGACTTGGGACGAGTCTGACCAATAGGGTTTAGTTAAACCTCTGCTGGGCTGTGGTCTGGAATGAAATCCCAGCTCCTGATGATGCTTAAAGGCTGTGTGCCCTGGACCCTAGCAGCTCTCCAGCTGCATCCCCACCTGCCGTGTGGAGCCCTGCTGCAGCCACACTGACTGGTGTGCTGATCCTAAAACATGCAGATCTCATTCCTGCCTCGGGGCCTTTGCACATACAGTGGCCTGGCACTCTCCTCCATCAGGTGGGGACTCACAGCACTCTGCCCCCTTCCTGGGCAGCATCCACCCCGACGGCCCCTGAATGAGTGTCCTGGAGCTGCCATGACACATCATTACAAGCTTGGTGGCTTAAAACAGAAACGTATTCACTCTCAGTCCTGGAAGCCAGAAGTCCAAAGTCAAGGTGTGGGCAGCATCAGTTCCTTTTCAAGGCTCTAGGGGAGGATCCTTCCTGCCTCTTCCAGCTCCCAGTCACTGTCACTCCAAGGCCGCATCCCTCCAGTCTCTGCTTCTTCCTCCCGTGGCCTGTTCCCTGTGTCTGTGTCTCTCTGTGTCCTTTCCTCTTCTGATAAGGACCCCAGTCATTGGATTTAGGGCCCACCCTAAATTCAGGATGATCTCATTTTGAGATCCTTAACTAATTGTAGCGTTACAGTGCAAAGACCCTACTTCCAAATAAGGTCCATTCTGAGGTTCCAGGTGGATGTGAATTTGGAGGCTATACTATCCAACCCCGTTTAGCCCCATTCCCTTCTCGGCGTGCTGCTGCCAGCCACATGCCTGACGCCCCCACAGGCAGTTTCCTATTCAAGGAGAGGGGGCGCAGTTTCAGTCTCCAGGGGCCAAGGACAGGTCTCCTGGTGTGGTCCCCAGCAGGCTGGCCTCCTCACTCTCGGGTGACAAATGGCTTTTTGATATTACCCATCCCCCTCCACCATGAGAAAGCTGCAGCTGGAGGATGGAAATTCAGGTCCCGTGTCTCGGACAAAGGCAGCCCTAGCAGCGGAGACAGGCCTGTGAGGGCCTCACAGTGCAGCCTGTGGTCAAGAGCATGGCCTGGGGCACTTGAGCACAAATTCCAGTGCTGATTCCAGCTGTGTGACCCTGGGTCAGTGTCTTCACCTCTCTGTGCTGCTCCCCCATGAATAGAGCAATAATTCATTTTAGTGTTGTTGAGGGGATCAAATGAGGAAATGTATGTAATGTGCTTAGATCTGGGTCTGGCCGATGGTAACATTATTATTATGGGTAAAATCTTAAGTATTATCACAAAAAATGCAAACCTAGAGGCAAATCTCCAGGATAGGTGTGGCACGTGTGGCATCTAGCTGGGAAGATGAGGCACCACACAGATTCCCTAGGGGTCCGCACTCCCCGCCTCTAGGAGTGGCTGGGCCAATAGGAGCCCTGGGTTTGGAAGACAGCGGGACATGTCAGGCTGGGTGACCTTGCCCGGTTCCCTGGCCTCTCTGAGCTGCAGTGGCCTCCTCTGCTGAGGGGGTGATGGTGCCACTTGTAGCACCTTGTAGCAACCAGAAATAACGTTTGCAGAAGGCTCGGAGCTCCTGCAATGAAGTGAGGCCTTGAAAGGTGGCAGCGGGTTCTGGGGCCCGGGAGGGGCACCCAGGCTGGCCTAAAGGGCACAGTCTCAGGAGCTGGAAAGCTTCATCTGGGGTGACCGGAGCCTCGAGTCCTGTAGGGGAGAAAGATGCTTGATGCCTTTTCCAGATCAGCCCCTCATTCAGCTGAGGTCTGTGATGCAGAAGGCCATTCGTTTTCACAGCTGCCCAGTCTGGTTTATTTGAAGAGCAGACCAGAACAGCCAGGAAACCGGGGTGGGGGCCGGCGAGTTCTGTTTCCTGAGAACACTGTGGCCCAGAGGGCAAAGGGCCGTGCCCTGGTCCCCCATGTCCCCCGGCCCTCTGCAGGCTGTGTGGGGCGAATCCTTCACCCCCCCACACACACACACGCTACAGCTGGGGCTCTGTGTTGATAGAAAAGCTGCTCTTCTGTGGCATCTGGGAGGGGCTGGCCCCAGCACCTGGCCTCAGGCCTGACCTCTTGTCCAGCACTGAGCTGGGGACTCCCTCACTGTCCCTCTAATTCAACTTGCACATGGGTGTTGAGGCTCACATTTCAGGTATAGAAACGGAGGCTCAGAGGGATTCAGTGCCCCCCCCCCGGGGTCCTGCCTGCACCCCTCTGCACCTTGTCTTGGGACCCAGCTGGGCCTCCTGCTTCCCAGCAGCAGATCTCGGCCTCCGTGATCCTGAGGCAGCTTTAGTTCCCTGGGCTCCTGGCATGTTCGCTGGGAGTTGGCCGCACAGTCAGTCTTTTCTTCATGTCTTGCCCTTGATCTTCTCAGCCTTTTTCTTCCAGCCTGGATGGTCGGCAGTGCCCCACGGGCCCCCTGTTTCAAGCTGACTGGCACTGGGCATGGGTACCGTGTCTGCAGACAGCCCCCGCTGTCCCCTCCACTTCCCAAAGGGGCTCCTTGCTGCTGTCTCTTCCTTCCCAGGAGCACCTGCCACTGGGGTAATTAGGGGCTCGATTCCAGGTGTGGCTGGCCCTGCTGCTGGCGCCGCTGAGCTGGGAGTGTGCTCCCTGCTCCATCAGCCGCACACAGAGCGGGGAATGTGAGCACGGAGGGGGAGACAGAGGACCCTGTGTGCCCGTTGCTGCCTTCCATGGCCCCTCACAGGTGCAGGCCCAGATTCTGTTGAGCTAAGCTTTGCGTGGCGGGCGGCTGGCAGCGAGCTGCTGAGCCTTCCAAAGGTAGCAGCCATCTGCACTGTGATAAAAAGCCCCAAGGATGATAAATAGACAAGTCGCACTTTTATTGGATTGCAGTTCGGGAGCAGCCACTTTGGGTTTGGCACTGTGTTAACGACAGATTTCTGCTTCCCTTGCAAGGCCTGGCCTCTTGGGGAGAGAGCCAGCAGTGGCCCTCTCCTGGGGAAAGGGAGAGTTCTCCCTAACCCCGCCGGGGGGCGCTGGCCTGCTCCCACCCACGCCGCCCCTCTGTGGTTCCTGCTGGGGACCCATCTCACAGCCCCCTGGGGTCCGGTCAGTGGGTGCACGACCCGGTTCTGACACGTAATGGCCGTGTGTCTTGGGCAGCCCACCTTGCCTCTGTGCTGTGGGCATTCCATCTGTGAAATGGGCAAATAATGGTGTTTGCTGCACAGGCTGGGAGGGTCCATGAGCAATGGTTGTGTATGCAGCATTTGGAACCGTGCCTGGCTTACATACGGTGAGCGTTATGTAAATATTAGCTGCTGGTATCCAAGCCACCGCCGCCATCGTTATTGCTAACGTTATTGCTTCCAGAGAGACTGGCCTGGCCCAGGCATCCCTCCGGGCAGGGAGCTGTGTGGGGTGAGATCCAGGAAGAGGGGGCCCCATTCCTGGGAGGGGGTGGGCTCTCCCAGGTACCAAGGCCCCTATTTATCCCTTCACTCATTGGGTAAAGGTGGGAGCTCAGAAGCCAGCCAGCCTGGCTCTGCACTGATCTACTGTGAGGCCATGGGCAGCAGTGCCTCGGTTTCCCCAGCTGTCAAAGGAGAGATCATAGAACTTACCTCACAGTGTTGTTGAGAGGCTTAACTGAAATTATACCCTTTAAACTCCTGGCCCCGTGCTCATGTGGGGGTGCCAATAAACGTTGGCTCATGGTGGTGTCAGTGGCTCCTCCTTTGGACACTGAGATGACAAGTCCTGAGAAGGGGAGTCAGGCAGGAGTGTGAAGAGCAGAAGGGGTGGCCGGGGCAGGGCTGGGACCTGTAGACAGTCCATGGTCCCTTCTCAGCTTACATAGTGGAGGGACCTACTGTGCCCAGCCCGAGAAATGTGTGAACGAGGAGGGAAGGAAGGCTCAGCGGGTGCTGGCCCAGCTCCGTCCCACTCAGCTTCCTGTGCACCATGGTATACGTTAGCTAATCTCATCTGTGCCCTCCCCAGGGGCCTCCCAGCCTGGCCTCTGCTGTCCCCATCTGACTTCTTTTCTCTCTGCTGGCACTTGGCTTCCTTTGTCATCCCCTCCCCCCTTCCCTCCCCCGTCTCTGCAGCCCCTTCCAGCCTGTTCCTCCACACAACCTCCCGGCTCCCAGAGTGCTGCCAGTGCTGGGTGCCCAGGACTGGGCCTTTCTGTTTTCCGCCAGGCACAGACCCTGGGTGGGCCCCTCACCTGGGCCCCCAAGCCAGGCTCTCTTTGCCCTCAGTCTCCTGGGCCTCAGTGGAGGATACAGGCGGGAGCCTACAGCCCCTCCACTCCCTTCATGGCCCGGGGCCCTATGAGAGGTCCTATTCCCCCAAGGATTCTTCCTTCAACCACCTGTGGCTTTGGCCATACCAGAGTCCCACTGGCCCTGGAGAGAGAGCCCAGGACAAGAGGAGGCACCAGAAAGAGGCCCACATGAGCATGGGGGTGCCAAGAACTCGGGCTCACAAGTTCAGGGTTCAAATCCCAGCCTTACCACTTGACCCTGGGCAAGTGACCTCTCTGGCCGTTGGCTTTCTCGTCTGGAAAGTGGGGCTGCTGAAGGAACCAGCCACTTGGGGGCGCTGTGAGGACTTGGGACGGCATGTGGAGGGGCTCAGAGCACACCAGCTGTCACCATCGCTGGGCCAGGCGCTTGCTATTTCACCTTCGCGATGACCCCATGGTGTCGGTCCACTTCCCAGGTGAGGTGACAGAGGCTTGGCAGGGCATGGGACTTTTCACCACGGATATGTTTTTATTGATTTTAGAGAGGAAGAGAAAGAGAGAGAGGGAGACACGGATGTGAGAGAGCTGGACCCCACAATCTAGGAATGTGCCTTGACTGGGAATCACACCCGCAACCTTTCGGTGCACAGAACCATGCTCCAACCACTGAGCCACCTGTCCGGTGCCGACGTGGAGTTTTTAGCATCATGTAGGTATCAAGGAACAGAGACTGAATTGAAACCGCCATTTCCCCCCAGACCACGAGGAACTCGGGAAATGCCTGGGAGAAGAAATGAGACAGGATTTTAGGTGTGAGTGCCTTCTTGGGCACAGCATTGCGGCCATCTGTGCCCAGCCCGTACCCAGTCTTGTCGGCAAAGTTCCAGAGATGTTCAGTGAGTGGCCTGGCATCACACAGCTCTCACTGCCAGGACAACGTGCTGCTCCTGGTGGGGGGACTCGGGGCAGCTTCCAGCTCCTCGGGGCCCGCTCCGTCTCAGTGTCGGAGACAGGAGTGCATATCTTAATGGAAGAGAGAGAAGCAGCCTGCAGGGACAGGCAGGGCGTCCTGGTGGCTGGTGAGGGCTGACTGAAGCCTGGCTCTCCTCCTCCTTCCATAACTGGCTCTGGGCTCTTTCACCAGTCCCTCACCTGTTACCTGCTCCGGAAGAGGGTGTGTAGACATCAGGGGGCAGATAAAAATGATCCAGGGCTGAGCACCTCAACCTCACGTGCATTACACCTGGCCCAGCCTCAGGGTGGCTGCAGCCGGCTTCCGGACCTTTCCACAACCTCTCCAGATGATGCTAATGTGCAGCCAGGCAGGTTGGAGAACCCATGGTCCTCAGGAGCCTGTGCTCTTTAAAGAACTGTCAGATTGAACGGTGGCATTTCAGAAGCACAGAGCGGCCAACCGCAAAGGAGGAAGGGAGAGAACATTTACTGAGCACCTACTGTGTACTTGGCAGTGCTCCAGGCACCTGACACATGTGCATGTTAACCCAATGAAGTGGACATGAGACCCAGAGAAATGAGGTCGGACCCCGAAAGGGAAGGTGTGCCCCTTGCCTTCTGGTACCTTCTAAAAAGAGCAAGGTCCAGACCTGTGGCCCATTGCCTCTCCTTCCTGCTCACTTTATCTGGCACCTCCGCCTCCCTCCATCCGCTGAGTTAATGCAAACTGGCAGGCTGGCAGGGGGCGGAGGGGGGGAGTGTCTCGGGCTTTGGGGGCACTGCTGGCAGCCTGCCCTGTGCCGCCCACACCCCCTGCCCCGGCAACCCCGGGCAGGAAACCACCAACGTGCTTATGAAAGAGGCAGGCGCAGCTGCTGTTAACAGGTGAGCCCTTCCCTAGCTGCGCCTCTCCCAGGGCCTCCTGGAGAAATCCGTAATGAAGTGCAGCTGTGAACTCCGGTTTTGGGTCAGAAAGGCAATTTCTCATCTCTCCTCCCAGCAATTGAATCGAAAATCCGGGAGCTGTTTGCCTCTCTGGTGCCTCCGCCCCTCAGCCCTCGCCTGCCCGCCAGAGCAGAGGCTGAGGAGGCGGGCAGCAATATTGCTGCTGTCAGAGGCAGGTGGCCTGGGCGGGAGGGAGCGAGCTGGAAACCCAGCCCCCTGGGGCCCCGGGGGGCTGGCGAGGTGGGAGCCGGGAGCAGCTGGCTGGGGTGCTCTGGGAGAGCGGAAGGCTGTTTTTCCCCTCGTTTTAATTGGTCTTTGTGACTCTAATGGCAGGCCCGATTCACCTAGTGGCAGCATGTTGGCTCCAGGCTCCTGCCGTGCACCACATCTGAGGCATTCAGAAGGCGCCAGGCAGCTGTTCCAGCCTAACCGACGTTTCTGGATGGTGCTGGGCCTGGAAAAACAAAGCCTGGGGTGGCCAGGAAACCTCGGGCCCTCACGGGGACAGCAGCCTGCTGGAGGGTGGTGGCTTGAGGCTGGGGAGAGCCCTGGGTTCCAGATCAGGCCCCATCACGTCACCTTTGGCTTCAGGGTCATCTGAGAAGCCAGTTTCCATAAGGCCCAGATGACAGGAGGAATGTTTGCCAAGTAAGATTGATTGGAAATGTGAGCCCAGTGGTGACTCCTCCTCTGTCTCCAGGGAACAAGGCTTAAACCCAGTTGCCTTGTTTTCTGTCCAGCAAAGATTCACTCAGTGACTGCTGAGTGACTGTGAGGAGGCAGCAGAGGATAGCGGTTGTGGGTGTTGGCTCTGGGCCCAAGGTGCCTGGCTTTGCATCACTGCTGTGTGACCTTGGAGAGATGACTTGACTTCTCTGATCCTGCCTCCTGTGTAGCATGTTAGGGGTTGGATTGGAAGAGCCACTTTGAGAATTTGATGACAACAATGACAATGGCAATGCTATGGAAATTCAAAAAGGTGAGCCATCTCTGGCAGGCGAATTACCAGTCGCCCCCTCCCTGCCACCTGCTCACCAGGGCTCCCAGCGTGGTCTGTTGAAGGAGGGCAGGGTCTCAGCCCCAGTGGCCGTCTCCCTCCCGCCCCTCTGAATAGACTCTGACCTGCACAGCTGTACCCGGCCACCGTCTCACAGGCTCACTTTGTGGCCAGCTCTATTTTAGGCTCCTTAATTTTTTAAAAATCAGGTTTATCAAGACATAACTTAGATGCAAAAGCATTCACCCTTTGTAAGTGTCCTGTTTGGTGATTTGTCACCAATGTATATAGTGGTGAGACCACCACCATAATCAAGGTATAACACGTTTCCCCCATCCCGGAAACTCCGTGGCATCTCTTCACAGTCACTCCCTGGCCCCTGGAACCACAGATCTGTTCTCTGTCCCTACAGTTTTGACTTTGCTAGGATATCATAGACGTGGCAGCACTCAGGACAAAGACTTTCTTGTCTGGCTTCCTTCGCTTAGCACGTTGTTGTTGAGATCCATCCAGTTGGTGTTCGTATCTTGGGTGCCCAGTCGTGGTCTGCCGTGTGGATTTGCCACAATTGGTTCGTCCATTCGCCCATCCATGACATTGGGCATGTACTTGGTGTGTTTAATTCTTTCACAGCTGCCTGGGGCTGCTGTAAGAAAATATCATAGACTGGAGGGCTAAAACAACAGATGCATATTTCTCCCAGTTTTGGAGGCTGTGTGGGATCGGGGTGCCAGCAGATTCGGTGTCTGGTGAGGGCCGGCTTCCTGTCGCAGACAGCCGCCTTCTCATTATGTCCTCACGTGACTTCTTTGCGCACTCCCAAAGGGACCGTTCTGGTGTCTCCCCCTCTCACAGGAACATGATCTCATCCTGGGGCCTCACCCTTATGACCTCATCTAACCCAAATTACCTCCCAAAGGCCCCACCTCAAATACCATTGCATTGGGAGTTAGGGCTTTAACACTTGAATTGGGGGGTGGGGGGGGGCACAAATGCTCAGTCCACAACAGCAACTCAATGCTGTCGTGAAGTCCGTGGCATTATTATCCCTTCTGACCAGTGTGGACGCGGAAGCCCAGGGCCATGCCACCAGCCTCCTCCCCACAGGCCCCGAGAGGCCCCTCCTTGGCTGCCCTCCTCCCCTTCCCGGTCCCCAGAGAGACAAGGACCCATGTGCCCCCAGCAAGAGAAGTGTGCTCACCCCAGGGACCCATCTTCCAGCGTCAGATCTGACCTCGGTTGGAGATGCCTCTTTGTCCCTGCTGGAGACCTGCGGCCAGCGAGAATAATTGGATTTTAATAAAACGGATGGGAGTGCGGAAGCAGTCCGCCACCCTGGCCTGCGCCGAGGCCCTGCAATTAAACCGATTATGTCTTGAGAGTCAAGCTGTCTGACTCTGCATCCCTAATTTGGTGGTTCTTGCCGGCCTACCAGGGTGGTTGTTTGTTTATTTACCCAACAATCAGAGCTGGGACATGCTGGGGGCTGGGTAATTACCGTGGGGTGGTGAGCCCACTCCCCTCCCCGCATCTAGAGTGCAGGGAGACTTTACAAATGCCGGGGGCAGCACTACTCCCCCCCAACCCCCCAACCCCCAGTTCTGATGTGGTTGATTTGGGACAGTCTCCTCCAGGTGAGTGTGACTGGCAGCCCCTGACCTAAAGGAAGCAGGTAATTTTGGAAGCCGAGATTGCTTGCTGCCTCCTTCCCTGGATTCGCGCAGGCTCCTGGGGGCGAAGGCTGTTCCCATGTGAAGGCCTGAGGTCGTCTCCTCCACCAGGGACCCCCAGGATAGACACTGCAGGGGGAAACATCTAGTGGGCGGGACCCCGGGTGTCTTTTGGGGGCAGCATGCTGGCGGTTTCTCTCCCCGTTTATTTTAACAAACATTTATTGAATGCCTCCTTTCTGCCAGGCGTTCTGTTGGTGGCAAGTGGGTGGAGGCTGTGTGGGGGCTGGGGGCTGCTGGGTGCCTCCACCCCCACCCTGTGGGTACCAGGGGTCTTGGCTGGAGAACTTGGCCTTCTCTGGGAGTGTGTTTTGGCAACAATTACACCCCTTGTCTGTGTGTTTTGAGCTGCCCGCCCCCCAAGAGGTGGTCCAACACTGTGGGCTCACCGTTGGGCAAACAGGATCCCGCACAGTTAGATGGGGTGATGGGTTACCAACCACAAAATAGCCCTCTGGTTCTTGCATTGGGTGAAGGTTCCAGATCCTGGCATCAGCACAGCTTTGGGGGGTGACGGGAAGCCGTTGGGGGAAGCTCTGCAGTAACACCACCTGGGCAGCTTGTCCAGCCCTCTGCCCCTTCCTTCCTCATCCACAGCCCTCCTCAGAGGCTGTGCAGACACTGAGCAGACACGGACGCGTGCAGGCTCAGCCTGAGCGCGCAGCACGCTCGCCAGGTGTTTGATAATGATGATTAATTGGGAGAGGGGAGGCTGCGAGTAGGCGGGAGCCAGCTCTGGAGCGACAGGGCAATGGGGCTGCTTGAAGGCTGGGCCCCAAGCTCAGGCGTGAGGGCCCCTTTGATTAGGGTGAAGTCAGGGGTGGAGGTGGGGTAGGTCCCATCAGGTGGTGACCCTGGGGCTGAGGGTGGCTCCTGGAGCCCCAGCTGCTGAGGACTTTGGTTGGCTCCTGTTCCTCACCCCCAGGAGACAGCCCCCCAAGGCTGAGCTCAGAGGGAGCTGTGCCTGGCCTGGGGTCCAGAGCCTGGGGAGAAAGGAGGAAGCCCCCGCTTCTCATGTGAGTGTCCCTGCCCAGTCCTCCCTCTCCATGCCTCACTTCCTCATCTACAGCACGAGGGTGCATCCACCACAATCTGGGAAGACCCCCCACTGTTTGTCTGACTGACAATGGCCCTAAGGCCGACCCCACGTACTTGGTATCCCTGTCCAAAGCCCTCTTGTCCCTCAGAGCCTCTCCATGGTTACCTCAGTCCCCTTGGCCACTCCAGGCCCCTCGTCCTGAGCCTGGAGACCCTGTCAGCTAGTGCCTGCTTCCCATCTCTGACTGAAGTGCCCTTCCCTCCCAGGGCCCAGTGCATGCGCGCAGACCCCCGAGGTGAGGCCCTGCTCCATGCACCTTCGAGCACGTATGGACTCGTGTCATCCTCACTGTAATCCTGTGAGGAGATGCTCCAAGTGTCCCCGTTTTCCAGATGAGGAAACTGAGGCTCAGAGAGACTCATGACTTGCCTGGGGATGCACTGTTGTGAAGTAACAGAGCTGGGATTTGAACCTCAGCTCACCCTGGCCTGGTCCAGAGGAGGCCGGCATCTCACTGAGTTCACAGTCCCGGCCGGAAAGAGGGTCACTGAAGGGCAGGACAGTATTTTAGGAGACTCCGTGCCAGACCCATGGTGTACTGGGCGTGCGCTGCAAAGGAGGTCTGCCACCAGCATTCTCTCTTTCTGGTTGGGGACTGATGGAGCTGGGGGCACCAAGCCGGGGTGAGGTGGAGTCATGGAGAGAGGGCATTCCAGGAGGCAGCACTGGGAGAGAAAAGGCTTGGAGGTAGGACTGACCTATATATACTTGGTCTGGAGCAGTGCCTCCCAGTTTATGCTCTAGAACAGCGGGTTCTCAACCTGTGGGTCGCGGTCGAACGACCCTTTCACAGGGGTCGCCTAAGACCATCCTGCATATCAGATATTTACATTATGATTCATAACAGTAGCAACATTACAGTTATGAAGTAGCAACGAAAATAATTTTATGGTTGGGTCACAACATGAGGAACTGTATTTAAAGGACCAGAAGGTTGAGAACCACTGCTCTAGAATTTCCAAACTCCCCGAACCTCAGCATCACACAGCCCACCCATAGAGTAAAGGCCAGTGTGGTGGGGACCAGGACCCACTGCAAATCCCCAAGGACCCCAGGACAGGGAGGAGAGGGTTGTTTTTCTGCCGTGTGTGTGTGTGTGTGTGTGTGTGTGTGTGTGTAGCATTTAAAGGCTATGACTGGCATCTCAGGGACAATGGAGCAGGTGACCACCTGCTAGGGCTGTTGTAGGAACCAGGCCCTGGAGGAGAGCCGGCCCTTCCCCAGGGGAGACCACGGGGCCAGCGGTGTTTTCCAAAGACGCTATTCCACCGTTCACCACGTGAGGACAGAAACAGGCCTTCCCCTGCGCAGTGACAGGAGCCAGGTCCTGTGAGGTGGTGCCGGAGAAGCTGCCTGGGCCGCCGGCTGCAGCCTCCTCTCCAGACTTCACCAGTTGGGCTTGAAGCATCTTCTGATAAGTGAGCCTCAGAAGTCTGTGTCCAGGCTGGCTGCCAGCCCAGGATGCTGAGTTGGTGAGCCTCAGGGTCCTGCCTCCCTGGGCTTTTCTCTGACCCCAAAAGAAAGGGCAGCTGTGTTTGCCCCAGGGGTCGCTGGGATAGGGAGGGGAAGAGGAGAAGGAGATGGGCCCTGTCAGGCTTATCTGGAAAAGGTCAGGACTCCAGAGGGGCAGGACAAGGGCGGGGGGGGGGGGGCAAAGGGGAGGGGGGAGAGTGCACATCACCATCAGGAGCCAGGAAGCTGAGGGGGCTCCTCCCCTGAGAGGCCTGCACTGGAGGGGGCTGCCCTGGCTGCCGGGCTGGTCACAAATCTCAGGAATCTGGTGGCTGCCGCTGGGAGGCTGCCTCTGACCTGGGTGAGGATACAGGTCATCTTGGGTTTCTCTCCTGTCCTTTAAAGGGTCAGCACAGCAGGCCTCGCTGTCTCCCTCCCGGCAGTGAGATGTGTCATTGCCCCAGGAGCTGGCAGCTGATAGCTTTTGGCTTGTGGGGAGCAGGATGAGGGGTGGGCTCCCTCCTAAGGCTGCCTGCATGTGGGCTTCCCCACCCGCAGGAGGGAGCAGGCCAGAGAGGTCCTCAAGCCCCAGGAATAAGGGCAAAGGGACAGATATGGGGGCTCAGGGAACTGGCAGGAGCCCCTGAGCCCTGAGAACGTGACCCAAGGCTTGGAGCTGCCACTTAAGGTTTCCCAAGAACAACAGTAGCAACTGACATTTATGAACTCACTGTGCAGTGGTCCCTGGTCTGAGCCCTTTCTAGATGTTGCCCCATTCCTCCCATGACAGAGGGCAGGACTATTGAACCCATTGTACAGATGAGGAAACTGAGGCTGTGCCTGCTGCTTCCTGTCTCCAGAGCATGGAGGTATCCAGAGTTGTCTGTGTCATTTTTAGTCCTTTGATCTCAGGCCCTGAGGGACTCTGGAAACTTCCACTTCACTGCTGCATGTGACACCATTGCTGTCTTCTGCTGGCTTGGTGGTTTCTGATGGTGCTTGTACTCATTCACCCTGCAAATGTGACACTGGGACCAAGTCAGGGGGCAGGTAGAATATAACCAGAGTGACAACCCTGCCCACCCCAAACGCTAGCTCCAGTGCCCTCCTGTGTCCTGTCTACACTTGCACCCAAGAACAGGTGGGTGTCAATCATTTACCCCTTTGCACCGTTTTAAGTCTGTGTCCTTTCTGGGAAGTTGTGTTTCCAGTCTGGGCTCTCAGCGTGGGAGGGATGACGGTCGTAGGAAAGGGATTTGAAACTAGGAGGGCAGGATCTGGGAAGCAGCAGCCCTTCCCTAGCAGAGCCACCACCAGCCCATACAGGTTCTTGTGCTAATTAGAAGGTGCCTCTTCCTCGAGGCAGCTAGAACCCAAGCCCAGGTTTGCGTTGATGAGCAGAGTATGGGCTGGATTTCAGCGCATTTGCCATTTCATACAGGTGCTCTTATGCAGTGAATGACTTAGACAACTGCACTGGCGGCCCTGCTTTCAGGGCTCCTGTTGGCTCCCGATGCCACCCCCCTCCCTGGTTGGCTGCTAGGGGCTCAAAGCACCCGGCTGTCCTTCACCCTGGGGAAACCAGGGTGCTCATCTCTACTGACTTGCTTGATGTCTTTTGCTCATGTGTTTAGTGGAGTGTGGCTGGGATCTGTTCACTCATGCCAAGGGGAGGTGTAGAGGTGGAGGATTTAGCACCCAGTGTGCCCATTGTATAGATGAGAAAACGGAGGCACTGCAAGTTAGTGTGGCCTTGAGCAAGTCATTGTTAAGACTTTGTTTTCCCTCCTCAGCTCCTTTCTCTTTTGTACTGAGCCCTTGCTGTGCGCAGAGCTGAACAAGTGTTCAACCCCTCCCTGACAGATGAGGCTGCCGAAGCCCCGGGCAGCTGGGCGCTTCACCCACGCTCACACAGTTGAGTTAACAGCCAGCTGGATTTGAGCCTTCACTCCTGTCTCCCACTTCTGGCTTAGCTTTCTCTGTCTGTTCCCAGCAACTTCACAGTGTTCCCTCTAGGCAGCAGACCCCACAGTGCCCTGGGATCAGCTTTCTTCCTGGGGGTTCAAGAGGAGGAGGGGCCCCCAGGACCCCACAGGACATATCTTCATCTAATTCCTGGCCGCGTTGCTGGCATGGCTGTGAGTTCTGCCCAAACAGGTTGCACCCTGCCTCCCTCCCAGCCCATGTCCCTGCACCAGCTAAAATATTCCCCTACAGCCACTGAAATACCAAGTGTGTTCAAGGTCACAGGGACTGGCTGGGGAAGACCAAGTGTCCCTAATCCTTACAGCTGTTCTCAGCTCCAGCTGCACATTGGAACCACCTATATTCTAGAAATACTGTATTCTAGAAATACTAATGCTTGGGCCCCAGCTCCAGAGAATCTGATATGACTGGTTAGGGGTGGGGCCCCAGCCTGGTATTTTTAAAACTTCTCAGGTGATTGGCATGTCTGGCAGAGATGAGAGCTATCCTCACACCGATACCGATGCCCATGGGAGGGACACATGACTATTTGGATGTGGACTGAGTTGTTTGCTAATCTACTGGAAGATGGAGGACAGGGGGATACAATGGGAGTGTAGTTCATATAAAGGCCGGCTAAAATATTCCCCTACAGTCACTGAAACACCCTCCCCATTGTGACAACCGAAAATATCTGTAGACCTTGCCAAATATGCTCTGGGGGCAGAACCGCCCCCCTACCCACTGAGAACCGCTGACTAGGAACAGCGGCCCTCTACCCTGGCAGCAGGAGGAATTCCCTAAGCACTTCAGAAAATACTGATGCTGCTGGGTCCTCGCCCAGAGGTGTGATGTCATGGCTCTGGGTGTGGCCCAGGGGACCTCGGGAGGGGGTTAAATTGTCCCAGGTGGTTCTAATATGAAGCGACGCTTGAGCCTCACTGGGGAAGTTCCTCAAACTTGAGACATCATAAGAATCACCCTGGTGGTGGCTCTGAATAACGCGCCCCAATTTAATTAGAATCACCTGGAATCCTCAGACTCTTGTGGGAAAGGCCGCCCGGTTTCCATGAGCCCCTGGTAGCGTGAGGCTCCAGGATTCTGAGCTGAGGGGCCTGGCTAGCCAGCCTGGCTGGGACCTCAAGTATCTCCCGCTGGGTTTCCTCCCCGCTCACTGCCCGCCCTCCCAGCTCTCCGCTTCTATCCCAGGGGCTGGGCTTCTGCTCACCTCCCCCACCTTCTCCTCTCCTGTGACTTTATCCCAGCCCCCGGCCCTCGCCAGCTCCTGCGAGCCCGCCAGCAGCCCAGCCCCTCCTCCCCTCTCCTCCCAGCCGGTGGCTCTCAGCGCCAGCTTGATTTAGTAGGCGTTGGAGGAGAAAGGCAGCTTGAAGAGTCACTAAGAGCCTTGATGCTGGCCAGCACTTATCTGGAAAGGAGAGGCTGGCAGCCCCGGCAAAGAGCTGGGGTGTAAGGAGAGAGACACCTCTCCACCCGAGAGGGGGCTTGGCCAGCCCGCCGTCTTCACAGCCCTGGCAGGGTTATTGGCTGGCGGGCTACGAGCACCCTTCATCCCCCAGCGCACAGGGTTGGTGCAGCCCCTCCCTGCCACACCCTGCTAAGGGGGGGAGGAGGAGGTGAGGGGGGGGGACAGGGAGTCCCCCTCGCAGTCTCCTGCGAGTGGGGTTTTGCTCCCTGCAGCCCTAACGCAGGGAGCTCAGAGCCCCCTGGGTTAGGAGACATGCCAGGGAGGCTCCCAGGGAGATGTCCTGTGGCCCCTGGCTGGCTGTTGGGGGCAGGGGAGGGGCCTCCCACCTGGCTCCTCTGTCCCCCCACACAAGCCTTTTGGTTGTTTGCCTGCCCTTCTCTCTTGGTGCCCGTCCCTCTCCTTCTCCTCCTCCCTGATGAAAAATACAAAAGAAAATGCGCCAATGCCCAGGTCTGGGGAGCCTCAGCCCGAGGGATAGAGAAATGAAAAGCGGCCCCAATTAGAGGCTTTGGTTCTGCAAACTTGATGCTCGGCACTTGAACTGTCACGGCGGAGCCTTAATTAGCAGCGGCGGGGGAGAGGTCAGGAACAACTCAGCAGTCTTGACAAGCGCGTTATCAAGTGCAGGGGAGCGGGGGCTGCCCAGGCCGCGGGCGGGGCGCCGAGGAGGGGAGGGGAGGAGGACGGCGGGGGCGCCGCGCGGAGGTGGGGGGGTGGCGGGGAGGAGGCGCAGCCCCGCCGAGCGGGAAGGGAATAAGATGGTTGCTGCGAGGCGGCTGCGCAACCACGGCTGATGGTGCGTGAAGCCTCCAGCGAGGGCACGCGAGCGGGGGCGCGGGGCGCTCCTGGGGGCGGTGAGAGAGGCTGCTCGGGGCCTCCAGGATCCCCAGCACTTCCCCCAAGTCCCTGCAGCAGGCGCGCGGGGGCGCAGCGGACAGGGCGCAAGGCGGGCAGCGGAGCGGACGCCCCTGGCTGCTCCTGATCCCCCAGGAACCCCAGGGCTCCACCACC
>NW_005871083.1:859907-935892 GCF_000147115.1 Myotis lucifugus | reverse complement strand
GATTGGCTGGGGCCCAGCGCTGGTTTGTTGTTAAGGCATCAGCTGCCTGGATAGAGTCCCCAGGGTTCCCGCGGCCGGCGGGGCGGCGCAGCATGCTCGGCATGAAGACCTGGTCGTCCCTGCTCCTGAACCTCAGTAAGTGCCCGGCTCGCCGCCCCAGGAGGGGAGAGGGAGAGGGGGAGGGCCGGGATGGAACTTTCCGGGGCGCGCCGCCCACCCCGCCTGGCACGCTGACCCCGGATTACCTCCAGGTCATGCACGTGGTCCCCAGGCGCGCCGCTGTGCCACCTCCTCATCCTGTCGACTCAGAAAGGAAGCCAATCGATTTATTTTTTTAAAGTAGAAAAGCTCCATCTGCCCGCCTGTCTGGCCGCGCCTGGGGCACGTCCAGGGGCTGGCAGATGAGAAGTGTGGAGAATCACCTTCAGATTGTGTCCAGAAGAGGTGGCCAGCCTGTACCAGCCTTGCTGCTGTCCAGGGGCTTTGGTTATCATGGCTAGTTAGCAAGCTGTGCTGGGAGTGTCAACCCTGGCTGGCCCCTTTGTGTCAGCAGAAAACCAGGGGACCAGGAACCAAGAGCAAAAAATGGGGGAGGGGGTTTATTCTCCTTTATTTGCACAGGGGTGGGCAGGGGTGGGATATGTGGCTTAAATTCTGTTCACCATAACTTGCTCCCTCAAGCTGTGCTGGCATCTCCCTGGGCCCATGCAAGCCCTCCACATGGAAAACTTTCTCACCCTGTCAAGGTGGTGACCTCCCATTGCTAATGCGTTAGTTAGGCAGTGAGAGGTAAGAAGTGTCACAGAGCCCCTGGGGGCCGTGCTGAGTCAGTTCCTGTCTGAGAGGGGTTAGCAGGACTCAGGCCCACATACACCCCTACAAGCTGAGGGTGTGAAGGTGGCACTGGGCTGTGCTGGGGCCCCTGGGGTTCTTGGCTGGAGGGGCAGGTGGAGGGAATGACGGAGAGAGGGCAGCAGTGAAGTAGCTCAGGTTCCCAAGGTTTCTTCGGGCTGATCCTAGTCACCCGTGTAGAGGTTGGGCGGGATGGTGGCATCGGCACAGCCCCTCCGTTGAAGGCTGGACATGGTGACCTCCAGGTCGGTGCCTCCCCTGCTGGCCTTCTCTTCCACGTGGACCAGTTTGGGGGAGGGTGGGGAGTGACTGGTGGAACCAACTTGGCCCCAGGGAGCCCTCTTGCTCCCCACTCCCTCCCCCAGGCTGCTGGGATTCCCCAGATCCCCTCCTTCCTGCCTCCCCTCCCTTCCAGCCCTGCATCTCTCAGTGTATGCCTCTGCGCCTGTTTGAACTGCAGCTTTTAAAGCTTTTTGCCTTTTGAAAACTCAGGGGGGGAATAGTTGCTTGTGGAGAGGTCGTGAACAGTTGATGATTATAGTCCAGTGGGTAGAAAGAGCTTAAAACAAATCCCCATCCATCAGATGTCAGCTTAGGTGGTTTCCAGTGTTCTCCTGGGGGGCCGGGGTGGGGGTGGCAGCTTAGAGGAAGGGAGGCTTCTTTCCTTTCCACCAAATGAACCTACAAAACTCCCTCTTATTCAGGTGTTTGATCGTCACTCCCCTCTGCTGGCTCCTTCTGATCTCCTTTCCTCTCGGAGCTGGGGGAGGGGGACAGTGGAGGGCCTGCCCCCCAAGAGCTTGGCTGTGCTAGGAGACCCCTCCCACCTCTGTGCCCTTGGCCTAGTCCCCAGGCAGTGCAGAACCTCAGTTTCCCAGGGTGTACACGGAGGACGGTCATGCGGGTGTGCGCCACCATCTGCCCAGGGAACCATGTCCTTGGTTAGTGAAATCTGAGGCTTCTCCCGGCCCCTGAAAAGTACTTGCTTGGAGCTAAAAGGGCCTCACTCTGTTCCCAGAGCCCAGCACAAGGGGCAGGGAGGGGAAAGCTGGCCGAAGGGCCTGTGTGGGAGCTGGGTCAGCTGCAGGGGACTCCAAGGAGCCCCTTGCAGACGTGAGGGCTCGCTATGCACAGGCACCACCATCCTTTGCCTGTGCTCATGCCTCAGGTTTCATGGCAGCTTCAGGAGAAAGGTGCTGGCTTTGTGCCCTCTGGGTTTTGCAGGTGAGGAAACTGAGGTGCAGAGGTTCAGTTAGGGTCACACAGCTAGTGAGGTGGCGAGGGAGCCTGGTCAGGTCAGTCCCACTCCAGGGTCATGTCTCTGGCCAGTGTTCATGGCCGCTGGGTGCCCCTTCCTCCAGCTCCAGAGAGATGTGGTCACTTCACTCCGTGGCAGTCTTGGATGACCCCGCTCTGCCTGCAGGAGAGGATGCAGCTGTTTGGTGAGAAGTACAGGCTTCTCTGACCTGCCTCCTGCCCACTGTTCGGAGTGCTGCCTCCCCAGCCCTCCAGCCAGCTGATTCCTATGTTTTGTCCTTGCCATGGCCTGGCCATTCCTGTCTCTGTTTAGTGCCTTGGCTACTAGGGAGGCACACAGAAGTACAGCAAAGAATGCCAGACCCCCAAGCCCCTGTCCTCCTACCTCCTCATTGCTGTGAATTGGTGCCCCAGTCTTCATCTGTAGCATGGGGATTCTGGTTCTGCCCTCCTAGGAATAGATGCATCAATCAAGTTAATAATAATGCCCACACACTGCCAGGTTACAAAATGCCAGCTGCTACTATCTTTTCTTCCACCTGGAAAACCCTTCCGGCTTCTATCTGCAGTCTCCTTGTACCTCAAGGCCTAGCTTGAATGCCACCTCCTCTGAGAAGCCTTCCAGATTTTTCCCAGCCATGTCATCTCTTCTGCTGTCTCTTATCCTTGTGGCCAGTATTTTTTTTTTCTAAGTGGGACCCATACTTTTGTACCTATTGTACCTAGTTTATCTCTCCTGTCAGGCAAATTCCAAGATCCTTTTCATTCTCATCTCAGAATCTCCCAGGGTGTTAAGTATGCAGTAGGTGCCCAATAAATGCTTGTTGGATGACTAGAGGATGACTTGTTGGATGACCATTTTTCTAACAAGACCACTGTTTGGTCCCGCTTCCTCCATGTTCAGTAGGCACTAGGCTCTGATAAATAATGGAATAACATCCAAAATCAGTGTGAACCCTTGGGGATGCCTTCAGATTGTTTCCAAATCCCCTGAGTGCTGAGGCTCCAGCCCTGAGAGCTCTCTGAGACCGGGCGGGCAGGCTCACCTTCGGACCGCTGGCCAGCTGTGGGGAATGTTAGAGCAGGGCACTCTGGTGGACTACATGGTCAGTTGTTGGAAGGACGTGGGCTGCACAGTCCCTAAAGCCAGGTCTGAGTAACCCAGCTCCTGGCCACTCTGCAAGGGGCAGGGTGCTGTCACTGTGTGTTGGGGCGAGAAGCGTGGGCAGCTGGAACACAGCCTTGATTGTTGGATTATTCCCAAAGCAGGGTCCTGGGGAACCCCCAGAGGGTGTTGGGGGCTGTCTGGAACTCATGGCCCAGACTACGCTCCTTATAGCAGTTAAGCAGGTCCATCCAGGTCAGCAGCCATGGGAGGTGGGGATGGTGTTTGTAAGCCCTGCAGGGAGGGTCAGGTGGTAATACCTCTTAAGCAAGGAAGACTCGCTGGGGGAGGCATTGGGGTTGGCAACATGTTTGCTTGTGTCTTTCAGTAAGTAAACCAGACAAGCCGCTTCCAGGTTTGCAGATGTTTTGCTTTATTTGGGGGTGAAGGGGGTCTCTAGAGACCTTCAACCAGGAAGAAAGAGGCAAATTAAGAAGTGGGACTAAGCGGGTAGTTGAATCGCCAGGTCCTGGGCTCAACAGCCAGGTGGGCATCCCAGGCCCTTGCTAGTTAGCATGGGACACCTGTGTCTCCATTATTACCTGATCTGGGCTGGAGCCAGTTGGCTTGGGTTTGTATTCTGGATCTGCCTGCTATTGTCTGTGTGCCCTTGAGCAAGACACTTAACCTTTCTGTGGCTCAGTTCTTCACCTGTAAAAGGGAAAGTAACGATAGCACCCATCTTGCTCCAGGTAGCTATTGCTGTGCAGTAAACCACCCCAACACAATGGCTTAAAACAAAAACATTTCGTTTGCTCATGAATCTGGGGGTACAGCTTGCAGTTCTCAGGGTCTCGTGAGGCTGCAGTCAGATGGAGGCTGCTCAGTCTCACCCCTCCTATGTGCTCCCCAACCTTTCCTCAGAGATCACACAGCATCACTTCCCCAAGGCAGCCACCACCGGGTTCAATGGTCGGGGGTGGAGACTTCACCTCCAAATGGAAAGAGGTCAAAGAATCTGTGGACATGTCTCAGAACCCCACATACCTCTTAAGGGTGCTGGGCTAAGTGGTTAATCTATGTAAACAGAGCTTAGAACACCGATTACCTAACTAGCTGTCCTCAGTGATGGGTCTCTGAGAAATTCTTTGCACCGAAAGCAACAAGGGGTTGGGGGTCTCGCAGAGGAGAACAAGTGGAATGGGGGTGGGAGGGCATAGACCCGCCTGCTCCCATGTCAGGAGTCCCTCTCTGCCCACCCCTTGTTTTGTTTTACCTCTAAAGTCTGTTCTCTTTTTCCTGCCTGTGTCCCTGGCTTTCCCAGTCCATCGTCCCCTGGAAATCCGTGACCGAGGTCCTCATGGCAGGTTGCCTCAAACCTGTGCGGTCCCTGTTCAGGCATCCTTGACCTGGGAGTATGCGCTGGAAGAACAGGGAAGAATCCAGAAGCAAATGTGTGACTGGGGCAGGGCCCTTCTTTTGGGGGGCAGGGCGCTCTCTTTCCTATTTCCATGCGGTAGGGCTGGACTGGCTTTTCTTAGGGTCCACGGTGTGTCCTGGGCTCAGGGACTCCCTCAAATCTGGAGGCCTGGTGAAGTGAGGCAGTTAGAGGCTGGCGGCCCTTCTGAGCCTGTGGGAGGACCTTGACCATGGCCACTTCTCTGCTCCCATCTCCCTCCCTGCCACGCTATCACTGAGAACAGAAGTTTGGCAAGAGTGACTGTCTTTTCTCATCCATTGATGTCTAAGATATGAGATCTGGAAGGAAAATGGGTTAATGCGTGTATTAGTATTATAATGCTAATTAATATGCTGGTGGTGTTGTAGATCATCTGTACTGGGGTGAATAGTGTCCCCCAAAACTCATGTCCACCTAGAACCTCAGAATGTGACCTTATTGGAAATATGCAGGTAGTTAAGGATCTTGAGATGATATCAGCCTGGATTGGGGTGGGCCTTACACACAGTGACTGGTGTCCTTATAAGAAAAGAAAACAGAGCCACAGGGCGAAGCCTTGTGAAGATGGAGGCAGAGGTTGGAGGGATGAGGCCGGGCGCCAAGGACCACCCGCTTCGGGGCCTGTGTCCCTCTGCCTTGGGCGGCTGGACTTCACTTTCCCTCTCTGGTCTCCAGTGCAGGTGGGAGAAATGAGCTGGTCTGACCGGAAGAAAGGCCTCGCCAGTCTAACTGAGCAACGCCAAGTCCAGCCCTTGCCACAGTAGCTGTCACTTGCCTGCAGGTTAAGGATGTCCAAAGGTGGAGGGTGAGGTAGAGAGGAGTCAGAGCCTCTGGCCAGGCAGTGGGATGCCTGGGACCCTGTCCTCACCGTGACCTCTGCCAATAGTGATGGTGCCTGGGGACTCGTCACCCTTGCTGGTCCCCAGCCTCATCTGCCACCCCCGCGGCCTAGGCCCCTCCTGGCCTGGCTCCCATGAGGCTCACCGAGTGCCAGAGCTGGGGTTCTGCACGGTCAGCGCATCACCTCCCACCCTCCTCCAGAGGGTGCCAGCCGATCTGTTCCCGCTGCATCCTCAGCACCCAGAACAAGCTGGAATGAGGCACCGAATCCTTGACGGACCCCAAGAGGGGCCAGCACGGGGCGTCTGCCTCCTTCACCTGACCTGAGACCCCTGCACACACAGCCCTGACCTCTGGATTGGGGCTACGGGCAGGGCAGGGATGGGATCTGAGCCTCTTTCCCAGGTGAAGTTGCTGCGGGGGCTGAGCTGCGGCATAGGCCTTTCGCACCCCGCCCGGGTGCTCCGCCGCCGCCTTCACCTGTTCACCTCTGCATTTTCTTCGGTGCCTCTTGGGGTGCTGAAGTCATCACACCAGTGACCCCATTCGGCAGACCTGAGTCCCTTGGGCAGAAAAGCGGCTGCAGAGGACTGCGGGTGTCCCTGAGAGGGGCTGGGTAAGCTGGTGGGGTCCCCAGCCATCAGGCTGCTGAGGGTGGAGGGGAGCCCCTGACCCCCTCCACCAGCCACCAGAATGGAGAAACCCCAGTGACCCAGTCAATGTTTCTTTTAATTAGAGACAATTAAAACAGTGTAACGGATGGCAGTTTGGTCTGCTTCTTTAGGAGGAAGCAGAGAGCCCAAACGGAACCAAGAAAGAAAAAAAAAAGATAAAATAAAACCCAGTGAATTTTTAATAGCGATTATCTCCTGACACATAGCGCGTTGCCATCTGGCAGACACACAGGCCCACTGGAGCTTGATGCTGGGGGGAGAGGGGCCGCAGAGGGAGGGCGGCTGCGGGCTTCCTGCTGGCAGCCCAGAGCCAGGCGCTCCCTCCTCCCTCCGGGGGCTGAGGTCCTCCCCTGCCGCCCTGGCTTTCTCAGCCCAGCCCCCTCGTTTCACAGAACTCTGCAGGAGAACACCCCACCAGCTCTCCTGAAGGGGCTGACCTCAGCATTTCCGGTGAAGAGACGCCCGGGTCCTGTGCCTGCTGATGGCATGGCTCTCCGGGTGCCCACGGCCACCATGTTTCAGCAGTGGGCATGTGAGGATGTGGTCGCCCCAGTCTCGGTAGCCACAGATTAAAAATGAAGGAGGCAGCATGTGTTACTTCGTACCACGTGCCAGTGTCTCAGGCCATTCATTCAGCCCACGCTTCTGAGGCTTCCACTTACTGCTGGATCCCAGGATGGGCTTTGGTGGCTCAAGGATGAAAAGTTTGTCCCCTTTGTCACTTCAGGTTGGGGGAGAAGTTTTCAAATGGGTGATTACATCTCAAGCCTCCTAGACACTATTGACATCTGGGGCTGGATACTGGTGGCGGGGGCGTCCTGTGTACCGTAGGACATGGAGGAGCATCCCTGGCCTCCACTCGCCCATTAGATGCCAGTAACATCATCTGTTGTAACAGTCAAAAATGTCTCCAGACACTGCCAGTGTCCCCTGGGGGGCAAAATGGGTCCAGTGGAGAACCACTGGCTTAATGGAAGTGCACGAGTTTCCTGTGGCTGGAGCTGAAAGTAACAGAATTAGCCGTAGCTGGTTTGGTTCAATGGACAGAGCATCAGCCTACAGACCGAAGGGTCCCAGGTTCAATTCCAGTCAAGGACATATGCCTGGGTTGTAGGCTCGATCCCCAGTGGGGGGCATCAATGATTCTCATCACTGATGTTTCTATCTCTCTCGCTCCCTCTCCCCTCCTTTCTCTGAAATCAATAAAAATATTTTTTAAAAAACAAAACAGAAATTTAACCTCACAGCTCTGGAGGCCAGAGTCTGAAATAAGGTCTAAGGAGGGCCTCGCTCCATCCAAGGCCTCTAGGGGAGGAGCCTTCCTGCCTCTCCAGCTTCGGGTGGCTCCGGGCGTCCCCTGGCCTGTGACGGCAGCACTGCAGTGTCTGCCTCCGTCTTCACATGGCCTCTCCCCCTGTGTCTCTGTCTTCACGTGCCGTTTTCTCTCTGTGCCCACATTCCCGTCATCTTGTGAGGACACCAGTCATTGGATTGATTTAGGGCCATCCTAGTCTAGTACGACCTCATCTTATATCTGCGAAGAGCCTGTTTCCAAAGAAGGTCACATTCTGAGGTTCTGGGTGGAGTGAATTGGGGGCCATTATTGAACCTAGTGCAGTAACGCTTCAGTGGAGGGAAGGATGATGGACAAGCTGCAGGCAGCACAGAGTAGGGCAGCCCAGCCAGCAGGTGGGTTCCATGGGAGGAAGTGTCTTGTGTGTTGAGGTTTAAGATCTTGTTTTCACCTGGAGAGAAGTTGCTGGCAGCGCCCGCCCCCCTATTGCCAGGTCTCCCCTCTGTGCCACCTGAGGAGGTAGATATCAGCAAACCCATTTCACAGGCCTGGAACCTGAGTCATGGAGTTGGGACTCTCCCTGAGGCTGCCCACTCTAGTG
Source organism: Myotis lucifugus (assembly GCF_000147115.1). Classification (NCBI taxonomy): domain Eukaryota; kingdom Metazoa; phylum Chordata; class Mammalia; order Chiroptera; family Vespertilionidae; genus Myotis; species Myotis lucifugus. The sequence goes on along the minus strand of NW_005871083.1, from coordinate 927,810 downwards.
CTTCCAGAAGTTAAAGAGCACATTTGCAGCCGCTCCTCTACGTGAGGTGGCCTCGGCTATAGGATTGAGTTCCAGACAGCAGCCAAGGCTGGCTCTGTCACTTGATATTTGGCTGCCACCTATCATGAGTTGAGTTGCATCCCCCAAAATATATATTCAAGTCCTAAACCTGGTACCTTATTTGGAAATAGGGTTAAGATGCGGTCATACTGTGTACCGTGGGTCCTAATCCAGTGACTGGGGTCAGACATAAAGTGACAGACATTCAGAGAATGCTTTGTGAACATGGAGGCGGAGATTGGAGTGATGTGTCTACAAGCCAAGGGCTGCTGGCAACCCCAGAAGCTGGGACAGAGGCCTAGAACAGATCCTAGCGCCCTCAGAGGGAGCGCGGCCCTCCCCACACCGATTCCAGACTTCCAGCCTCCAGAACTGTAAGAGGATAATTGTTTGTTGTCAAGTCCCAGTGTGTGGGAGTTGTTATGTCAGCCCGGACATTAATACACCGCCTTCCAGGAGTGGAATCCGGGACTTCTGTTTTCCTTGCCAACTTTGGTTGAGCATTTTCTTTGTCCAAGACTCAGAGAAGGCCAAACTGAAAAGAGAAGGTGGAAGGTCATCCTCTCAGGAACACTGCACGAGCTGGCTGTTGATGTCTGAGATGGGGGAGGGGAGGCCACATGACCGCATCCACACTAGACAGCGGGGGCTGGGCCATGTGACAGGGCTGGGCAGCCCTTGGTGTCCTCCTGTGGGCTCAGTAACAGGTTGGTTCAGGGGTGGCCAGGCTGTCATGCGAGCTTGAAAAGGAGAGAGAAATTTCTGAGAATTCTCCTGCCCAAGAAACAGTGGAACTCCTCCTTGGATCAGGAGCCTTGCCAGGCCTCTGAAATCCCCTGAAGGTGAAGCACGAGGTCCCCAAAGCTGTTGACTCAGGTGAGATGACTTTGGGAAGCTTCTGACCATACCAAGGGGGTGCTGCGTGCCTGTCCTGGGCCATGGAGCCCCTGCCCACCTCGGGGCCCTCTGCTGACTCGGTGCCTGGTGTGTCAGAAAGGGTTCCCAGCCAGGGCCACCTGGACACCCCGCCCCATGGTTGCAGGTGAGGGGGGCTCAAGCAGTTCTGGATTAGGAGTCTGTGTTCTGGGTGGGAAATTAGAAAAGTAATGCCCTGTTAAATGTGGTGTCTGAATGCACAGGTGCCATGGGAACCCAGCCAGGGCAGAGTGAGGGGATGAAGTTGGGGATTATTAAGTCCTGGCGCTGCTGTAACAGCTCCACAAACTGGGGCCCAAACGAAACACTCATCCTCTCAGTTCTGCAGGCAGAAGTCTGAGATCCCAAGGCCGTGCTGCCATCGGGGGCCCCGGGGAAGAACCCGTGTTGCCTCTTCCAGCCTCGGGCGCTGCCGGCCTGCCCTGGCTCGTGGGCTCGGCCCTCTGCTCCGTCTCCTCTCATCAGCACACTCATCACTGCGCTGAGTGCCCACCGGGACAGTCTCTTCTTCCCAGGTCCTTGTTGGGGTCTGCACAGGCCCTTCTTCCGAATAAGGTCACATCCCAGGCTCCAAGGGTTATAGCATAGGCATATCTTTTGGGGGCACCATTCAGCCCACAACAGGGGAGACCCTGAAGAGCGCTTTGAGAAGTGACATGGTCGAGCCGGTACGTGGGAGAGAGCTCCAGGCCGGAGAGCGTCTACAGCAGAGTCCTCAGTGGGGAGCGTGTCTCAGGTGTTCAAGAAACAGCGAGGAAGTCACGGATGGGGCAGTGGGGTTGGCGGAACGGTGTAGTACGTGGTGCCAAGCATGTGGTCTTTGCTGGGAGCCAGCCAGGTGGGAACTCGGGGAGGTCTGGGCAGAGTGGGGAACATGAGTGGATCTCCCTTCTCACGGGGTCCTCTGGTGCCACATGGAGGATGGAGCACTGGGGGGTCAGGGCGGAAGCAAGGGGACCAGCAAGTTAGCTACCGCACTAGTCCAGGCTAGAGGCTGCTGGGACCCGCCGAGGCGAAGGGGGCAGAGAAGAGGACAGGAGGCCGTAGGTTTGGGCTTTCATCTCAGTGCCTCCCCGACCCAGAGCAGCCTCTTCTCTGATGGATCTTCCATTGTCTTGTCTTCTTCCCAAACAGCCAGCCCCATCTCCCCCCTCCACCCTGGGAGCAAGGAGAACAGCTGGAGGTGCTGGGAGGAAGGGGGGGACCCCCCCACCCCCCAGCGCTGGGACGCCTGAGGGGCTGTGCCAGCCCAGGGCAGGGACTCACATTTCATTTCTCTCTCTGCAGCATTTCCCACAATTAGACCTGAGTGCCTGTGCTGATGGCTTAACCTGGCTTCCAGGAGAGAGCTTTCCTCGCCCAAGAACCCTCATCTCCCCCTCCTCCCCTCCACCCCTCATTCCCTTCCCTCGCTGGGCTCCTCTCCCTCCTCGCTCCCCTCCTTCCCCCATCCCTTCTCCTTTCCTCTTCCTCACCCCTCCTGCTCCCTGCTTCCCCTCTGCTTATCCTCTCTCCCCCACCTTTCTCCCTCTCCCCCCTTCCACCCAGCTGCCAGCTGCCTGGAAGCTGAGCCTCCAGGGCTCCTGGGAGGGCTGGGGGTGCAGGATTCGTGAAGCTCTTGTGCCAGTTTCCAAAATGAATGTTGCTTTTCGTACTCCATCCTTCAATCCTTATCTCCTCTAATTTATTGGACATACCCCGTGGCACTAACAGATTCGAGGCTCAGACCACGATGTCTCCCGCTTGGCTCTGTTTTCCAGACAACTCTAGTTTATTTCCTGGTTTAGTCGGGTGACCTCACGTACCCCATGCCACAGCTAATGCAGCCCAGGGACGATAAATTGTGACTTGTAATAACATTCCAATGGATTAATTGATCAATTGACCACACTTCTGCCCCCCTTGTCTGCCCTCAACAGCCAGTCCCCACCTGGGGCAGCCAGGGCAGGACAGTTGCAGGGAAGTGCGAGTGTAGACAATAGTGCTGACAAGCATATGGCTAAATCTTTCCTCGGCGTTTGGAGGTTCCACAAAACTGTCTTTTTCTGGGGCAGAGACTGTCCCCAGACCATACACACCAGGCCACGGCCACCTCGGGCCCTTCCTTCTGAGGGATGGACTGTATCTGGCACCCAACCCCTGGAGGCTGGGCCCCGCTGCCCCTCGGGAAGCAGAAAGATGCCCCGAAGCAGGTGAGGGCAGGAGCATGGGATGTCTGTCCATTCAACTTGGCCAAACTGGGGGAAGACAGACTTCTGTCTCAGAGCCCGTGATTATGCTGAGGAGTGATTCTTTATAATCATACAGCCCAGCTTTCAGAAGCCGGTTTCTTTGTAGCATGTCTGTCTGCAGTGCCTGGCCAGTTTGGGGCGTATAAATCTAGCTGCTGGGGCACCGGGTCTCTCTGTGGCTACAGGAGCCTGGGCCTGGGTGCCTGGGCCCGGGATCCCAGGCAGGAGCTCTCTCAGGAGGGAAGTGGGGCATCTTGCTTCTGGGGAAAGAGGAGGTGGGAGCCTCGTGGGAACTATTTCTTCTTGAGGCCTGTGAGGGCTCCTGTCGACGTATGACAGGCTCCCCGAAGGCCTGAGGTGCATAGAAAGGATTCCTTGGCAGTTTGGAGGGGCCCCATCAAGATTGGGATGACAGTTAGAGACTCGAAAATGGGTAGGGGATGGTGGGCTCTCCTTGTGCCTTCTAATCCTTCACTCTTGCACACACCTTCGCATCCCGGATGAGGTGGGCAGTGTGCAAAGATGGGGCAGCGCTTTGTGCTTTAAACCTCATGTTGTCACAGGCTGGTGGGGGTGTCTTATGTGTGGGGTACAGAGTGAAACAGGGAGATTTCCTTCTTCCCAGACATACGTCCTCACAGCCACTTTTGCCTTTTGTTTCCTAGATCCAGCCTCACCAGCTGCTTTTAGTTCTTTACCTTTGCATCTGCTTCACACAGCCTTTGCACATGCTGTTCCCACTTTCTGTAATGCTGTTCCTAGCTGACCCCAGCTTTTCCTTCAGATTGAGCGTTTTCTGGCCCATTTTCTGGGCCCACTGTGTACACATGTAGTCCCGTGACTTCTGGATTCTGCACATTTTCCTGCTGAGCTGGAACTGAGAGCAAGAACTAGGTCTTCTTCGTCTCGGCAGCCTGTCCCTAGTACCATGTGCACGTACGTGGGAGGAACCAGTGAAGATTCCAGCTAAATTTCTGTTTTATGTGCTTCCTAACTCTAGCCAAAACGAAAACCATGAGGGACCTTCCAGAATGTGCTGCCTGCTTGCGAGCCGTTCCACCCTGGTCAGGCCGTCCATCCCTAAGTGGGTTCCTCCGTCACTCACCCTCTGTCCTTGTGCACCCCACCAGCCTCCTGAGCCCCCAGGAGTCATCCCTGGGCACAGAACAGGCGTCAAGGGTTTGGGGTTTGTTTTTGTTATTTTTTAGCAGTTTGAGATGTAATTCACCTACCATACAATTCATCCTTTTAAAGTGTGCAAGTCAACAGTTTTTAGTATATTCACAGAATTGTGCAACCATCACCACTGCTTCATTCCAGAACATTTTATCACCCCAAAGAACCCCTGTACCCATCTGGTGTCAGTCCCCACCGCTCCCAGCCTCAGGCAACCACTACTCTACCACTGTCTGTCTCTGTGGATGCTCCTATCCTGGACATTTTAGAGAAATGGAATCATGTAATTCGTGGCTGTTGGGGACTGGCTTCCTCCATTTGTGTCATGTGTGAGGACTTCACTCCTTTTCACGGCTGAGTAATATTTCACTGTATGGCTAGACCCCATTTTGCTTATCCACTTATCTGTCAGTGGACATGTTTGGGTCATTGTGAATAAGTTTTGTACAGATGTGTATTTCCAATTCTCTGGGCCACCAGGATTTTAACTTATTCCCTGTTTGGTGGACTTTCTGTTGATGGGGGTTGGGGGGGTGGGGGTGGGGGGGAGACCGAGAACAGAGGGGGCAGCTGTGGGTGTCCATCGTCACAGCGCAGTGAGCATCTCTCGTGTCACCATGTGCCTGAGGCCCGACCCTTCCACAAGGGCCTCAGCAGCTGGGGTGAGGCTGTCACCAGGCCCGGTACCCAGTGGGGAAACTGAGGCCCAAGTCCCCTGGCTTGTGGCTGCAGCATCAGGCTTTGTTTCCTCCTGGCAGCTCTCTAGACCCTGTTTCTGGATCAGAAGACCCAAAGCTCAGAGCATCGCTGGGTGCCTGGGGTGACGCAGCGGAAATGGTGCAGCAATAGTTTTACTTGTCTAGTGTGTCCCATGCTCCTGGCCAGCCCTGAGCGCTCGGTTGAAATCTCTAAGCTCTCACAACACCCGGATGGAGGGTGGACTGGTACTGTCCCATTTGATAGATGAGGAATCTGAGGCACCGGGAAGTCGAGCCACAGGCCACGGTCAGCGGCCGTACCCGTCAGGGCCAGGAGTGGCACTTGGGCAGTTTGGCCCCAGAGTTTACTGTCTGAACCCCTACATTATGGGTAGGAGGCAGATGTTTGGATAGGGAGGGAGGAAAATTTGGGGTCCCCCTGGTTGAGGCGAGACTCAGTCTTTCAGAGAATTCTGTATCTCACTTTCTTACTGGGGGAAGTCTGTAACCTCCATAAGCCTCCGTCCCCGCCACCCTTGCCTGCTCACAGGTTCCTGGGGAGCCCGATTGCTGCCCCCCACTCATGAGCTTACCTTCTTGGGCTTGGCCGCTCCTGGGAGGCCCAGCAGCTCCCCTCATTCCCAGCCACCCCAAACAGATCAGCAGCCCATCCGCCTATGCCTGCTCTACAATGCGGTATCCGATTGCCCTCCCGGGAGACAGCAGGGACCATCCGCCCAGGGGTGTCATTTTCATAGCAGGTGCGGCGGGCAGTGGCAGCAGCCAAGGCTCCCCGGAAAGAGTGGGGGCCAGATTGGATGACCAGCATTGTCAGGGGTCCCAGGGCCCCTCAGTGTGATTTTCCTGTTTGACACCCCAGCTCCCCCCTCCCTGAGGTTTCAGCTTAAGAGTCAGAGCCCTTTCCTCTTCCCTCTGCTCCTGAAATAATAATCGCCCCAAGCAGCTGGGTTCCGAGCTGAGCCAGCACTGGCGGGTCCCCCAGGGAGCAGCGTGCACAGAAACCACAGGTCTCTGTCACACCGCCCCCCCCCCCCAGCCCCCCTGACAGCATGTACTGCCTTTGCTCAGATTTCAGTTTTATTTTTTCGCTTGCCCTTGTTCCCTCCCTGGGCCACGTGGCCTCCTGCCTTGAGTTTCGGCATTTCCCCTTGCCGTCCCACCAATGCCAGCCAGTCCTGACACCAGCTCTGCCTGAAAAGCCAGACCTCCTTGAGGTTGGAGCCAGACTTTCCAGGTTCAAGTTCAAGCTCTGCCACTGGCCAGCTGCACAGCCTGAGCACCCGGCTCAACCACTCTGCCCCTCAATTTCCTTAACCATGAAATGGAGATAAATGGCACCTCCCTTTTTGCATGATGAACAGAGATAAACCACATTAAGTGCTTAGTACAGTTCCTGACTCACGGTCAGTGGTTTTTGTGCTGGGAGAAGTGTACATCCGGCTTAGAGACAACACAGAACAGGCAGCGGTGAACTCTAGGTGGAGCAGGAAGATGTGATGCTTGAAAAAGGTTTTGAGGGATGTGTAGGAGTTTTCTGAATGGATGAAGAGGGGATAAAAGGGCTCTCCAAGTAAAAGCAACCTCAATCAAGGAATGGAAGTTATTTCTTTATATATGGACTCCTCTTCCTTCCAAGTGGAGAGTGAACCGAGATGTTTTCGTTGAGCTGAAATCCTCTGCTATACATGCGCCAAGGCTTGAACAATCAATGCCTGTTTGCTGGAAGTGCTTGGTGTGGTCAGCGTCCAGGAGCTGAGATGATCTGGTATAGACAGGGCCTGGCAACCTCCTTTTTCCTTGATGCCACTAATTCTGCTGCTAGAGCAAGTCATGCAGTGCACAGAGGAGATGCAGTAAGGATGGCCGTGTGCTACACACATCCCTTTCTGTTAACTTCTTATTCTCACAACCACCGGAATGAGGAGACACTTCTGTTTTTACCTCCATTTTACAGATGAGGACACTGAGGCCCAGAGCCATTACTTACAACTTCCCGAGGTGAACAGCTTGGAAGTGACAGAGCTGGGGCCAACCAGCCCTCCTCCCCCATCCACACCTTTAGCCACCATGCTGAGCCCCCTCTGCCAGATAGGCTTGCCCTTCTCCCCTGGCTTGGTATCTGGAGACCTGGCCCCCGACTCTGCCCCTTGGAGGCCAGCAAGCTGGCCTGAGTCATCTCACCTCTGATTTTCACATCCTCACCCATAAAACAGCTGCTGCTGCAGACAGTCTTCCTGGTTGTCCTGTTCACTCGGAGACTCAGGTGATTGCAAAAGGCCTTGTCAGCTAAGTGCCCTCCTTGTGCTGGCTGCTGCCATTATCCAGAGAAGAGCAGCAGACATATGAGATGGGAGTGGTCCAGTGCCAGAACCCTCCAGAATCTGCCAGAACCCTCCAGAATCTGCCAGAACCCTCCAGAATCTTCTGCCTATCAGATGCATTTTTCTGGGGGTGCCCTGGTTAGTGCTCAGTTCTGCCAGGTGAGAGCGAGCGAGAGCACGTGCAGGTGCCTCCTGGAGGAGGGGCCGACTCTGAGCTGGGCCTGGTGAGGGGTGAGCGGGCAGATCTGCAGAAAGGCCGACACTCAGCTCGCAGAGCAGACATCAGGGCCAGACAGCTTGGGCTCAAATCCCCACGCCAGCACTTACCACTGAGCAACCTTGAGCAAGTCACTCAACTATTCTGTGCCTCCGTTTTCCCCTCCATAAAATGTGGGTAACAGTGGTTCCTACATGTGGGGTTCATATGACAATTGTGTTACATGGATGGGCTGTATCTCTTCAATGCCAGACTCTGCTGTGAATGCTACCTGGTGAGTAATGGGAGAGTGAAGACAGAAGCGTGCGGGTGGAGGGGAGTGTCTGGAGTTAAATCCCCTTCTTGTGACCTTTAACCCTGGGTGAGTCTCTCACTCTCTCTGTGCCTCAGTTTCTCCTTCTGTAAATTGGAGTGGTGGGGAGCTGGTTGTGAGGGCTGGGGGAGCCCTCCGGAGCCCGGGGTCCTGTCCTGGGCCTGACGCATAGTAGGTGCCCCGGGAACAGTAGTTTCCGTGCCCTTTCCCCTCCACCAGCTGCTGTCCCCGCCCGCCTGGCAGGCCCTGCGGGATCGAGTGTCCCAGAGGCGGCGGGCTGAGACCAGTGGGCCTCACAGCTGCACACCTGAGAACCTGCTGGCAAAGTGTTTGCTTAATTAATTGACTTTGTGAGAGGGAGCCTCTCCCCATGTAAATCTACCAGCAGGCTCTGGTGCTCGCCGCCGGATGCAGCGAATGCAAGACTAGACTTTAAATAAGGGTGCGGTTATTGTTTGAATAATTGAAGAACGTCGGGGAGACAGCAGGCCTCGGCTCAGCGTCCTCCCGTCCTCGGCCAGCTGGCTTCTGGGCTGTCTCCGTGGGCACTGCTGCCGGCACCCCTCAGCCCACAGACAGGAGCGGCTTTCAGACCTGTGTGCCAGTTGAACCCCACCCCCCAACTGCCCCCAGCAACCTTCAGGACAGGGATGGGTGGAGTGCCCCCAACTCCCAGATTGGGAAACTGAGGCTGGGACAGTCCAGAGGCAGAGCACGGGCCTGGATTCCAGTGATCTGGGCTTGGTGAAGCTGGGTCTGTTTCCTTTCCCGCCTCCGAAGCCCCTCGGGGATGGTGCTGCTTCACCCACAGAGGCCGCGGACGTGCAGTGGGTGCAGTTTCCTGGGGCGCTCGAGACCATTCTGTGTCCTTTGGAAACACACGGAACTGTGGGGTCCCGTTCCTGTTCCTCTGATCCCTCTGGCTCTGCAGCGAGGGAGGCCGCAGGGCCTGTCCGCAGACCTCAGCTTGTCTCCTTTGAACAAGGGAGCGGGTGCCGGCTCTGCCTCCGGGAGGACTGGGAAGGGTGCTGCACTTCCATTTCCACTGCTGATGCTGGCTTCCTTCTGGACATAAGTCGTGTAAAATTAGTTTATGTAAATTACCCCTGCAAAAGCAAAAACAACTGGTTGATTGGAAGGAGTGGCACATAAGTAATACGGTGCACAGGCGTGGTGAGCATCACACAGTGGGCTCTAGTGACAGAGCCAGGGAGAGGCTGCAGCGATGAGGACAGCCCACATCACCCTCAGTGCCCGGCCTGTTGGAGATGGCTTTATGCACAATACTGGTCTTCCCTTCCTCATAACCCTCGGGGAGGCACAGAGAGGCTAAATAACTTCCGCACATCACACAGCACCGCCAGGACTCTGACCTAGAGCTCCTGGATCTCAGACCTAAGCCCCCTTTTCTCCGTAGCCAGCTCTCCTGCTCTCCCTTTCTCTCCAGGCAGCCCTTCCATGACAGTGTCCAGGATGGGGTGTGAGAGTGCCACTTCCTGGTGCCTGCCCTGGGGCCCGGGCACCTGCAGCTGCCCTGGGCATAGCTGTATCTGATTGGACCTGAGGCATCTACCTGCTCAGTCCACATTCAATCTTGATTCCTCAGCACCTGTCTTCCGTCCCAGCCAGGTAGCCCACTGCCCAGATGGTATGGGAGGGCCACGCCCACCACCGCAGACAAAGGCAGGATTTACAACTGTCAGGAAACTACCAGAAACATCTGGGCAGCATTCACCACCACAGCTCCCCGGATGAGGGACGGGCACCTCAGGGCCACCCACTCATGGTTTCCCGGGCCCTGGAGGCTTCTATCCCAGCCCCTGCTTGTCCCCCCAGGACAGCCTAGGCCCAGAGAGGGACAGCAACTTGCCTGCAGGCACACAGCAGGGTGTGGCCAGGTTCCAGGTTCAGCCCTTGGCTCAGCCAGTTCTCAAATCAGGGGAATGGAGAGCTCTGTCCTCCTCTCCTCCCCAGGCCTTTGCCCCTGCCTTCATTTCATTTTTCGGAGCAGGGGAGGAGGGAGCAAGGCTCGGCCCCTCTGAGTGCTGTGCCCGCCTGCAGTCCCTGGGAGGGCATCCTTCATCCTGCAGCCCCACGCCGCCGCCGCCACCGCATTAAGGACAGATGGATTACAGCTAATGAGCCTGCTTGCACCATTAACACTCGAGAGCCTTCCCGGGATTAAAGCCACGCTCAGCCCGCCGGGCCGGCTTGTCACTCTCGAGGTGGCGCCGAGGCGGCTGGCTGTGCATCAGTGCGCCTAATTGTTCCTGTAATTGGGAGCCTGATGCCAGCCTCCCCGGGGACGGCGGCCTAGCGGGAGCTGCCCTCCACGTCCCCACCCCTGCCCTGCCTCTCCCACCCCTCTGACCCCTGTCCAGCCTGGCTCGGAGGCCTGGGGGCCCCAGGAGCTGCTGCTTGCCCCTCCTGCCTCTCAGACACCTGCTGGAAGGGAGGACAGCCCTTCCCAGTGCCCACCCTGGGCCGGGGTTTACCCACACCTGGACCCGCATCGCCCTGCAGCCCCGCTCTCTCTCACACGCTTTTACTTTCTCCCATTTTCATGCACACGATGGGTATTTGCATACTCGCAGTACGCAAAGTCGGTCCCATGCCCACTCGTACATTCTCACACACACTCACTCCCACACATACGCTTCCACATTCACATGCTCACCTGTACTTACACACGTGCATTCTTACACATGCCCCTCACACACATTCGTACGCTCACTCTCACATTCGCACACTCAGCCAACACACATTTTCACACAGGTCACCTACACTGCCTCACACATGTATGCACGTTTACTCAGAAACATGGGCTTATGTACACGCTCACGTGGCCTTTCTCACGCTCAGACTCAGGTGCGCTCCCTCCCACATGGCTACTCTCTCCCATTCACGCACTCACGCACAAGAGCCCTGGGAAGTCCCAAGGGTGGCACGACCCATTTTTTGCAGCATCCACGTTGTGTAGAGTCACAGTGGCCCTCAAGTATTGGCAGCTCAATTCAGAGGACGGTATTTCTCCCATCTTAATCTCTCACGGGTCTAAACTGATGTGGCCTTGCCTCTGTGTGGAACCTTCTGTGGCTCCCTGCAGGGAGCCCCTGGCCCTCCTGTCTAGCCTCATCCCCTCTCCAGTCCCCAACACAGACCCCTCTCTGGAGCCCCTTCAGGACCGTCCACCACTGTGCAGGGCCAGGCTTCACCCTCTGCCAGGAGCACCATCCCTGCTTTCCCCGTCTCCTGCCCCGTCTCCACACCACCTCCTCCCGGAGTCCCCTCTTCACCACCCCCGCACTGCCACCCCTTCAAGCTGGGGTACCTCCCTGGGTTCCCAACTTGAGAGGGAGCCCTTGTGCTCCCCTCCCTGCTCTTTGCTCTGGGCTGCCCAGCATGCATTTGTTGCAATAAGGTTAGTTGTTGCTAGACACAGGCCACAGAATTAGGATTGTTTTTACCGGTTTCTCGTGTGGCTGCTTTGTGCCTAGTGCGGTTCCACCTCTAGAGAGGCGCAGACCTTGTTCCGTTTGGAGCAGGCACCCGAGGGCCCACCTGGTGCTAAAGGTGCCCCCAGGGGAGTCCAATGCTGGGGGAACAGGGCCCGAGGCTCCGGAAGGTTCCAGATGTTGCCCCACCCCAACACACTGGCCGCTTGGGAAGGAATGGAAAGCAGAGAGGGAGAAGCAGAGAGGGAGAGCTCACTGCCACACTCTACATGAACTTGGGTGTTACAGTGCATTTCACTCAGACCTGGCTTTCAACCATGTTCACTCAAACCTGGCTTTCAACCCAGACTGGCCGAGGTTGCCTTGCTACGCTCTACCTTCCTGCTGTTTCCTGGCAAGCTGGGTCCCAGGTGGATGCAGAGACATTTTTTAAGTGCCGTCTGTACAGACCTGAGTTCTGGGGACTATGGCATTCGTCCCAGCTGTGGGGGGTCGTGCCCGAGATGCCTGCCAGTCCGCGGGCGGTCCGTATTTGTAGCCGGGGCGAGTTGATTTAATAAACACTTACGAGGGCTCATTGGGAGCTGAGCCAGGCAAACAGGAGCTCATTTAAATCTCATTGCAACCACATGATGCCTTCCATCCTTATCTCTATGTGACAGACAGGAAACTGAGGCACAGGGAGGGTGGGCAACTTGCCCAGGTCACACAGCTGGGAATGGCAGTCCAGGATTTGAACATAAGCAGTCAGGCCTCGAGTTTACAGGGAATCCTGGCCATGCAGCCTTGAATAGAACAGAAGCGGGGAGCTGGGCCCTCGGAGGCCAGGGCCGTGCCTTTGGGAGAGGAGGCAGGTGTGATAGAATAAGGAATAGTATTTGGTTTCTGCCCCTGGCTCCTGACCCTGAGCTCCTAAAACCCTTGGAATTTCCTCGGTGATAGGATTGTCCTTGTTCTAATTAGGCGGTTCTGGGTGGGCGTCTGGATGGCCTCAGGATGGGGGCTGGTCACCAGAAAGACCGCACTATGATTAGAAGCTGAGAACCTTCAGCCCCAAACCCCTGTCCTCCAGGGAGGGGAGAGGGGCTAGGGGTTGAGCCAGTAATTGACCATGCCTGCACAGTGCCGAGGTGTATCCTTTATAACAATCCGATAAACATAAGTAAACTGTTTCCTGAGTTCTGTGAGCTTTTCTAGCAGATTATTGAACCTGAGCAGAGGGTTGTGGGAACCCCTGATTTATAGCCGATTGGCCAGAAACACAGAGGCCTGGGACTTGCGATTGGCATGTGAAGTGGGGGCAGTCTCGTGGGGCGGAGCCCTTGCCCTGTGGAGTCTGCCAACTGCAGGCAGGCAGTGCAGAGGCCTGGCGAGTGGTGGTCATAGGAGCCCCCAAGTGTGGGGTCAGTGTTCAGGAGGTTGGGAGGGAAGGAGAAACCCCAAGGCTGTGGTTCCTGGCCTCACAAAGGGCTGCTCAGGCTGCAGTGAGCCCTCACTGAGGTCCCTCTGGGTCACCTGTCATTCCTCTGGGCTTTCTGCAGAGGCAGCTGGCCGTAGAGGCTTCTCGCAGGAGCAGGCAGGGGGAGCCTGGGAGAATGGCCTTATACCATCCAGGCAGCCAGTGCCCACCCTCACTGTGGCCTTGCAGGGGGCCACCCTGCCGTCTGCAGCAGGAAGGAGGCAGAGGAAAAACGGAGACATTGAGTGGGCTTCTCCAGGGGCGTCTGCCCTCCCAGAGGACACAGTCTGCCTCATCGCCTCAGGGTCCTTCCTGCTATTGTTCCCAGAAGGTCCTCTTGGCAATCTTTTCTTCACTTCATTTAGCTCATTATTAAGCTCCTACTGTGTGCTTACATGTGTGCTCAGAGTATGCAGGGAGGTCTCTGTCACTCAACTTATTCATGCAGCTAAAACCTGTCATGGTCCACAGGGCTCTAGGCACCTTTAGAGAGAGAATTCTGGCTTATTCCGCCGACTGTACGCCCAGACTCCCTGCTCCCTGTCACGTAATAAACTGACCAGTTTGGTTACAAAGTGCTCACAGCCAAGCAGGGAAGGACAGACGCAGAAGCAACTCAGGTTCATGGTGGAAAATACCATGAGAGAAGGATGTATAAGATGCTGTAGGAGCTGGCTACCTGGAGGTCATGACGTTGGACTGAGGTTTTGAAGGATGTCTAGGAGTTTGTGTGGGGGAGATCAGAGGACGAAATGTTTGAGCCTGTGGAGGAGGGCCGTGTGGGGCCTCTGGGAGAAATTTGAGCAGACCAGAGACTTAGGCAAGGGCAAGAATCAGGCAAGAGTGGGGAGAGGTGTTGGAGCCGAGACAGGGGCTGGGCCCTGGAGAATGTGTACCGTTTGGTTAGTGATGGTGAAGAGGGTGAGGTAGCAGGACACTCCGGACTCCAAAAGGCCCCTAGGAGTTGGATTTGGTGTGATGGGAAATCAACAGCCCTATGTACTTCCATATTTTTAATTAGTACCTTTTTTTTCGTATTGATTGTTTTTGCCTATGGTATAAGACACAGGATGAAAATAAGTCTAGAGCAGTGGTCGGCAAACTGCGGCTCGGCAAACCACGGCTCATGAGCCACATGCGGCTCTTTGGCCCCTTGAGTGTGGCTCTTCCACAAAATACTGACTTTTGCGCATGGGCCACGAAGTTTCAATCGCACTGTGGTATTTTGTGGAGGAGCCACACTCAAGGGACCAAAGAGCCACATGTGGCTCGCGAGCCGTGGTTTGCCGACCACGGGTCTAGAGTGACCACCCGTAGAGTTTTCTGCGGTGGTGGAAAGTGTTCTACATCTGTACTGTCCCAGGCAGTAGCTACATGTGGCTCTTGCTACTGAGGAATGGAATTTTAAATTGTGCTTCATTTTAATTAGTTTAACTTTGAATTTAAATCGCCTCCTGTGGCTAGCGGGCAGCCCAGCTCTGGAGTAGAAACCCAGGCGCCTCCCTGCCCCCAGCCGCTCCACTCCTACCTTGGGATTTTGAGCAGGGCTGGTGGGCTTGTTCTGAACAAGGACCCGCCAGGAGTAATTCTGAGGTCCTTTTTCCCTACTCCCCTCGCTTCTTGGCAGGCTGGTCCTCGCTGCCGAAGGCTCCTGCCTCCAGGTGGCTCGTGGCTGGAGCACCCTGTTTCTGCAGGTGCTCAGAATAGGCTGCAGAAGCCCCTGGGCCGAGACAGGGGTGACGCATCCCGTCTCCAAGGAGCTGGGACCGTGTGTGAAAACAGCACCCGCCGAACTGCCTCTCTGGTTCAGTTACTGAATGACCCATCCCTCCTCTAGAAAAGGATGGGTCCCAATGTGGTGACTCAGACTCCGTCTGCGCTGGGTGAATAGCGTCCCCCCCAAATTCACATCCACCCGGAACCTCAGAATGTGACCTTATTTGGAAGTAGGGTCTTCGCAGATGTAATCAGTTTAAGATGAGTTTATGCTGGAAGGGGGTGGGCCCTAAACCTAATGAGACATACACACAAGGGGAGAGGCCATGTGAAGATGGAGGTAGAGATTGGAGTGATGTGGCCACAAGCCAAGGGATGCCTGGAGCCCCCAGGAGCTGGAAGAGGCAGGAAGGACCCTCCCTTAGAACCTCCAGAAGGAGTGCAGTCATTTTCAGACTTCTGGCTTCCAGAATGGGAAGGAAGGAATTTCTGTTGTTTGAAACTTCTAGTCTTTGGCCCCTGGCTCCATGCTGAGCGCTCCCACAGGCTGGCGCTTCCAGGCACACCTTGTATCTCCAGGGACAAGACCGCATGCTGGCCGAAACCGGTTTGGCTCAGTGGATAGAGCGTCGGCCTGTGGACTGGAGGGTCCCGGGTTCGATTCCGGTCAAGGGCATGTGCCTGGGTTGCGGGGCACATCCCCAGTGGGAGGTGTGCGGGAGGCGGCTGATCGATGTTTCTCTCTCGTCGGTGTTTCTGACTATCTCTCTCCCTTCCTCTATGTAAAAAATCAATAAAATATATTTAAAAAAAAAAAAGACCGCATGCTGGAAACCTGTGGCAGTCTTTCTGTGTTCACTCAGTATGGCAAAGCTCTGAAGGAAGAAGCGGGTGGCCTGGGAGCCAGGGACCTGGAGTCCCCGCCAGCTGTGACCAGTCTGTCTGAGACTGTTTATTAACTCATAGCCCTTGGCCTTAGTTTCCTCATTTGTGAAAAGGGGCGATCGGGTGGGGCAGATGAGGCCTGGATAATGAACTCGACCTCCCAGGCTCAGAGCCTGCTCCCTGAGATGTCCAGAGGTAGGTTTCATGGACAGGAGGCAGGTGGGCTGGGAGATGGTGCTGAGCTGGTTGCCATGGAGACACCAGCCTGCTCCCAAGCCTACCCACCTCACCCACCAGCCCTTGCTGCCCTCTTGTGGGTACCAGGCCAGCCCAGCCACCGCAGAGGGGCACCCTGAGAGGAGGTGGGTACACGACCAGCAGAAGCTGTGGCCGCCCAACTTAGATCCCAGGGCTGGGCCGGAGAGTGTTGCTGACGCCCGGCTCTAGCTCAGAGCACTGTATCCATCAATATAAGAGGAGGCTCTGTGCAGTAATAGCGTGGGGCCTGCCGGGCAATTGATTTAAATCATTTTATAGAGAACCTATGTAAAATAAAAAGCCTTTAATCACATTTGTATCCATTTCCAGGCTCAGTAAATCAATTTGAATTGAGCTGGGTGCCACAGTTACAGCTGATTAGCGTGTGTATATATGGTCAAATTAATGCCGGCCAAGTCTGCTGGATGGGGCGCAGCCATTAGCTCCTGCCTGAGCCTGCCCACTCTCATGGGGGCGGGGGCCGCACCCTGAACCCCAACCACAGTGCCGGCTTCTCTCCTCCTCCCTCTGTCCGCCTGGATACCCACAGCCCTGCTCCAGGTGGTTCCTGCGGGTGCCAGGAGGAGGGCGAGCAGCTGGGAGCCACGTGCCCCCATCATTCCAGGGGGAGCATTTGTGCAGCTGGAAAGAGCTTTTTCAGCCACTTCTGCTGCAGCTTCCCCTGCGTGGCGCCTCCCCACCCCCTCCCTTCTAGCAGCCTTGGGGGCTGCCCCTGCCATGTGGGCAGTGGGCATCGATTGAGGCCTCCTCTGGGTCTGCCCCTGGGGTCAGGAGAAGGGACCCAGGATCCATTTGCTCCTTACCCAATATTTGTGGAGCACCTGGGGCCCATGGGAACCACGCAGATAGCAGGGTGTGCCCTCAGGACAGACAATAGGCCAGAAGCCCACAGAAGACGTGGGGTGTTGGCAGATGCGGGTGCTGGGGAAAGGGGGCTGGGTTGCAGTTTTAGAAGAGAGTGGGTTGGGAAGGTGGCTTTGATCTGTGATTTGCAGGCTGCCAGGGAGTGAGCTAAGGAGCAGCTGTCTGGGGGAAGGTGCTCCAGGCAGAGGGAAAGGCAGGAGCACAGGCTGGGCGCCTGACGAGGGGAGGAGGCCAGTGCAGCGACATGGAGCAGGCGAGGGAGGAGGGGAGGGCAGAGCAGAGAGATCTAGTGAGGGAGGAGGTGAGAGGCAGAGTGGGGTCTCCTGGGAGGGGCAGTGTGGTGCCAGGCCCTACTCCAGGTGTGGGCTGAGCAGGGGCAAAGAGTCTGGCGGGGGGTCGGTGGGGGGAGGCACACTGTATACTGGGCCTGGCTCTATGCAGCCTGGACAGTGTCGGTTACTTGGGGGACAAAGACCCTACCTGTGTCTGCCAACTCGGTGGTGGCTGTGGCCCATGGCCTTTGTCCCCACAGGGGTCTCAGACTGCTCTGCCTGCCCTGTGGGGGCGGGGGCATCTTCCTGCTAGCTGGGCACCACTGATGGCTGGAGAGCTGACCCCTGGGCAGGCAGCCAGGCCTGGGGAGCAGGCCCCCACTGGCCACCCAGTGCAATACCTACTCTTCGGAGGCCACTGCGGCCAGGCGGGCTTCGGGATGCTGGGGTGTTGATGGCAAGTATGTTTGATCCACAAATAAACTGAGTCTGACTCCAATGAGTTTGCTGCTCCCTGGGAGCCGCCCAGATGGGCCTGTGTAGAGGTCTCTTCAGCCCTGTCTTAGGCTCCAGAGTGTGTTCCCACCCAGCAGGCCCCCACCCACCAGTGGATGCCGCCCATTCAAACCCTGCCTCTCAGATCCATCCTCCCCCGTCTCCCCTCACTGCTCTGCCCCAGGAATTCCCTCAGCAAGGGCAGTGTCAGTAAATGCATACCTGGTGCTTAGGAAAGTGCCCTGTGCTCAGGGCTTCACCCCTGTTAACTCGTGCAGTATGCACAACCGGTACATAGGCAAGCACTTTTATAGCTCCATTTTACAGACGGGAAACGGAGGCCCAGAGAGGTTCGGCAACTTGCCTGAAGTTGCGCAGCTCAGAAGGAGCAGAGATGGTTTTGAACCCTGGTAGTTTCTAGATACCACACCTTCCACACCCTGCCAGGCTTCCTCAGAGAGGACGCTCACTCAGGAATCTTTCTTCCTGGAAGAATTTGTCCCTGAAGGATTTTGACATGTGACCTCCTAGTGCCTGAGGTTGCCTGGCCTGGTGCTGGACCCAAATTATGCCTGTTTATCCTACAGGTGTTTGTTGAGCACCTGCTGTGTGCCAGGCTCTGTGCCTGGAGCTGGGAACACAGCAAGAATCAAGGTAGATCCTACCCTGGGGGAGCTTATTTATGGTGGTGTGTGTGTGTGTGTGTGTGTGTGTGTGTGTGTGTGTGTGAGACAGTAAATACATTGACAATAGGTGATCGTGTAGTGATGTGTGTTAAGAAGAAAAATGCACCCAGGTCATGGGATAGAGAGTCAGGGACCACTGTGGAGGGGTGGGCAGGGGAGGCATGTGGCTTTGAACAGAGGCCTCAAGCACATGAACCCTGTGATGGCCAGGGAGAGTGCTCCAGGGAGCAGAGCAGCACGCCAAAGGGCCCCCTTACCTCAGAACATTCCCAGCAAACCTGGTTGGAGGGCTTAGACTCTGTTGGTTTCCTAGGACTGCTATAGCAAGTTACCCCAAACTGTGTGCCCTGCCTGAAGACGGGTAGGTGGTAGGGAGGCCACCAGCTGCTGCTCAAGAGGGCAGAGCCTCAGCCTGGCCTGGCTCAGCCGGGCTCGATGCGTCCAGGTCAGGCCGCAGCCTTCCCCTGGGCTGTGATCACGCTGGGCTCTTTGCAGCCCTGCATTATTTATTATGTGGCCACTCTGGTGATCCGCGGCCCTGTTGATGGAGGGAGGGAAACGACCTGGGGTGACAGTGGCCTGTTTCCCAGAAGCCTCTGAGCCATCATCAGGCTAATTGGGGAGAGCCCCCCCCATGTGTCCTGAGGCAGAGGGGTACCATGAGGCAAGGACAGAGCCCTGGAGCTGGAGTCCAGGCCCCTGTCCCAGTCCTGGCCGTGTAACCCTCAGGGCTTCTGGAGGCGCTGCTCTCAGGTGAGTGATAAAAGACAGCCCCTCTCTCTGGGTTTTGAGACGCCAATGAGACCTTGCTTTGCAATCTGTAAACTGGTGGGAGGGTGTGAAGACCTCCGGGAGGCTGGGGGAGGGAACACTGAGTGTGTGACCCTACGGGGCAGCTTGTCCTGCTGGAAAGGATCCAGGAGCCCCGAGACTTGGGGTAATTCTCCCAAGGTCCCCGAGTCTCAGATTCCTCATTTGTCAAGAGCCACAGACGGCACCTGCCTCAGAGCATCATCGAGCGGCCCCGGTGAATCGATCGATCTTCTGGAGGCCAGAGCGGATTCCCTGTGCGGAGTACAGCCCCAAGCCTGTGTCTGGGTTGGGGCGGGGGTGGGAGCGTGGCCCAGAGCAGGGGTCTGCTGCTTCATTTCCCTGGGGGCCAGGCCCACGATGACAGTGACTTGACCCCGCTCCCCAGAGGTGAAAGGTCCCCACTTGGCAGCCAGCGGTAATTCCCAGAACCATCCATCTCCCGCCGCCCCTTGCCTCCGAGTGCCATCGTGGGGATGAGTGATGGGCGCCTCTTGAGGGCCCAAGCTGGGAATTGCTACAACAGGTTTATGCCGTGTGAGTGATGGTGTTTGCACCGCTGACGCCGGGCGCCACAGGGACCGACAGCCGGGGATGAGACTTCACAGAGAACAACAATAAATACCTCAGGCAGTTTCCAGAGAGAGCCATTACCAGGCTGACAGACCACCAAAGGGCCCTAGGCGAGTAGGGTCGCTGGAATTGGGAAGGCCTGGCCTGGGCTGGGCTGGGGAGGAGGAGGAGGAGGCGCTGGGCAGTTTGTGCAGGTCGAGGGCAGAAATGGAATTGGGGAGAAATTGACTTATTTGGAGGAGAGCTGGGACCATGCTGTCATGGCAAATAGCAGTGCCAGAGCGTTTGAAAAATTCAGAACCTATAATTCAAGGTCAGGTTCCCTGGAGGGTGTGTGAGTGGCTGGCTGCAGGAGTCGGGGACAGGAGCAAAGAGAAGCTGATGTCCACAAACTCAGGATAGCACAGCTGCGACACGCTCCCCACCCGGGCTGTCACTGGGCAGCTGGGGGTGCAGGGGCTGGGAAACATCCCTCACCCTGGTTGTCACCCATCTGGCTGGGGTTTAGGATTGTTCTTGTGGTGGAGTGTCCCCACGGCCCACCCACTGGTGTCTGGACTTTTCTCGTTCCACTGAAGCTGTCACTTAACATCTCCCACGGGCCTCTCTTGGGGGACCCATCTAGGCCTGCGGAGCGTGTCAGTTGTGTGATTCTGGTGTTAAAACCCCTTCCTTGTCTACCTCCTGTGGTGCAGCCGGAACTCTGGGGTGTCTGTTGCTGAAGCTGTGTAGCCTGAACTAGAGGCCACAGCCCCGGGCCTCAGTTTCTTTGTCTGTCAAATGGGCTGTGGAGCTATCCAGTGGCGGGTGGATGATTAGAACAAATGAGATCATGTGCATAAATTCTTCAGTCCAGTGCTTGGCACAGTGTCAACGCTCCTAGAAGGCATCTTGCTATTACATTTGATTGGTATTTCTAATTTGAACATATTTTTTCCTAATGCAACAGAGCAGGAACCTTCTAGCAGTGCCTGGCCTCATACTTCTAGGAGGCAGGGTGGTGAGATAGGTAACACCTCCACTTCTTAACTTGCATCTTTTTTATTTTTTTATTTTTATTGATTTCAGAGAGGCAGGGAGAGGGGAGAGAGAGAGAGAAACATCAATGATGAGAGAGAACATTGATCAGCTGCCTCCTGCACCCAGGCATGTACCCTTGACTGGAATCGAACCCGGGACCCTTCAGTTCACAGACCGACGCTCTAGCCACTGAGGTAAACCAGCTAGGGCTTAACTTGCATCTTAATCACAGCTGCAAAGGCCCAATCACTAAAGAAGGTCCCAGCCACGGGTTCTGGGGGTGGGCTCAAGGTCGCAGGGCAGGGAGCCCTGGGATAACGTGCCACCATTCTCCAACAACACCTGCCTGGTGCCAGCATGGTCTTGGCACCAGTGTGGCAACGTTTTCAGTCCTCGTGCCTCCCTGTGAGGGCAGTGCTTTGCTTATCCCCATTTTGCCATTGGGGAAACTGAGGCCCAAGGAGCCCATGTCGTGTGGGAGCCAGGTGACCCATGCTCCTGACTGCTGTGTCTCTGCAGCTCAGGAGGGCCACACTGCAGGGTGCAGCAGGTGAGGGCCACACTGCAGGGTGCAGCAGGTGAGGGGACAGGGTACCTTGGCTCAGAAACCAAGGATGCATGGACAGCTGTTAGATAGCTTCGCAGGGGCAGAGGTCACGGTGCCCACTCACCCCCATTGCCCTGTAGACAGTGATTCCCCTCCTGGGGTCTTGCCAGCTTCTGCACAGCACTGACCTCACTTCTACAGCACCAACCTGCTGGGCTGTTGTCCATGTTTCCTCATCTCCAAACCCCATCATGCCCATGCCCATGCAAATGTGCACACACACACATACATGCAGACAGACACACATGCACATATACACAGGTGTACACACCGACACATATTCAGGCAGATACGTATACACACAGTAGACACACACATACACATGCGTACACACACACAAGGATATGAGCCCGAGGGGCAGGGGCGTGGGTTTGCAGCTGGTTGCACCCTCGCCAGCTCTTGCGCCTCATGATGACCAGCGGATGACCCAAGGCAGGGAGGCCGCCCAGCGGGGCCAGGTGCTCTGTGGGACACTTCACCTTTCAAGCCTCAAGAAGCCCTTTGTGTTTTCAACCTGCTGTTCCTGCTGCCAGCTGCCAGGTGTTACAGAAAAGGCAGCAGGAGCCGGCAGTGGTGACAGTGGTGGTGGAAGTCCCCGCAGAGTCCAGAGCCCTCTCTGGCTTGGGGCAGTGCAGGAGAGGGAGGCCATGCAGCTGGCCAGGGGTGCAGGAGGGCCTCGGTCATGCCTCCTTTTAGTTCCAGCTGAAGGACAGCCGTCTGAGCCGCCACCTGTGGGGCAGAGGGCCCGTGTGGTTAGTGCACTCACCTTGCTTGGGTGACGGGGCGGGGAGTGGTGGGTGTTGTGAGGGTGGGGAGCGAAAACGCTGGCTTGAGCAATTGGAAGCTTGACGTCAGGGGGCAAGTGGACGGGTCTGGGGAGCCCCGAGTGACCTGCACTTGATGGAGAGGGGAGGGCAGGCTTTTCTAGAAGGAGTTGAGGACTGATGGGATGTGGGGGGGAGAGGCACCACAGAGTTTTGAGCAGGAAAAGAAGCCCCCTTTTTGAGCCCCGTGTACAGATGGGCCTGGGACATGTAGGGCTCTAGCCCTGAGTGGTAGGCCTGGGCAGGTGAGGTGGGCGTGGAGAAGGCAGGGTAAGCCAAGTGTGCGCCAGCCAGCCGTCACAGCGATCTTCACAGGGCGGAAAATAATTCTTTAATACAGTTCAATGGGAATTTCCTTAATATCGCTGAACTATACAGTTAAAACGGTTACTGTGATCAGTTTTATGTTATGTGTATTCATTTCGCCACAATTAAAAATAATTGTTTAAAAATTCACCTAAACTTGCATTTAAAGCCACCACCCCATCCCCCTCTCATTTTTTACCTGCTAACTCAGCCCCTCAAATGTACAGCAATAACAAGCATTGCTGGCACCGTTGTGGTGAACGGACAGACGGCTGGAGCCTGGCAGCGGGCTCCTCACAGGAAGGGCCCCGTTCAGAAAAGCAAATGGCAGGTCGTAGCCAGACCCATGGAGCGTCTCCATCCCTCGGATCCCAAAAATTCCACGCTGTGGTTTATTCTAAGGAAGTAAGTCATCACCAACAAGAAATCCGTCGATATGGAGATGTGTGCGGCGGCAGTGAAAATACCCGGCCGTGGGTGCTGATCTTAGCATGGCAGGATATTAGGGCATCGAGACAACGATTCCAGAGACCACGGGAAAAATAGCGGGCTGCCAGGCGCACAGAGGGCTCCTCGAGCCTGGCGGAGCTGTGTGCTTTTCTCTCCTGTCCTCCGGAGAAGGGAAAAACACGCTGCAATGTGTGTTGTCGTTCACGTGGGCTCCCTGAAAACCTCCAGAGGAGCGATAAACAGATCTGTGCGTCCTGGTGCTGGCTAATTTGTTTTCAATAGGTTTCAATCAATTACGTGGGGTCCTTGGGAAGGGGAAGCGCACCAGTAATTGGCTAAAATAAATCACTCGGCACTTCAAAAGCAGCTCTCCGCTGAGAGGCGGGCAGCCGGGCCTTCGATTCCTAATAAACAGGCGCGTTTGCCCCACCCCCCGGGGCCCCGAGCTCCATGGGAACGGCACACCGAGGGCCCAGGAGGAGGGCACCGCGTGGCAGTGATGGATTTGGCCGCTCCACAAAGGTCACCTGAGTCTGGCGTGCCAGTCTTCCTCCCCACGTCCTCGTGTGAGTGTCCTGGGGCCGCACAACAACGTTGTCAGAAATGGGGGCTTGAACAACAGAAATCTGTTCTCTCCCAGTTCTGGGGGCAGAAGTCTGAGATCAAGGGGTCGGCGGGGCCATCCTTGGTGATCCTTGGTTTGTGGCCACATCCCTCCACTCTCTGCCTCTGTTGCCACATGACCTGTGCGTGCCCGTCTCTGAGTCTCCTCTCCCCCTCTTATAAGGACCCCAATCATATGGGAGTAAGAGCCTATCCCTTAATCACATCTTAGTCTGCAAAGGCCCTATTTTCAGATAAGGCCACACTCAGAGGTACGGGGATTTGGGCTTTGGCATGTTTTCGGGGGACACATTCAGCCCACCGTACCTCCTTTTGGGTGAGAGCCTCAGAGGGCCGGCTGCCTGCTGACCTATGCCGCCCCCTCTGCATGTGGGCGGGAACGGGACCCATCCCCGATGTGGTGTTCCAGGAGTGCGTGGTCCCTCCTCCCCTCCTTCTCCTGCCTTTGGAGTTTAGGTTCCTTCAGACGAGTAGTTTTATTTCTGAATTTCCATCAGGCCCTGGCAAAGCTCTCCTCGATGAAGGGCTGCTTGAGCTGGGGGTGGGGATGGGGTTGGGCACGAGGGACGTGGAGGGTGGGAAAGGTGACTGACCTTCAGCAGTGGGGGAGCACCTGGCACAGGCCCTGCTCAGTGTTCATAAAAATCATCCATGAGCTGAGTGAATGCGCCACACTCATCACTTCTGGCAGGAAGATCCCAGGAGGTGGGGAAGGGATGAAGTGGGGGGTGGCTCGTGGGGGACAGTGGGAAGGGGGTGGGTACTCTGCAGACTCTGAGCCTGAGGGAAGGCAGCCCACAGCAAGGGCAGCCAGAGGGGCAAATAAGCATGTGGGCTTGGAGGCTGAGGGCTGGGGTTCAGAAGAACCACATTGAAGCCTTGTGCCCTGTGGTTATGAGGACCTGGATATGCATCATAGATTTTGACCTTGGCAGCCACCGGGAGGTCACCCTGACCCTCCCTGACTTCCTGGGTAAAGGAACCACATGAGTCATCCAGTCAGTGTTTTCTAAGCACTTCATGTGTTTTAGTTCATCTGCTCCTACAAACCACTGCCCTGAGTAGGAGAAAATAGGATCATTCCCATTTTATAGATGAGGAAAACCGAGGCTCGGCAGGATTATGGCACTTGATGTCCAAGCAGAGCGCCGTCTGGCCCTTACTGTTAACTTTTGCACCTGCGGAGGCAGAGAGAGAGCCTGAGGGAACCTGGCCTTCCATGCAATCAGTTAGCACTGGGGGCGGCCAGAGCTGAGGTGTCCAGGTTATGGTCTGGTTCTCAGCCTGTCCGCCGTCCTCACTGTTGGTCCTCTGTCCTCAGGTTATGCGCAAGCCTCAAACTCTGAAAGAAGGTGGGGGAGGAGTGCTAAGTGGTCAGAGGTGAGGCCGCTCCTGACCCACGGACAAGGTCACACACCTGGAATGTTTGTGGAGCAGGGAGGGGCCACATCCAGCCTAACTCCATGGCAGGAGGGGGGGGGGGGGTATCTTCTTGAAGCTTTAACAAGATCAGCCTGGTACGGAGACAGGTGGTGGCTCTGGGGGACTGAAACCAGGAAGTAGAGTGATAACCACTCATTCCAAGACAGGCCAGGCCTGAGCCTCATGGAAGATGAAACTCGGATGGTGATGAAGTGAAAAGGGGAGGATACAGGGCTGGGCTGGGCTGGGTGACAGGGTAGAGGTCGGGGAATGTTCCCTCCGAGGAATCAACAGACAAAGCTGGCCCCTGAACAAAGGGGAAGGAAGCCATGCGGCCTCTGGGGAGGGTATTGGGGACAGCGGGAACGTGCAGAGGCCCCGTGTTCTGAGCTGGCCTGGCCCGTGTGCAGACAGCGAGACATAGAAGCCACTGACCGAGGAGCTGGAAATGTCTGGGTCCACGATTCTCTCCTCCCTGTGGCTTCCTCTGACATCCAAGGGTCACTTGTTTTTATCACCACATTGTCTGCCAGGGTGACCCTGGGGGAGGCAGCACCCAGCTAGGAAGAGCAAGCGCCCGGCCTGCAGCTGCCCCCGCACTGGCCTGCCCAGCTCCCCTGCTCCCCCGGCGTGGGCGCTGTCTCGTGGAGTACCACGCTCCTTCAAGGAACTCTGGGTCCCTGCTCCGAGCCAGGTCAGAGCCCCCGTGAAATTACAGCTGTAAGACACGGCGAGGGGGAGCGGGCCTCTCGCCCTGCCTGTAATTATGGCCCGCAGAGTGCAGATCGCCGCAGTCCAATTAATTAAACAAGGCAGCGACCCAAATTATGATCCCTTGCCTCGTACTGCGCAGTATTTTTAACCTTAACTGTCGCAGCCGAGCTTAAATTTCCTATCTGGACAGAAGTGTCACCCGCGGGAGAAGGAGTGGTGTTGAACTGAACCTCACAGGTGACAGACCCTGTAATTAGAAACTGTAGTGTCCCCGAGACTGGTCTTTAAAACTGTCAGGAGCCAAACGGCCGTCATTTGATACAAGACTATCATTACCCACGAACCTATTAGCTGCAGGTAAATAACATATCACGCCAGGGCGGGAAGCAGGCAGTTTGGGGAATTCGCTGACGCTTATTAGGACCAGCAGCGTGAAAGATGGATGGTCACCTTCTCCGTCCCTTCATTAGGAGGCAGGGTCAGGTGTGGCTGTGGTCTCGGAGGGGACCTGGGCTGCTGACCCTGCAGAAAGCCCTGCCTCCTTCCTTCATAGCAGCCCCTCCCTCCCACCACGCTGCCCGCACGTCTCTTCCAGACCACGCGTAACACTGATCCGGGCGGGAGGGCTGAAGGGATGGTGGGCAGAGTGGGCGCCCAGCTCACCAGAGGGCATCTCAGTGGGAAGGGACCTGGATCCTCCCAGGGTGGCCACTCTCAAAGCCCGGGCTCCGGAAGAGTGGGTGGTAGAACAGCACGTGAAGGTTTGTAGACCCTGTTGGGCCGAGTGTGTCCAAGCCGCCTGATGCCCTTCTGCCCCCTTTCCTCGTACAGTTAGGAGGTTTGCACAGGCCTCCGGGGCCCAGGAGGCCTGGTTCCCCAAAGTGCAGGGTGCAGACCAGCCTGACCACAGCGGTCACGGTTGTTGCACAGATGCACGCCATCCCGCTTACGGTGATGTGACTGCCGTGCTAATGTGCGTCTGGAGAACGTAGTCAGTGGGTGGGGTCTTGGGCGTCTGGGCTCAGGATGAGTGCATTAACTAGTGAGTGTGGCCACTTAGACAAATTTATAGTAAATCCATCTGCCCAGTGCCTGAGGCTGCAGGTAACAGAAAGCCTTGACTCGAACTGACTTAAAGAGTCGGGGATTTTAACGTCCCAGAACAAGGGTGCCAAGGTAGGTCAGGTGGGCCCTGGGCCAGGGAGCCTCAGCCTGGCTCTCCCTCTCTGTTGGGCATCATCCTGGATTGTTTGTTACATAAATGAAGCATTTAGGAAGATGACGTTCTGAACAGAATGTACAGATATTCAATCGCTGGATGGAGAATTCTTTCCGTACCCAACCATCCACCCACCAATACACACACATGTGCACACACCGGTGCCCCCCACATGCACACACAAATGTCCCACCTGCACACGCACTTGTACATATACACACCTGTCTGCACCTGCTTGTACACATACCCACATGCACACACACACACACACACACACATGCCTCCCCCCCCACACACACACAGCTCTCCTTGGGATCCTGATTTTTAATGTTTGCTCTGTACCCCTCCATCCTCGTGTCTGTGGAGAGACAGGCCCACTGGGCTCGCTCACTGTTGGAGTCCAGACCTGCCACTGAGCGCGGAGAGCCTTGCGTGATGTGCGAGGCGCCCGAGGGAAGGCTGGTGCCAGGGGCTGGGGCGGCAGAGAGCAGGGCGATGCAGGTGGGCAGGGGATGGGCCTCTCCCGCACGCACCTCAGCCTCACCTGTGGCAGCACCGTCCAGCAGAACTTCCTGCGGGGAGGAGAAATGTTCTGTTTGCACAGTCCGATGCGGTCACCACCGGCCACCCGTGGCTCCTGAGCATTGAAATGTGGCCAGTGGGACCCAGGAACTGAATTTTTCACTTTATTTCATTTTAGTATTTTCATGTAAATAGTGTGGCAGCTTTATGGGATGGCACGGCTCTGTGGGAGGCAGGGGAGGAAGCAGCCCCTCTGTTTTGACGCGGAGGGAGGACTGTGCAGATGGCTGGGGTCTGCGCTCAGCCCAGGGCCATACGGTGGGTCCCAGCAGAGGAGGGAGGGAAGGTTATTCCAGGAAAAGGGGATGAGACCAGCAAAGGAAGGAGTGGGAAGGGCAGGGTCCGGCGGGCATCACAGAGACTCCTGGAGTGGCCGGTGTGATGTGAGGATGGAAGGATGGAACAGGAGGTTGGCCCAGGTGGGAAGAGCCTGGAGCGCCATTCTCAGGGGTTGGGTGTTTTCTTTTAGGTCAGCGGTTCTCAACCTGTGGGTCGCGACCCCTTTGGCGGTTGAACGACCCTTTCACAGGGGTCGCCTAAGACCATCCTGCATATCAGATGTTTACATGACGATTCATAACAGTAGCAACATTACAGTTATGAAGTAGCAACGAAAATAATTTTATGGTTGGGTCACAACATGAGGAACTGTATTTAAAGGGCCAGAAGGTTGAGAACCACTGTTTTAGGTGGAAATCACTGATGTGAGTGCGGTTTTGAACCTGGGAGATGTGGTGGTGCAGGAATACAGATCGTGGCAGTTAACCTTCACTAGCCGTGTGCCTGGCCCTGTGCTGAGCTCTTCGGGCATCATGTCATTCATTCATTCATCAGCCATGAGAGCTCCTGCCATGTGCTGGGAGAGGCAGGCAGGGATGGCTTTGCTGTCCTGAGCCCGACAGCTCAGTGAGAGGGGGCAGCAGAAGCCCCGCATCCTCCCCGTCCAGCCGCCGGGCCTCCCCACGGGCCCAAGTTTCTTGGGCAGCACGGGCTTTCCTCGGTCAGAGGCCAGATCTACAGGACGGTTCCTCCAAAGTGGGATGGACAGCCCTGCTTGGCTGGGGGGCTCTCTCTCCTTCCCTAGGGGGTACAGTTTTGCCAGAGCGTGTCATGGTGACATATTTGGTTGGCCTGGCTGTCTGGCTGGGAAGATCCATCAGCCGGCGTCCTCGACACTCGCCAGCCCGAACCACATTTTAATTTGCCAGTCTGTGGGTTTCCTATACACGTATTCATCTATATTTGTGTCAGGCGAGATTGCTTTTGTCTTCCTCTGCCTGCTAATAAATCCCTCTGTAGCTCTCCGGCCTCCGCATTCCGCTTAGTTGGTATCCGGTTTGGAAATTGAGTTTGGGGGTTGTGGTGACTCAGAGGGAAAACAACTCAAGAAGCCAAACCCTGGCCATCTCTTCCCGCCACCCCCCAGCCCCTCCACACACACACACACACACACACACACACACACACACACTTCTGAGGCTGCTGGGCTGAGGGTATAGGGGCAGCTGGGCGTGGCTGGGCTTCCCAGTGGAAACCACGGGGCTACTCCTGCTCAGCAAATGGCTGCTGCACACTTGGCAGGGCTGTGCACCAGGCAGCTCAAGCCCCAGAGACTAACTTTCTCACCATCTGGACGCAGGAAGTCTGAGACCAAGGTGTCAGCAGGGTTGGTTTCTCCTGAGGCCTCTCCTTGAATGAGGACCCACCCTGATTACTTCGTTTAACTGAATCACCTCTTAAAGGCCCTGCCTCCAGATCCAGTCACATTCTGTGGTCCTGGGGTTTGGACTTCAATGTATGGATTTAAGGGAGGACAATTCCGCTCATAAAAGGTGCCATTTTTTCCAATTGCCTTTGAAGTATGATAGTCATCAGAACGTATATAGAAGTGTACCCCTCGTTTGTTTACCAGCACCGAGATAAGAAATGGAACCTGGTCAGCTCCCAGAAGTCCCTTGGGTCCCTGGTTGGCCACTGTCTCCCTAGTGTAGTCACTGCCCCGACTTCTAATCCCATGAGGTAATTTTTCAAAACTAGTGATGTTCCAAAGTGACATATTCTGGGTGGCTTCTGCCTCATCACCACTCTGAGCAGTGATTTCAGCACGAGCTGGGGCAAGCTGGGAGAAGCAGAGAGCTCAGGAGGGGGACAGCCATTGGGGGCTTTGCAGGTGGGCTGCCTGCAGGAGGAGACGTGGTCCGGCTGAGCGTGCCTGGGGTGGGCTTGACTGCTGAGTCTTCCGGCAGCTGCTTCACGGACACAGGGCAACAGTTACCCAGAAACACAGGCCCGAAGCAAAGACGTCACCCTGTAACTTGATGTGCTGAGGAGAGTTGATTTCTTGCTTTGCTTTTATCCACAGCGTGAAATTTGCAGGAACTCAATCGTGTTTTTTGTCTTTTCCTTGCATCCTGGCACCCCTGAACTTGACATTCAGAAGAACGGTTCATAAACATCTGCGTGCCTGCCTGTGTTGCATCCTCTGGGGATTATCATGTGCATGGCGGGCCTGTGACCTCAGGGAGCTGACACTCGGCGACGGGCACACGCTGAGTGCTGGTGGGTTGGGATGCATTAGATCTGATGGTAGGGATTGGAGATGGCCACAGCAGGGGACACAGACTTGAGCCAGGACCTGAAGGAAAGAGGGGGTTGGGATGACCTCAGTAAGATAGCGGGGTCACCGTGGGGAGGGTTACAGCACAGATGAAGCCTGGAAGGCTGGACCCAGCAGGGCTTTTCATGAGATGGGGAATGTGGCCTGCCTGCGTGGTGGGAGCGAGGCTTTGTGTGGGCACATGTGGAATCGAAGCTGGCTAACAGGTTGGACCTCGGACGTGGACCAGTGTGAGAGCCGGACTTTGGGAAGAGATAGGGAGAGTTCTGGTTCTGGGGAGGTCGTGCCGGTGGGACCTGGAGGCCCTGAGCCTCGCTCTGTAACGGGACCTGGAGGCCCTGGGCCTTGCTCAGAACAGCAGGCAGGGCCTGGCTGGGCGAACCCACATCTTGTTCATCTCAGGAGCCCAGAGCTCCAGAGGTTGAGCCCGATGCCCAAAACCATGGTGAACAAGGGGAGACGCATGTCACCAAGGAGGAGGCCAAGGGCTTCCCCAGGCCAGGGCACGGCCACAGCCCTCCTGGAAGGGGCCGCCTTCCTCAGCTGCCCACTCAAGGGGGCACCTTGGCTCCAGTCCCTGGCTGCTCCCAAACCCCGAGTCCTGCAGCCCCGGGTCTGACTGAGTTCCACTTGGCTGGCTTTGCCCAGGCCCTCCCCTGCCGTCAACTTACCTGGTGTCGAGTGGGTGCCTAATAATTGTGGAATTCCACTGAACTGAGACATGAGGAGGCTCCATCTAAGGTAGAACAATGCAGACCGGCCAGGTTGCGGGGTGGGGCCCACTGCCAGCCTGACGCCTCTGCCACCTGTCTGCCCCCCCCCAACCCCCATACACACACAGCTTGCGGCGAGCCTCCTTCACAAGGACTCGTGGGCGAGTGCCAGCCCCTCCTCCCCCAACCACAGCCTGCAGGAGGCTTTGAGGTGTTAAGATTCGAGCCCCCCAGCCCCCACGTCCTGATTGCCCCTCCTGATCTCTCCGTCCCCTGCAGACGGTCTCTCTGACAGAACCTGACAAGAGCCATTTCCAAGATGGATTGATTCAATTTAGCACAAATTTTTGCTGGATTTGGTGACGTATGGCTCCCTGTTGGAACCGCTTCGAATGTGACTCCAAAGAGAGAGGGTTTATTAGGCCAGGCAGCCCTGAGCAGGTGGGGCTCTGGGGGGTGGGGGGAGCGCCTCCAACGCGGCCACCATCTTGTGTGCTTGTGCTGGGGTCCCCTGGCGCCTCCACCTGTCCCCCAGCTCTCCCGTCATTAGGGGGCCTTTCAGCCCTGCTCAGAGGGAAATGCCTGCGCGCCGGCTTTTCATTATACTCCAGGGCCTGAATTTCCATTTTATTCCCAGAAGCAAAGTTTTGCTATTGTCGCAGACCCCACCATGGGAGACCCAGAACTAAAGACTTCTTCCCTCTGGGCTGATAAATTCTTAATGGAGCTGCAGCTCCAGCAGGCACACTGCACTTGCCCAGGCTCACCCCAGCCCCGGACTGGCCCAGCGAGGGGTGTGTGTGTGTGTGTGTGTGTGTGTGTGTGTGTAGCCTGCACAGCCCGCCTGCACGAGGGCACACACACCACAGCTGGTGGCCGTGCTTGGCACCGGAAGCTGGATACTCAGCAAGGGCTGGGCTGCCTCTGATGGTCCCCGCTGGTAGAAAACACTAGAAGGGAGGGGGGAAACCCAGCCTTGGTCAGGGAGGCGGGACCCCAAGTGTGGCCGCCCTCCCACAGCTCCCACTCCACAGGTGCAAAAGTCAGAGCCACGGTTAGAACTACAAAGCCCTTTGGGACCCACCTCAAAGCCTCCTACTCCCTCCTGAATCCACCTCCAACCCCCCCTTCATCTGCTTCACTCCAGCCACGCGGCTCCTGCTGTTCTGTGAACCACCAGGCACACTCAGCCTGTGGGCCTGTGCACCTGCCGTCCGACTGGAATGTTCTCCCCGAGATCTCCACACTCCTGCTCCTGCTCCTGCTCCTGCTCCTGCTCCCCCTCCCGCTCCTTCAGGCCTTTGTTCAAAAGTCAGCTGCTTCATGAGGTTGACCAATAGAGCCGAATTCCTCTCCTGGCTCTATTTGTTTCCCTTTGTATTGGTCACTCTTTAACCACATATACGCGTGAGCTCCGTGAAGACAGGGATCGCTCTGTTCTCTTTACTGCCACGTTCCCAACGCTCAGAACAGCGCCTGGCACTCAGGAAGTATGGGACAGATGTAAGGGCTGCCGGGTGAGCGACAGGCTTCCGGGGTCGTCTTCGCTGGACATAAAGAAGCAGGAACCTAGCTCCATTTTCCCTTCATAGGTGTGGCAGGCTGAAAAGTGGCCCCCAAAAGACGTGTCCATGCCCTAATGCCTGCAACCTGCGGATGCGGTCTGATTCGGAAAAGGGGTGTTGGCAGGTGTGATTAAGTTAAGGATCGTGAGGTGAGAGTGCCCTGGCTTATCCAGGTGGGCCCTGCAATCACAAGTGTCCTTGTAAGAGAGAGGCAGAGCCTAGCTTCAGCTGGTGTGGCTCAGTGGTTGAGGCCGACCCATGCACCAAGAGGTTGCACCAAGAGGTCGCCGGTTTGATTCCCGGTCAGGGCACCCAGGTTTCAGGCTTGATCCCAGTAGGGGCGGTGCAGGAGGCAGATGATCGATATTGATGTTTCTCACTGACATTTCCATCTCTCTCTAAAATCAGTAAAAAAAAGAGTGGCAGAGAGAGATCTGAGACACAAGTGGAGAAGGCCACGTGACCACGGAGGCGGAGACTGGAGGGAGATGGCCAAGGAGCACCTGTAGGCCCTGGGAGCTGGAAGGACCCTCCCCTGGAGCCTCCATACGGAGCACAGCCCTGCCCACACCTTGACTTCACCTGGCAGCTGGCTGCATTCTCTCCCCTCCTCTCCCACCCACATATCACGTCCACTCTCTTCACACACCCCCCCAGATACCACCCCAATTCGCAGCTCCCGGTACCCACAGAGACCTAGACTCAGCCGCTGGAGGTGGGTGACCTCCATGCTGCCTGTCTGGCCCCTGCCCTGCTTATCTATATGTTGTATTAAGTAGTACCAGATGCCGCATTAGCTTACTGTGGCTGCCACAACAAACGGCCGGACTCGGTGGGCTAAAGCAGCACAAACTTATTCTCATGGTTCTGCAGGCCAGACGCTGGAAATCAGTGTCACTGGGGTGACGGCAGGTGTGGGCAGGGCTGTGCTCCGTGTGGAGGGAACAGACAGGTGACCAGGAAGGAATCAGAGCAGGTGAGATGCCAGGCGGCTGAGGGAAGGCTGTTGGGCCACAGGGCAGCATCCCACGCTGCAGCCTGGGTCTTGCAGGGGGACCCAGGCCCCGCCCCTCCCCAGGGCCCAGGGCCACAGGCAGCCTGGCGATGATTTCCCCACATCCGTGCAATCGCCATTTGTCTGTGCGGTTGGAACCCCAAGCTTCAAAGTGTCAGCGTGCTAATCCAGCCCCTTCTCAGTATTTGGGGGGGTTGCTTTTGATATGTGTGGTATTTTCTCCCTCTCTTTTGAGGCAAATGGCTGATTGATTGCTTTTCATCTCCTACTTTGAGTAGCTGTAAGAGCTGCTTTGTGTAAACATCAATTACCAGCGCGTAATAAATTAGGGTCCCTCACACCACACGCATTAGAGTCCAGCCGGATATCAAAGTGCTCCCATCACCCAGCAGTGGAGGTGGGCTCATCAGCTGTGTGATGCCGGCAGAGACTGAACGCTAATTTAATTACAAATCTTGCAAGATGGGGGAGGACAGAGGGACCCCAGTCTCACCTGTCCCCTTCCAGCATGGGGACAGTTGGGCAGGTCGAGGGCCAGGACCTTCAGAAAGTCCTGACCCTAAACCCCAGCATTCAGTGGGGGGTCACCTTGAGGACCGCTGAAGCCTTGGGACACCTCTGTGCCCTGGCCAGCCTGCTTTCTCAGGACAAAGGAGCTGCTTTGCTCTACAGCTGTCCCTCCTCTTCCCTCCCCGGCCCCAGCTTGACCGCATCCCCAGACGTCCCTGTGCCTCCCAGGCGCCATCACTCCTCCAGGAGACAGAAGGGCCTTCCTCCTCCGTGGACTCCCACCCTGTCCTGCCCGGCACTCTTCTCCCCGAGGCCCCAGGGTGCACATCCCAGGTGGGGGTGGGGGTTCGGGGTCGGTCGGTTGGTCCCACCCTCTCCTGAGCTTAGGACCCCCCCCCCCACCCCCCATGGATGGTGGAGTAAAACACAGGTCTTGGGGAGGGCCTAGAATCTGCATTTCTGCTCCTAGGTGATGCTGCTGGGTGTGTGGGCACCCCACTTTGAGAACTAGCACATGTTGGAATCCCTGGGGGCTCCCCAAAAAGCAAAAGACCCTCAAGGTCCAAAGGTGACTCCAGGGTGTGGCCAGGGCTGTCAAGAGCCCTGGAAAGCTGTGGGCAGAGAACCAGGGGCTCTCTAGGATGCTGAGGGCAGGGCTGCTGCTCCTAAGACCTCCTAGCATCCTCTGCCCACTGGGCCCCTCTCCTCCCTCTCTTCCTCCCCTCCCCCTCCCCCTGCCTCTCTTCTCTGCCCTGTGACCCCATCCCTGTTCTCTCCACCTCCTTCCCCTCCCTCTCTCCTCTCCCCCTTCCCTTTTCTCCTTCCTTTTCCCTCGTCACTGCCCCCTCCCCCTACCTCCACTCTGGCCATGAGCCCCTGGGGCTTCCCTGGGAACAGACCCAACTGCTGCTCCCGTTCTTGGTCATGAGAATCCCCTTCTCTCCCTTGTGCCCTCTGAATCCCCCTCCCCCCCAGGGTAACCCCTGCCCTTGAGCCTCCCCCACCCCACGGCAGCTCTTGGAGGAGGGAAGAAGGCAGCCAGGCCTGGGGAGGGGTGGGCAGGCCTGGCTTTGCAGCCCCTTGGCCTGGCCCTGCCAGGAGCTGCGCCCACTGGAGGTTTGGCGCAGTCCCCTGAGAGGTTGCCAAGCCCCATTTCTCTCACACGCTACACCTTTCTCTTGCCCAAACTCCTCACACACAGGCTCCCACAGAACCCAGAGACTCCAGCCCATTGTTCCTGGGAGGGCCCCTCTGCCAGAATCCATCATATGGGATGGAGATTTCTCAAGGCCAGACTACAAGGCCTAGTCCCCAGCACCCCCTCCCCCAGCAGCTGCTCCTTCCCCCTCCCTCCTCTGCCTGTGTCTGCCCTGAGGCTTGCAGGGATCCTGGGAGCCAGGTCAGAGTTAGTCAGTCAGAGGCTTGGCAAGGATGTGCATCTGCATGTGCACACACATGTTTGTATGCCAGGGCATGTGTGCACCTGTGTATGTGCATTTATGTATGTGTGCACATATGTAAATGCATGAGTGAGTGTATGTGTATGTGTGTGCATGTATATCTGTGTGCATGTTTGTGAGCATGGGTGGGTAGGTGGGTCAGGTATGCGTCTGAGTGTGTTTGTGTGTATATATATGCATGTGTGCACATGTGTATATCTGTGTGCTCATTTGTGTGGGCACACATGTGTGCACTCGCAGATGTGTGCTTGTGTGTGCACACACTCCTCCCTCTGCTCCCAGGGTGCCTCCCATTGACGAATGAGCATTGATATTTCCCAAGCAGCATTCCAGCTTCCTGAAGTCACAGTTTCCATCTGCAGGCGCTGCCTGCCTCTGCCCTGTGCCTGTCCCTGTCCCTGTCCCAGGGGCCTTTGCGCCAGCCTGGAGGGTGCCCAGGAGCCAGGGGCCGCCTGGTCTCAACCCACACTGCCTCCTGTGCCCCTCTTGCAGGTCTTCTGTCGACTCCTGCTTGACAGGGTTAAGTAGCAGCGAGCTGGCGTTGCAGGGAAGAAATACAACTGCTCCTGTTAGCTCGTGGCCTGGGGTCACCCTGGAGTTTGCTGATGAGCTCTGGCAGCTGGCAGGCGGGTGGGGCTGTGAGAGGAGGCAGCAGCCTCTGAAAGAAGGGCCTGAGGCTGCTTCCAGCTCACACCTGCCTTTGCTCAGGGGTGGGTGGGCGGGGGTGGGGGGTGGGGGGGCATGGATTACCTGAGCAGGCCGGGGCCAGGGATGACCTCGTGTTCTTCC
The DNA here is from genome assembly GCF_000147115.1 of Myotis lucifugus. Lineage (NCBI taxonomy): Eukaryota > Metazoa > Chordata > Mammalia > Chiroptera > Vespertilionidae > Myotis > Myotis lucifugus. The sequence continues at coordinate 891,906 of NW_005871083.1, read as the reverse complement.
AGGGTGCACTGTGGTCGGCTGTGCAGAGCTGGGCTCTGAGGACCCAGTCAGGTGGGGCAGGGGACCATTAAAGCCCACAGCGACCCTCTCTGGGTGGGTTCCAGGGGGGCCCCCAGCATATGTTGGCAGGGCCTTCTAGACACCCCCAAAGTATTAGGGGCTGCTTTCCTCCCATATCTTCTGTCAAGACCTTAAGCCAACTTGCCATCCTGCTGGTTCTGTGGCTAGTGGGTATCCCCCACTCAGCTCCCAGGACTCACACTCCGGGCCCAGCTCTCTTACCACTGGGCACATCAGGGGCTGGATGCAGAGAAGACAGGGGAGGAGAAATGATATGCCCCATGGCTGGGAAGGGAGGCCGTAGGGAAGCTGCCAGGTGGGCATCACCTGTCTTCACTCAGATCCCTCCCTCCTGCCAGAACATCCTCAGAGCAAAATCCATGGTCCCCGCCTGCAGACAGATCATTGCACATGAGCCTCGCGGGCACAGGTCCCGTCATGTGCTCACTCCTGGAGCAGGAGGAAGCGGAGACCCCGAGGCCCAGAGACAGCACTAGGGTTAACGCTCTGGCCCAGCCACTGACCCTCCCTGTGCCATGGTTTCCTCGTCTGGGAAATGGGGCTGTGGGGCTGGCAGTGCCTGAAAGAGCTTATGTGCCAGAAGATTCCAGGCACCGAATGGAAGCCCAGTACCCATTAGCATCTGTGCTGTTTGTCTTGGGACCCGGTAAAGACAGCCTCACATGGGGCTGCAGCCCAGAGCCCCCCCTCCCCTGCTCTCAGCCTGACACTGAAGCCATGTGCCTGGAGGTGGAAATGGCTGATGCCCTCCCCAAAAATCCTCTGCTCCGGGCCCTCCCATCCCCCCGCTCCTAAGCCAGCCCTCTCGCCTCCAGCTCGGAGCAGCGTTCTTTTTTCCTTTCTTTTTTTATCTTGCCAGCAGAGCATCTTCCAGCCGGTCATTCCATTTCATTTCTGGTCTTCCGAGAGTGACATTTACATATTAATATTTTCCGAGGGAGCCCCGCACAGGCAGGAGCAAGCGTCTGCCTCGTGGCCGCCCATCATGTGCGGGAGATAAAGCGCCGGCGCGGCCATGAATAACGGCGGGTGAGCGCGGAGTGGCCGTGAAAGGCCGCACATTTGCCCTGTCAGCATGTGGTACATCTGCTCTACAACTGATTTAGCGCTCCTTTCTCCCCCCAAGGTTTATCTCCGCTTACAGGGGACGCGCTCTTTGTGAGGGCCTGTCTCTCCACTCTGCCTCCCTGTCACTTCCTGCCACCGTCCCCCTGAGCGGGCGTCAGAGACAGGGCCCCCAGCCTGCAAAACAATGTCGGACGCTGTGAGCTGGAGCCAGCACAGCAGGCATGCCAGCCGGGTTATCTCTCCCCTGCAGAGGCCTCCGGCTATGCCCGCTGTCCCTGGCCACCTGGGCGTCTGTGCTTCCCGGACCAGGGTGACCTGGGGCGGCTGCCCTGGCATGTGCAGGGGGCTTTGGGAGTGACCGCGGGTTTTGTTCTCACGGGGTGCGAGGGTCCGGGGAGGGTGTGCGGTCTCTGGGCCATGAGGATGCTCACCAGGGATGGTCCGGGGCTGCCCACAGCAGTGGTCATGGAAGGAACCACGGACACTGGCAACAGTACACACTACATGGCCAGGACTGCGCCTGCTTTGTCCATGTCATCTCATTAACTGTGTGGCCGAGATGTGACCATCGGCCTTTTACACCGGGGGAAACTGAGGCACGGAGAGGGGGAGTGGTTTGGCCAAGGTCACACAGCTGGGAGCCAACACCAGGCTGCACAGGAAAGCTCAGGGTGGCCATGTGCAGGTTCCAGTCCCAACTCCCCCTCAGGCCAGCTGTTGCCCCCTCTGAGACTCAGTTTCCCCTGCTGTAAAGTGGGGGTAACACACCATGCTGGGATGAGGTTCCAAGTCGTCGCAAAGCCAGACTTGGTGTGTGTGACCTGGTCTGCAGTTGCTCTGTGTGCAGAGTGCACTCTTAGGGGGTTGGGCTGTGCTTGGAGCCCACGTGGTATAAAAAGGACCTGTCAGGAGACTCGCCCCACCCACCTGAGATGCGCAGCCAGGAAGTGCGGGTCTGGTCTCCCAGCTTGCCCGGGGTCTTTCTCCCCGTCTGTCTGTCCATCAGTCCGTTTCTGGCGCTCCTTAATCCGTGCAGTGAAGGGCACACCTGGCGCCATGCGGGCGCCTGCCCAGCCCGGTGGTTCTGAGAATAGAGAACCTGGTCTCTGCACCAGGACGGGTCACGCAAGGAAACACCGGTTCCTGTTTCCAGTTCGAGGCCACGATGGGGGGGCTGGAACCCCAGGGAGGAGCCCCCCATACAGCCCTGGCTCCCTCCGTAGACCTTCCTCTGATGACGCAATGTTCTAAACCCTCACCGTGCAGCACAACAGCCACCAGCCACATGTGGTTATTGATCACTTACAATGTGACTCGTGAGACCAGGACTTGGGATGTCATTTAATGCCAATCGATTGAAATGAGTGTTCACACATGGCTCGGGGCCACCGTGGTGGGCAGTGCTGGCCGCTCGGGGGCTGGTCTCCCTGCCGTAGGACTGGCCCGCCTGTGTGGATCCATCTCAGGCCTCCCTGTGTCTGAGCGCATTTCCCTTTTTGTGGTCCTCAGTTTCCCCTCGAGCCATTGGGATAATGAAGCAACTGGCTCATAGGGTTGTTGTGAGGCTCGATGAGACCCAGATGTGTCCAGGATGGGGTGGGCTCTGTCAGTGTGTCCAGCTTTGACCTTCTCACAGTTACCGTCTTTGTCATCCTCTTCATGACCGCGGTGCCCCGCGTGCTCCCCTTTCTCTCTGAGACGGTGGTCTGGGGCTCCAGAAGCCTGGTTGTAGGTGAGGAATGAGGCAGGACCTGTCCCTGGTGACCCACATGCTTTGTGCTCTGGCCTTTCTGGTGCCCAGGGAGACTGGGACCCCCAAGGGAAGACGTGGAGGAGCTCTGTGGGTAAGGTGGGTGGGGCTCTGGGAGGGAGGAGAGGAAGGGGTAACAGGGCATTGTTGCAGGACCTGAGAGCAGAGGAGAGGGAGTCTGGCCCCTTAAGGCCTCTGGACAGATGACCAGCGCCTCTGGGTAGTGACTGGCAGAGAGACTGGCCGAAAGGTCTTCACTCCAGAATTGGGAGGCTTGGGGAGTGAGTCTGGGGTCTTCAGGAAGGCCTCCAGGTTAACACGGTTACAGCAGAAACTCTGACCTGGGGCTGCCCTTCTGCCCTGACCAGGAGGTTTCTGACCCACTGACTGCTGATGGCAGTCCAGTGATGCTTACTGGGGCCCCAGGGCAGTGGGCAGAGGGCAGAGGGCACCGGGCCCAGGCCTGGGTACTGGTTTTCTGTCTAGACTTAGACATTTAAACCTGAAGAACGACCATACACCTACAGTTCACCCCAGCCTCACCTTGAAAGAGCTAGAGCCTCCAGCTCTGGGTCCTGTGCTGTCCCCCTAGCCCAGCCTCCCTGGATACTCCCTGGGCCCTCCCTCCTGCTGGTGCAGAATCCTGCCCAGAGCTGGGCCTATAGACATGGAGAGGCCTGGGTTCCAGACCCAGCCTTACCTGCTGCAAACTAGTTCTGAGCATGTGTGGGAACCTGTGGACCTCAGTTTCTCCTATGTAGTCGCATCCCCAAAACTCCCTTCCCACTCTGGCGTCCTGCCATTGCGTTCAGAAATGTGTGTGTGGAGCCTCCCTGTTCCTCAGCCTCTGCACAGGTGGGAGGGGTTTCCAGCCCCACCCCTGCAAGAGAAGGAGGGAGGTGTTGGGGGCAGGGAGCTGTCTGTGGGCTTCAGCCACCCGCCCCAGCGAGGCTGTCTCTGTCTCAGTGTTCTCACCCCGTAAAACCCGGAGCCTGCTGGCGCGCGGCCCAGGGGGTCTTGAAGGGTTTCCACATACTGTTTTAAGATCCTCTGCTAATGAGGGCCCTGGCAATGCCAAGTGTTCCCGGGCCTGTATGTGCCAACGAGAAACCGGGCACGACTCACAGGACTGAGTGGCATCCTCCAGCTAGCGAAAGTGGCGGAGGCGCGGGCCCTTGGCCCCCTGCCCGTGGAGGCTCTCCAGGGCCTCCTAAAATTTCCAGGAGCCCTTGTGGGGGGAGGACATTTGGAAGCCAGGCCGGGCATGGCCACGGGGCGGCTTCTCCCTCTCTGAGGCTCCGTTTCCCCATTTGCGACAGGGGATGCCTGATTGTGACTGGGAGGGTGGCAGCTGGAAGGGTTTGGTCAGGCAGCCATCAGTCCCCCTGTGCCCCTGGCCTTAGTAGACGCCTGCGGAACGGAATGAGCAGCGCCTCCCCTCCACCTCCCACAGGCCCGGGGTGAATTGTGAGATCTGCCAGGAAGTGGCTCATCCATTTATCCTCTCCTCCCACCGTTAAGGTCAGTTGCAAAAGAGAAAATGATGGGGCTGGCCTTCCCCGACAGGGGGGCCCTTCACCACACCGGCCCCAGGGCTGAGGTCAGGGGCGTCAACAGGTGTAACAGATGAGCACGGCCCCAGGCACCCCTCATCGCAGCACCCGAGGGTGCAGCCCTCCCTCCCCTCTGCCTGGCTAGTCCCTGCCCATCTTCCTTCCTGGGTCAGCGTGACTCCCTCCCCTGACAGCAGGAAGGCTTCCTGGCCTCAGTCCACGGGGCTCACAGCCACCTCGGGTCCCTGCGTGTGCATCCACGTGGTGTATTTCAGGCAGTAACAGTGGGAGCCGCAAGGGTGCTGGGCTCTGGCTCTGGAGGCACCGTCCTGAGCACTGCCCCGGCATCATGTGCGAGCTCACAGGGGGGTGGTTCTTCCAACCACGGAGAAGGGAGGGTTCCAACCACGGGGGACCTGCGTGTGTGGGGGGGGGGCCACCTCTAGCACAGCTCTGTCTTCTGCTTTTGTTAAAACCCCATCTCTGACCTCAGGAAGGTGCTGGGTAAAAATTTCTTGACTGACTGTCTGATGAAATAGCCCTCTGGGTGGGAGGAGCTGGTGGGGACAGTCTCCAGGGATTGATTAAGGAGCCAGAATGGGGGCCAGGGAAGGAAGCAGAATTGGGGGAATCCCCGGAGCTGTTTCACCCCTCCTTTGGCTCCCAACCCTGGGGGCTGGGGCTGATGCAATTCCAAGGAGAGGCAATAAGGCAGGAGATGGGGCCCCTCACTCTTAGCCACCTGCGCCCAAAAACCTTCCAGGGGTTCCAGGTGCCATCCCACAGGGTCCCTGGACACCGGGAGAAGGGAGAATTCCAAACGTTCACCACTCTCAGCTGCTCACCGCTAGGGACAGCACAGCAAAGGTGGGTGGGCCTTCAGGACCGGATGCTGGATGTAAACAGCCCCAGACTGAGCCTGGCGCCAGGCCTCCAAGGCGATGCTTGCCAAGGGCAGGGCCAGGTTGCCAACTCTGTTTCCCTGCCCAGTGACAAGGGCCTGGGGCCTTTCAGGGGTGACACTGTTTCCCTCATACCTGAGTACCTGGATTAGGAGCCCGTGAGAAGCCCCCACCCTCCTGGTTTCCTACCATATCCTGGGCATTTCCCCCTGGGGTGGGGCATCCACCGTCTCAAGCCTGCTCAGCCCTGCAGGGGGCCTGCCTTCTCTGGCCAGTGGGTTGGTGGGTCTGTGCCCCTGGTCAGCAGAGGAGGAGACGCAGGGGCAGGAGGCATGGTTAGATTCCTCTGGGACCCGATCGCAGTAGTGCCTCTTGCTGGCTGTGTGGCTTGTGAAACACGGGACGAGATGACCTGTATTTAAAGATGCTTCTGGCACATCAGCAGCCCTCAAAAATATTCGTGTGGCCAGTGATTGTGGGGGGGGGGGTAGCCCGGTGGTTGTGGGGGCTGCTAGGTGGAGTGCAGGGCTGCCCTGGTGGTGCTGAGGCTGGGCCCCTGTTTGAGACACCTCGTGTCCTGGGTGGGAGGGGCTGGAGGTTGGGTGGTTCCTCGGAGGAGGTGAGGCTGGTGGACAAAATCTGGGGCAGAGAACCGGGCAGGGCAGGGCAGGCGGGGCAGGCTGTGCCATGTGGCTTGCTGGCAGGGGCCAGGATGCCAGGTATGTTGAAGTGGTTTCTAGTCTGGGAAGCCTGGGGGGCAGAGGGGCTAGCCACCTTCCCCCATGGAGGTCTGATGGCCGCAGGACATCTGTGTCTGTGAGAGGCAGGGGCAGGGCATTCACATGCTGGAGAAACAGGCAGCCAGCCCTGACCACAGGGCATGTCCAGGACATCCAGAGCCTGGGCCAGGCGTTTCAGGGCTCCTCCACTTGCCCCCTGAGGCACCAGAGGCTGCCATTACTGAATCCACTGCAGGACCAAAGCTAACGAGGAAGCCTGCTCTCCCATCTCAGAACAAACAACCAGGTCCCCTGGGCGATCTGGCTGCTCCGTCTGCAACCAGCCCTGGAGGTTGCGTCAGCAGCCTGCTGGCCTCTGCGTGGAGCCCCGGGCCAGTGGGCTGGGGGCAGCAGCCTCTCGGGGAGCTGAGTCCTGGGGGAGCCTTTGGTGGCACACCACACCCCTGCCCACAGCTGGACCCCGATCACACTTCTCTCCACCTGAGGCTGGTGAGACAACCACCTCAGGGGCACAGATGGCCCCTCCACTAGGATTAGCTCCCCTCGCCCACCCAGGGGCCAGAGGGCAGAGGGTGGCTCACCAGCTAGGGGCAGGATGGCTGTGTAGGAGAGGCGGCTGTCAGCCTGGGCCCAGCTGCCTGTGGTGTTCAGGGGATCCTGGGGGCTGAGGAGGAGGGAGGGGCCGGGCCGACACCAGACTTCCTCGTTTCATAGTTTCATCCCTCCTGGCCAACGATCGATGCTCAGATAGGTCAGCAAGCTTTCCTTTGGGGGAGTCAGCTCCTTGTGGTGTGCGGGGCACTGTCCACATGCCTGGGGGGGCAGCTAGAGTCCCCAACGGAGCCCAGACACAGTCACGCACCTGTGGAGGTTCTGTTCGTTCCTCGAGGGGCTGCGTGTTTGTGGTGAGACTGTGGACTTTGCCCCTAGAATGTCTGGGTTCAAATCTCATCTCCGGTTGCTAGCGGTGTGACCCTGGGCAAGCTACCTCTCTGGGCTCATAAACCGGGGCTAGGAAGAGTCTCTGCCCACACAGGGTTGCTGTGAGGCTTCAATCACAAGAACGCCCCCGGAGAGATGCGTGCTGGGTGTCTCGCCACCAGTAAACCTCACTGTGAGACCTGGGACCTGGGAGCTGGCGTGCAGCAAGAGGTGAAGTCCCTCAAGCTCTCGCCCGCCCCCCAGGACACCCCCTGGCGGCCTCAGATTTGCTTGGTTGACTCTGCTGGGAGTGAGAAGGGTGGTGACTTGCCGGACATCTCCACCCAGGGTCCCAGGACAATACGACTTTCCCTCTGTCCCCCAGAGCCTGGCTCCAGGGCATGCACAGTCCTGGACCCCAAGCCTCACTGTCTCCCCCTAGTCAGAGCAGTTGATAACCTGACTTCCATTTTGCCTGCTGGACTTGGCTCCCCACCCTGGGCCCAGCACCAAGCTAGGAACCATACTAACATCTGCTACGTGTATTGCACACCTACTATTTCGGGCACTCCCCTGGGGGTAGCTGGGTGACCCCTTGCCCTGACCCATGAGATAGGGCCCCCCAGGCAGCCTGGGCCCCGCCTCTACCATGCCAACCTGAGCTCTTAGGGAGCTATAAAGTGCAGACTGCCAGCCCCATTCTCAGACTGCTTAGGGCAGGAAGAACAAACAGACCTGTTATGGCCCAGACAGACCGGCAGAGCCCCTGCCTAGTGGTGCAGATGTCCAGGGAGGGTGGAAGCTCCCCAGGAGAGAGAGGTGGTGGGTGGGGACAGAAAGAGTTCCCCCAGGTGGAGGCAGAAGTTAGGAGGGGGAGGGTCTGGGAGCTTACCCTCATCCAGGTGGACACGGCCTGCCAGCCCGGCCGCGGCTGGGAAAGAGGGAACTCGGAGACCCCTCCGCTCACTCTGATGATGGATAAAGATGTCCGCTCTCTCTCACACAGGCGACCAGAGCCCATAATTAGCTTTTAACCTGTCCCCGCCGTTAACTCGAAAAGGCCACCATTTGTTCCAGGGAGCTGCTGGTGTATAAAGAACTAAACACGGCCAATTTTGTTCAGGATGAATTAAGACTTGTAAATGTAAAATGAGTTCATCTATTTAATTAAGTAGCAGCAATATGAATGTTAAATTAAGTTCACAGAAGACGTGCCAAAACAGTGTTATAAGAATATTGTCAGGCGGTGCAGGGATTTGGGGAGGGGTGTGGCTGGAATTGGGGGAGCGGGGAGACCCTCTCCCGGGCGAGTCCGGTTGAGGCCCTGACCCTCTCCTCTTCCCGGAACAGGAGGAGGCCCTTCAATCCAGGCAAGTTATAGCCAGACAGATGCCAGGCTCCCGATGGCTCCCCCCGTCCCCCTGCGCCACCCCCTCACCTGTGCACAGGTGCGCTCATGCGCATGGAGGCCTCTTGGCAAATGACTTCCGGGAAAGATGCTGCCCCTGTCATGGGAGAGGGAAGCGGGAAGGACAAAACTGAAGCGAAAGATTTGCTATGAGAAGGACCCTCCCAGAGAGGGTGAGGGAGGAGCTGGCCCCGGGTGAGCTGGTGGGATGAGGTGAGTATGAGGGCATCATGTCCAGAGCTGGGGCCAGCAGCCAGGCTCCTGACCCTCCCTCCAGCATCACTGGCATCTCAGAGAAGGGGTTCACTCAGTGCTGGGGAGCATAGAGACCCTCCAGAAGGCATTTCCTTTCCTTCCACCCCCAAATCAGGCCGTCCTGGGGAGGGATCGTGGCCCAGTGCAATTCTGGGATGACCAGCTGCCCTGGGTGGGGTGTGGTGGGGAGCTTGGTTGGACAGCAGCGGGCTGACTGCAAAGCACAGGCATAGACTCTGCCCTGACAGACGCGAAGGCTGTAAATGCCAACGTGAGCAGATATGGGAGTGAAAGCGGAAGGAGGATTAACTGTAGTTGGGAGTGAGGACCAAGACCGGGAATGTTTCCTAAATAGGGGATTTCCTCACTGGGTTTTAAAGGATGAATAGGAGTTCGCTTGGCAGGGGGAGGGGAGGGCATTCATTCTGGGAAAAGAGAAGAGCATGTGCCTAAAACTGTGCTGAGCATGCTGCAGGTGGCTCATCATGGAGGGAGAACTGGGCTACAGCTGGAGAGAAGGATAGAGATGTGAGGGGCCTTGAGCATCGTGCTAAGCAGCTTGCAGAGACCCTGAAAGTAATGGGGAGACATTCATCCATTTAGTGCTGTTCTAGCCTGAGCACACAGCAGTTAGTGAGTCAGACAGACTAAAATCCCTACCCTCATGGAGTGTATGGTCTAGTCAAGGCCACAGATAAGAAACAAACAGAAAAATAAGCAGTAGGTTTGGTGGTGAAAAGTGACATGGAGAGAATGTAACAGGGTAAGGGAGATGGAGGCAGCCAAGTGGGGATTGCTGTTTTTATGGGGTGGTCAGAGAAAGCCTTATTCATACCCTTTAGCAGAGTCCAGAAGAAGTTGACCACGGGCAGACCCAGTTTATGCGGCTTGTTCTGCATGATTTTAGAGTTCCTTCATGGTACCCTAGCTGGTTTTGCTCAGTGGTTAGAGCGTCGGTCTGCAGACTGATGGGTCCCGGGTTTGATTCCAGTCGGGCACATGCCCCAGGTTGTGGGCTCGATCCCCAGTGGGAAGCATGCAGGAGGCAGCCGATCAATGATTCTCTCTCATCATTGATGTTTCTCTCTCTCTCTTCCTCTTCCTTCCTCTCTGAAATCAATCATATGGATCGGATGTCTGGCAGAAGAGGTAACACAGATTACAAGGGAAGGGCAAGTGCAAGGGAGAGAGGAGGTAGGCAGAGGGCAGAGAGTACAAGATCCCAGAGATGGTTGTAAGAGCTTGGCTTTCACTCAAAATGAGATGGGAGCCATTGAGGGTTCTGTGAGGAGACTTATCTGCCTGGCCTTTTACTGACCTCCTCAGGCTGCTGTACCAAGAATAGACTGCAGGGGGCGAGGGTGGAGCAGAAGACCAGGAAGGAGGTACTGCAATAGTCCAGGCAATTGTGGACTGGATGAGATGGAGTGCAATTATAAACATGGTTTGAAGGTGGAGCTGACAGGCAGGTGGATGGTGTTGGGGGTATGATACAAAAGGGAGTCAGGCTGTTGGGAGATTTTCAGCAGAGGGGTAGGAGGTCTGGGAGAAGAAACAGAACCTCCTGGTTGGGGCTGGTGAAAGACCTTGGACAGCTTACTATTGGGCCTGCAGCTGTGTTTTACTTGGTCCCCACACAGCAGTTTAAATTATTAAAAAAATTTATTGCCAATATTTAAAAACCAGTAGGTTTTCTTTTAAACCCCAGATTTCTAGCTTCTCTTAAAAAGTCTGAAGCTTTGGCACAGCTGGTGTAGCTCGGTGGTTGAGCTATGGTATGAATCAGGAGGTCACGATTTGATTCCTGGTCAAGAACATGCCTGGGTTGCAGGCTCCATCCCCAGTGGGGGGCATGCAGGAGGCAGCCAATCGATAACTCCCTCTCATCATTGATGTTTCTATATATCTCTCCCTCTCCCATCCTCTTTCTGAAATCAATTATATATATACTAGAGGCCCAATGCATGAAATTCATGCAAGGGGCTGGGCCCTCACAGCCACAGTGGCTTACCTCGGAAGGTCGTTTGGCTGTCCTGTCTAATTAGCATATTACGCTTTTATCATACTAGTACAGGGGTGGGCAAACTTTTTGACTTGAGGGCCACAATGGGTTCTTAAACTGGACCGGAGGGCCGGAACAAAAGCATGGATGGAGTGTTTGTGTGAACTAATATAAATTCAAAGTAAACATCATTACATAAAAGGGTACGGTCTTTTTTTTTTTTAGTTTTATTCATTTCAAACGGGCTGTCCTGTCTAATTAGCATATTACGCTTTTATCATACTAGTATATATATATGTAGTCTCTGCTTACACTGGGTCTATAGTCCCCGTGGGCACCTGTTGGTGGGAGCTGAGCAGCCCCTGCTCGTGTTGGGAGGGACATGTGTCCTCCTGTTGGCTCCAGGCACTGGTGTCATGAGTACAGGGCCCACTAGACCTCAGCCTGTCAGTCCCTTTGGCCCAGTGTGCAACCTGCCCATAAGCACCCCGCCTCCTTGCCCCAATTGGAACCAGCTCTTGAAGTCTGGTAGGAAATGGGAGGACTGTCAGGAAATCCCTGAGGGTTGTGCCTGCCCTCCTGTCACCCCTGGCCCCCAAATTTCCAGCTCAGCTGTCTGCCTTGGCTCCTAGAAGCCTGTGGAACCATTTAAAAGGCTCCTAAGGATATTGATCAATCTCTCTAAAATGGATTATCCCGTTTGCCTCCCAGCCTGACTGGATGCCCTGGGTAAGATCAGAAAGGAATTATGTTAGCTGGAGGCAGAGGGAGCAGGGGCGAGAATCTATCTCCTCCCTGGTGATGCAATCTTATCAGAGCTGAACTTTCCTCTCCATCTTGGGATATAGGATACTTTGGGGATGGCGGAAAGAAATAATAATCTTATGATTTGCAGCCTGCTCAACACCGAGCCAGCAGGGAGGGGCGGTGGGGGCCGGCTGGCTGCTGCAGCGAGGACCATTTTTCGTCGGAGCTATTCCTTGGAGAAAGCAGGCCCTTGTAGAAATCCCCTTGGAGCCCAGCCTTGGGTGGCACGCCTCCGACCCGCTGCGCGAGGATTACAGCCCCACGTTGAGGGCCCAGGGGACAGGCATGTTCATTAAAATTTGAAACACAAATGGAAAATTGCTACCTGAAGCCTCAGCGAGCAGCCAGCCTGTGGATCTGAGTTCCCGTTAATGGATCGAATAGAGAGGAAACAATTACAGCCACCACTGTGGTAGGCAATGCCTTTGGAAATAGTTGGAATCTGAGGAGAGAAAATGCAAACCCATCAGAAGCAGGGGGGAGCGGTGAAGTCCAAATGTGGGCCATTCTGTCCCTGTCCTCTGCCCCAGGCCTGAGCCCCCGCCTCTCCCGTAGGGCCCTGTGCCACTCTGGCCTCTCCCCCATTGCCTGGAGGGCATGAACTGTCCCTGGGCCTGTGGGGTTTGTCACCTGGCTGACCCCCACACAGTGATGCTGTTGGCATTTGTTTGCCATTGGCTGAGTTGGGTTGCCTGGAGTCAGGACTTGGGGGCAGAGGTTTTATTTGGGAGTTGATCCCCACAGACAGCAGCGCAGAAGCTGATAGAAGGGGTGTTATCAAACTGAGCTCCCCAGCTGGAGCTCAGCCCTGCTGGGAACCCCTGAGAGATGGTGGAGGATCTCCTCCCTTGTCCCTCCAGTCCTGGGGTGGAGGGTATCAGGTGCGCCGTAGGCCACCTCGGGTGAGGGGCCAGTTGTCCGGGGGCCGCCAGTGGGGAGCTTCTGACCCCTGTTCGTTTATTAACTGGGTCAGGGGGCAGCTCTTACTTGGCACAGATCCTGGCTTTCGTGCCAGAATGAGCACAGACTGTCTTTACAGCGGGAGCAGTATGTGCTGGGACTGCGGAGGCCTTGGGGTGGGTTTGGGTAGGGGAGGGAGAAAGGAGTGATCAGGGAGGCCCTCAGCTTAAAAAAAAACACCTATTTCGGATGGGCTCCAGGTGCCAGGAATGCAAGGGCTGGTGGGGTGGCAGCACCAGCAGCCAAGGATGGTCCCTTTGGCATCTTAAGCAGAATGCCCTGGGAGCTGCGCCCTGCCCACCCCTCCCACCCTTCGCTGCTCAGGCTCTTGCTGGGCTGTCTTTTGTGTGCAGTTGTGTTTATTTGACCAAGGGCTGGGTTAAGGACTTGGAGTCCCAGCTGAGTGGTTGTAAGGAAATGGGGGCGGGGGGCTCCCTTGTTCTCCCCCAGGACAGACCGGATGGCCTTACGTCCTGAGACAATGGGCCCAGGGAGGAGCCAGGTGCTGGGCCCAGGGCAGGAAAAGGATGAATTGAGGATAAACACAGACCCGCCTGTGGACTTGAACTTGGGCTGTAGAGAAGGTAGCAGAGACTTCTTGGATGCCCCATGGAGCTTGGGGGAGAAGGAGCTGGAATGAGGTGGGCGGAGGGAGGAGATGGTGACCATAGAGAGAGTGAGTGAGCTCTAAGGCTTTGTATATTAGCTTTTCATTCTCACAACCACCCTCGAGGGAGTATCATCCCCACTTTACATATGGGGAAACTGAGGCACAGTGTGCCCTGCTGCAGGCCACGCAGCTAAACAGTGGGATGGGATTTGAACTGGGGACTCTTGCTCCGGACCCTCATTCTTATTGCTGCCCCATCTTGCCTCTTGAAGTGGGGCTCCCGCCCATATCTCTCCACCTACCACCTGTCTGGGATAAGCCCCAGCATTGCTTACAGCTGCAACCCTGGGCAGAGTCTGAGCACCCCACCCCCACCCCACTCCCACCCCCAGGGAAGGTAGGGTGCACCCATTCTGGTCTCGGACTCTGAACTCTCTTGAATGTGGGCATACTGGCCCACAAGGGTATTTTGGGAGGCGGCTTCACATCCATTCTTATATGTGTGGGGCATATCCCACATAATGTCTTCCAAAGTGACCCCCTTCTTCCAAAGTGGGGGACACAGCAACCCATTAACAGAGGAAGAATATGCTAGAACTCTGTTTTTCAAATATTTAAAAATCTCTTTTGCATATACTTTATAGTGGAGAGATTATGAATATATGGGTCCATAAGAACAATTTGTAAATAGCCTGTTGAAAGATAGTGTTCAGAGTTGTTGGTTATTTATACCTTTAAAATCAACTTTATGGAGGTGTAGTTTGCGTTCAGTAAAATGCAGACATTTTAAGAGTTTTGCTCACTGGCTTTTGACACGGATGCTATCACTCCAGAAAGTTCCTTCCCTGGTGTATCTTCCCAGTCTTCTCTCCACCCGAGTCAGGTGGCCACTGATCTGCTTTCCATCACGCTAGGTTAGTTTTTGTTATTTTTATTTCTTTAAATTACGGTAAAATTCACAAAGCATAAAATTTAGCATCAGTGGTATTAAGTACATTCACCACCACCTTTCTCCGCTAACTTCCCTCCTCCCTCCCCGAGCCCCTGGCAGCCATCATTGTCCTTTCTGTCTCTATGAAGTTGACTGCTCTAGAGACTTCATATGAATAGACTCCTACAGAATTTGTCTTTTTGTGATGGGCTAATTTCACCAGCATAACGTCCTCAAGGTTCATCCATGTCACATGTGTCAGTGCTTCATTCCTTTTTAAAGCTGAATCATACTCCATGTGTGTACAGACCACGTCTTGTTTTCCATTCATCTGTCGATGGGCACTTGAGCTGCTTCCATGCTCTGGCTATTGTGAGCAATGCTGCTGTGAGCGCAGTATATGAACATCTGTCGGAGCCCCTGCTGTCTGTTCCTCCGATGTAACTAAGGGAGTTTGCCTGCTCTGGAACTTCCTGTAAATGGAGTTACAGTGTGTGCTCTTCTTCTGTCTGGCTGTCTCCACTCGACTGTCAGTCTGTGACATTCATCCAGAAGGTCACGTGTGTCCATAGTTTTCATTACTGAGTAATGCTCTTTCGTGGGATTCGGCAGAATTGTGGATTCGTTTGCTGATGGACAGCTATTCCGGACTGTCCTGTGGATGAAGAATTAGGGAGCGTGACCTAGAGAGCCAGGGTACGCAGTGTTTCTTGGAACTGACAGTACAGGACCCCCACTTCTACATGCAGCCTGAGCCCCTCTGAACAGCAACCTGAGCCAGGCCTCCCCTTGAGCCCCGAAGGGGTCCAGGCATGGAGACCAGGAACAGCAAGACTTGCCCTGTGTCCATGGCTCCTGCTTGATGGCACCAAGATTACAAGACAGCAAGGAGCTAGTCACACACACGGCTTCCTCTGGAGGCCCACCGGCTTCCAGACCTGGCTTCCAGCCGAGCACTGCCCCCTCCACACGGGGCCACAGCATGGCCTGGGGAAGGGGTCTCTCAAATGGGGAACCAGGCTTCCTTCTCCACTCACCAGGCTGGGGGTGGATGATGGAATTATCCAGAAGCCCCAGGCCCCATCCTTCCCTTAACAGGAAGATTTTCCAGGCTAACCCTTGAAGCAGCAAAGGGTAAAGGTTGGCCTTATCAGGGTTCCCTGGAGGGAAGGGTAAACACAAACAAAGCTACCACAGGCCTCTGGGTGGGACAGTTTGCTGATAAGAGGAAGACGAGCTGGGTGGTTTGGGTGAAAGCAGAAGTGGGTGGGACCCTCAATAATCTGGTGCTACATGTGGTCCAGCCTCAAGCTCAGGAGCTGAGAGACCAAAACAAATCAGCCCCTAGCCTGGGGCCCCTGGGGAACCATCCACCACTCCCCATCCCCTCCCCCCTCCTCCCTCCTCCCTCCTCCCCTCCTCCCCATCCCCACTGGGCTTACTTGTAATATAGGGCCTGAAGGATCAACTTTCCAAATTCCCTCAGATTTGGGCTCTGGGTCTCAGAGGCACAGCCCTACCTCTGCTTCCTGTGGTCTTCTGATAGGCATTTAGTGAGCACCTGCTGTATACCAGGCAAACATTCATTGGGTGCCTCTGTATACCAGGCCCCAGGCCTGGGCTTTGAGACTCAAAGATGGAAGATACAGTAAGGGATGGGTCATCCGGACAGTGAGGGCAAGAGGGGATCATGACAAGGTCAGACCCTGAAGGCCATGAGAAAGAGACTCAGGAACTTGTAGGGGATGTCTAAGGGGGAAGTGCCCCAAGGAGGGAGGCCCTGCAACTGCCAGGGATTAGTAGGATTGGCCTGGTCACCAGCCAGGCGTCCGTGGGTTGGGCTGAAGGGCAGAAAATTCTGAGTTCTCAGTGGGGCCTCACTCACTTGTTTCCTTTAGGGAAGTGGGCTGACAAGGTTTAGATCTGGGCTGCTTCGAAAAGGAGAAGCAAAACCCTCTCTTGGTTTACGGCTGATGGAGTTGGCTGCACGGGGTGGGAGAGGCAGGCCCCTTCCTGACGCCTGTGGGCCGAGCCGCCTCCATTCCCAGGCAAGGGGGTGTCTCCAAGGTGTCTGCCGCTTGCCAAACATGCATCCCCTCGTGGTACTGACCTCAGGCAGGGACCTGTCGCCACACCTGACACATATGGAATGTGAGAGCCTCACTAGAGGTCTGGAGTGTTCTACACTTTGCAGGCAGTAGCTCCATCTTCCACACTCAGGTCTGGGAGGAATCTGAGGAGCAGAGAGGTCACAGGCCCTCAGTGGCAGGAGGTTTTGAACCTGGGGCATCCAGCCCCCAGGCTCCCACCCCTCCGAGGAGGCTGCCTGGCCTGGAATGGCCCAGCTCACCTGTTCCTGCATCCAAGAAGTGATCCAACACCACCTTGCAGGGACCAGGGAAAGGGGGCTTGAGAGGAAGGGTGTGCAGGTTTGGGGCCACCAAGGAGAAGCAGGCATGGCTGGCTCAGCCACCCCACAGGCTGAGGGAGCACCACTGTCAACACTGTTCCTCAGTCACAATAGGGGAAGGTTCCAGAAAGTCATGACCTGGCATGATGGGTGGCTGGAGAGGGACGGAGGGTGCTGTGTGTGGGGCACACTCTCCAGGAGTTTGGAGAAGAGAGAGATGAGAGAGGCCTGTAGCAGTCAGCACGCCTCCAGCCAGCAGGACCATCCCAACGGGTGGGGCAGGAGGAGCCCTTCACCCATCGCTGGGCGGGAAGGCCCTTTACTAGTAAGCCCTTTAAAGCAGAGGCGGGGGATGAAGGAGGGCTGGAACGCAAGCCTGCTCATCGGAGGCACAGCAGGTCCAGGCAGCATTTGCTCAGACGACACAGGGCCTACAACTGGGCTTCAGGTTATCTGTGCGCCGCAGTGGCCCAAGCTCTCCTGTCCCCATGACAATAGGTCACTGAGGCCTGGCCTTAGTGAAGAGGAACTGGTCTTGGTTTTGGTTTTCACAGGCATCTGCTCAGAGCGGGGTGGGGGGGGGGGGGTGTCAGATGGAGGAGGCAGGAGGAGAGGCAGGAGGAGGAGTGAGGTTCTGCTCCTGGGAGTTCAGTGATTCTTGGCACCAAATCAAGCTTTAAATATTGAAAGGCTAAGTGAGAAGTCACAGACTGCCAGCCAGACAGACCTGTGGTCACCTTGGATGCCCAGGGTCCCTCAGGGCCTGACAGCAGGGGGAGGGCTGCAGGTAGGGACACCTTCCAACTGCAGCTCCCATGCAGCAGGGACCCCGCTCCTCGGAAGCTTCCAGAACCACATTCCCAGACTGGATTGTTACCCAGCCCCCCTTCCGAGGCTGTGCCCTGGGTTGCTTTGTATCCAATCTGGGTATCATTCATTCATTCACTTCTCAGCACTGAGTCCCCACTGTGGGCAGCTGCCACAGAGGCACTGCCCCAGTGGTGGAGAAGCCCAATGAAGCAGCATAGAGAAAGATGAACCAGACAAGAAAAATGTCAGGTGTAAGTGAATGCAGGGATTAAGTGCCACAGGAACCCCACAGTTGAATGAGGGGCTGCGGTGGCTGGGGAGGGCTGTGTGCAGCGCCTTTGGGCAGTCAGGGAGGATCTTCCTGAGGAGGTGATGAGGGAGGGAGGGATGGAGGGAGCCCTGCGGATACCTGGGGTAAGAGTTCCAGGCAAAGGGCACAGCCAGTTCAGAAAGAGGCCATGGGAGGCTGTTGCAGCTGGAGTGGAGGGGAGGCAGAGAGGCAGGGCCAGGGGGCCATCTTACAGGGATCGTGGAGCCAGAATCCCAGGCTTGAGCCTGATTCCTCTCAGGGTAGAATTTTCTAGAAGTCACCTGCCTATCTCCCAGGCCTCTCACCTCCCTCAGCCACAGCTGGAAGGGTGGAGAGAAGGCACAGGGGCCACTCTGAACCGTTGCTGGTCCACCCTGGAGCCACCTGTGGCTGCCGGGCTGGCCTGTCAGCAATGGGTTTTTAATTATCTAAATATTGCCTTTGCCCTTTACTTCCCGCCGGGACTGCTGAGCTCTGCAAAAGGCTAGTAGCTTTCAGTAGTTCTACCAGGGTGTGGGGAGCAGGCAGCTTTTCTTCCTCGCCTGATTACTGAGACTATAATCTGCGGGGTTTTATTGTTGAGAAACAATATGGGCATCGTGGCAGGGACTTTAGAAAGTGTATGTTGGGGTGGGAGGCAGCCCTCTCCTGGCCATTTACCCCCTGGCATATACTGGTCTCATCCCTGGCCACATGTGTCCTTTATTTATTTTTAACTGCCTGTCTGCCCGGCATGGGTACAAGTTTGCAGCTGGGGAAGCTGGGCATGGGTCTGCGTCTCAGCTGGAGGCGCTTTGAGGGAGCCGGCCTTGGGAGCAGGCAGGTGGTTTGATTTGGGACTTCACCCTCCCAGACCCGGGGGACAAAGGAGGACAGAGCAGATGAAGAGGTCACGTGCCAGGCTGAGCCAGCTTGTGGGAAAGGACAAAGGAGGCAGGCTCCACCCTACAGTGCAGGCCCGTGGATGCAGAATTTAAGCCACCTTAACTGCCTTCCCTAACCTAACCTCCCTCTTGCCCTAGGGGGGAGGGGCGTCTGGGGACCCCTCCCCACCCCCACCAACCCTCCTTGGGCCCCAGGCCTGCCCAGGCCCACCAGTGTCCCTGGACAGAAGTGGCCAACAGCCCACCCTGGTGGATCCAGACCTCCCACCTGGCTCTGCCACCTTGGCCAAAATGGCGTCCCCAGCGTGGCCTGGCTCCTTCCTCCTCGCAGCCTTGCCCGGTCCTGTAAGTGGCTTAATTAAGGAGCTGTGTGGCTTATTTATGTATGGACCTAGCCTAATTGGAGTGTTTGTCTTTTCTCATTATTCCCAGCTGGACAGAGCCGTTTGAACAACAAATGCAAAAAGGCTGGATTTCTCCAACACAGTGTCTATTTTTGAAAGCCTGTTCGGTGCCCCCGCTATTAGCCGCGTGCACATGTTTGCCGGCTCCAGCCACATGCCCGTAAGCACTTAATTGTGGGTGCAGTTAGTCAAGGCGGGCGGCTCTCTGCAGATTTCAGGGGTGAGGGAACCTAATTACACCTGCAATTGAGTGCTTTCGCAGGGACAAAAGATGCCTGTTCAGCTAATTGCAGGCACCAAAATTGCCCCCACAGAAAGAATCCCTGGTAGAGGCTTTGAGAGCCAAGGCCATGAGTTGTAATAAAGAACGGATAACTCAAAATTATAGCGGTGGGTGGGGGCTTGTTTTGGCCTAAAGGATTCAGCTTTCTACAGTAGTCATTACACCTCTGGGTTGTTTTTTTTCCACTGTGGAAGCCGTTCTGTGGCTGGGTTTGTTTATTCATTAGCGCCTGCCTTTGCACAGAGAAATGTCACATTGAAGGGAAATTTGGGGTTAATCACCTCCTCTCACCTATCTTCTCACTGAGTAGAATGATTCACCAGGGTTACCTGGGACAGACTGATCAGTGCTCACCTGCCTGAAGGTCTCAAGTCCAGTGTGTTTGTTTAATGAGCCTACAAATATCTACTGAGCTCCTACTGTGGACTGGGCGTGGTTCTAGGGAACACAGTGGTGAACAGAAAGAAGCCCTCGTGGAGATTACATTCTGGTGAGATGTTAGACTGTGCTGCTTCTCTTGTTATGGTTTCCTCTTCTCTGCAGATTCCTTCAGGCTGGTCTTTTATTTGTTTATCCAAGCTGGCAGAGTTGTAGAGGCTTCGATAATTTCCATCTCTGGAGTCATTGCAGATCTGCTTGTATTGGCTGTTGTTACTGTTGACTTTCAACCAGGAAGTATGGATTTCTCATGTGCCTGGTTATCTTCAACTGAGTGCTGGCCATTATATTTGGTGGGGGGGCGGGATTTTGCTGACATAATTCAAAGCCCAGGATGATGGTGCTTTCCTTCAAGAGGACTTGTATTTGTTTCTGGCTGGTGCCTAGAGACACTATCACTTTGGAAACTTCTTAATCCAGTTCAGGACTTGATGTTCCTACGGCAGCACTAGAACTGCAACCTGGCTGTGCTTCTGTACAAGGGCTGGCTGGCTCCCCCTCACTTTCACCCTGCTTGACTGGGTAGTTCTCTGGGGTCCAAGCTTATTATGGGAAAGGTCTCCTATTAGATCCCCAACTTGTACAGAGGCCCCAGGCTTTGCTTTCTGTCCCCCTTGATCTTCAATGCCTTAAAAATGGACACTCAAAGTTTACTCGCTCCATAGATGATGCCCTTGGGGTCAATGTGGCCTTTGTGCTAGCTCAGCACCAGGTGTTCCGGTTTCCCTGTTCCTTTTGGCCTGGTGATTCCTTATAGTCTTGTCAGCTCTTGGCCCTTTTAAGAAGAAGGATATGTTTTATTAATCCTCACCCAAGGATATGTTAGGGAAACACTGATCAGTTGCCTTCCGTACGAGCCCCAATGGGTGATCAAACCCATAGCCTGGGTATGTGCCCTGACTGGGAATTGAACCCATGACCTTTTTGGTGTACAGATGACACTCCAGCCAACCGAGCCACCTAGCCAGGACTTGGAATATTTTTATTCAACTTTTTGGGTTGATTTTATAGGCCATTATGAGAAACGGGAAGTCCAGTCCACTTCTCCAAGCAGGGTGGTGTGGGAGGAGCAGAGGGGGGCAGGGGACAGAGCATGAGAAGAACGTCCATGCTTTGCATGGAGAGTGGCAGGGAGCCACTGTGTCCGGTGGTCAGTTCTGGAGCAGGCAGCCAGGTCCAGCATTTAGGAGAGAACAGTAGAGAAAGAGTCTGAAACCAGTTGATTCCACCAGGGCCACTGTCAGCAAGAGGGCACCTTAAGTGGAGGTCTCCTAAGACTCAGCCAACATGGAGTGCCAGATCCTGGGCCAGGGGCCCAGCTGGAGGCAAAACCTGGGCAGTTGGAGGGAGTCACAGCGCAGGCCTATTTGGACCCCTGGCTGCTTCTCAGGCATCACAGGTCTGACCATGCCCCCACCACCCAGGTCCAGCTCTTGGGCAAAGTTAAAACCAGTTCTGGCGTTTGGCTGGGTCTCACCTGGCTCAGCATGTCTGCCCCACCTCCCACGTTTTGTCCTGGCCCCAAGTACTTGCCATTGTAAGCCACTTGATGGACACATCCGGGCCAGCGACATGGCACAGAGTCCAAGTTCTGTACCTGGCAGCAGAGGGGGCCTGAGACCCTGTTTCTTTAGCACCTTTTGTTAGAGATGAGGTCCCTTCAGTAAAGGGCCATCTGTAGGACAGAGCCGCGGGAAGTCACGTTGATGAGCAGTGCTATGGGAACTTGCCTCACGCGGCACAGAATGCTCCACATGCATGTCCTCTGCCAAGGGTGACATCCCTGCCTCCCTGCTTGTCATTTGTGTGACCTTGGGCCTGACCTTTCACTTCTGGAGTTCAGTCTTCCCATCTGTAAAGGGGGCAGCGGTTCTCACTGCCACCACGGAGGAAGAGCTGGACAAGTGGGAAAGACGAATCAGCGCCACTGAGTGGTGAAGTCTGGGGACATGTTATCAGATGCATGCCTCGTCCCCCTGGGTGGAGGGTGCAAGGCCCAGAATGGGGTCTGTTAGTTCAGAGTTTTACTAGAGCATCAGCCAGCTCCCCCCATTTGTGACCTTTGATGGGCTGGAGGGAGATAGCTGTGTGTGTGATTGTATGCATATATGTCAAGATTTTTCAAAGTCAGGACTGGGGTGCGGGCAGAGTGTGAACCCACCCTCAGTCAGCAGGCGAAGGAGGAAAAGCGAGCTGCACAGGGCAGCTTTCTCTTTGGAAACCTGTTCTGTTTCTTAAATGTCAGAGTGAGCAGATGGTGTGTCTGAGTTTTATTAATCATGGGCTGTGGAGCTGGAAGGCCTGGGGGATCATTTAGTCCGAGCATCCTACCCAGGAGGAGACTGAAGGCCAGAGAAGGCCACGGTTACGCTGCGCCTGCCGTGTGGGTGAAGCTGTGCTGGGACCCAGCATCCTCTCCCAAGCCCACAGGCCTCCCACTCTACTGAACTGCACAGGTGTATGCTCCCCACCCCAGGAACAGTCATCCCACCTTCCAATTAAAAGCTGAAGCAGAGCTGATTCTAGGATAATCCACTCCCACAAACAACCAGAAATCCTGTCTTTGGGGCACATGGGTCAGGATTGTGGTCACCAACTGAGAATGTTCCAGCCATGGTGCTCTGTTCAGCTCAACACAAGCTTGTGCTTGCCAGGTGCTGTCAGTCAACTGATGGTTATGAAGCCTTGGGGACCTGGCCACTCAGCACCTGGCTTGTTGGTGGCCCTACCTGACCTACCTTTTTTTTTTTTTTTAATTGTATTGATTTCAGAGACGAAGGGAGAGGGAGAGAAACATCAATGATGAGAGAGAATCATTGATCAGCTGCCTCCTGTACACCCAGCCCACACTGGGGATTGAGCCTGCAACCCAGGCATATGCCCTGACTGGGGATTTATCCAAGACCTCCTGGTTCATAGGTCGATGCTCAACCACTGAGCCACGCTGGCTGAGCTGGACCCATCTCTTTATCACAATTCATCTGAGCCACATAACTCCTCCCAGCTCCAACTCTTGACTGATGCTGTTTCCTCCCCCATGGCAGCTGTTGAAACGGACTGTTAACAAAGGGCACCCGGAAGTTCACCACATCACATGATGTTATGAAATTGAAACCACCGTTTTAGCCCAAGTGGGCAGAATGGCTCTTTTGTCCTGCTTTCCCCAAATGCATCCTAGAGCGGTTCCAGTTAGCCATGAGATGGCTTCAACCTGGGCCACAGCCTTGGTTCTATGAAGAGAGTGCGGTGGGTGGGGCTAAATCATACTAGAATGTAATTGGCTAATACTTTTCCCAGAGCAGGTTCTGTTTAGGTTGGAGAGAAGGAAGACTATGGAGAAAAGAGAGAGACACTGAGAGGCCCAAAGCAGTAGGGTGGCCCACCTAACATGTTGGCCCCTCCCCCTTTTTTCCGTACGAGCAATGCAACGTCACCGGATTCTTTCCTGAATGATAAGCTCATCCCCACTTTGGAACCACTGATTTTCTAAGCAGCACCAGAGAATCAGAGACAACTGGGATAACACAGCACCTTTATTCATCCCCTCTAATTTTTTATATGGTAAAGTTGGGGCCAAGAGAGGGCAGGTGTTTGTCCAAGACCAATGGTAGAACTAGGTCTAAAACTCAGTCGCTCAGCATACTGGCCGGATCCTTTATGCTACATCAGCGATGATCAACCGGTGTGCCGTAGCAGGCACATGGTGTGCCACAAGAGTCTTTAAAACGTGCAATACCTGACTAGTCAGGGCACTGACATCTTTTCCCTTAGATTGTCAAAAAAAAAAAAAGACACAGCCAATACAACAAATAGCCATCCGGTAGCCATCCGGTGTGAATGAGTCAAAATTATATCTTTTTTTGTTTTGTTTTGTCAGATCTATAAAAGATGTATTTTTTGGTGTGTGCAGATGGGTGCCATGAGATGAAAAAGGTTGAAAATTACTGTGCTCTTAATGGGGGCAATTTTGTGTCCCGCCCCCCTTCCCTTAGGGGGAGTTTGGCCATGTCTGGAGATATTTGCATGGTCACAACTGGGGTTGCTCCTGGCATCCAGTGGGTCAAGGCCAGGGATGCTGCTAAACATCCTACAGTGCACAGGGCAGCCGGCACATCAAAGAATTATCTGGCCCTAAGAGTTAATCCTGCCCGGGGTGAGAAACCCTGCCACATCCATGCTTTCAAAACGACCTGACAGAGGAGCTACGCTCTGGGGAGAACACCTTGTGTTAGGGACATGTCAGGAACCCCTTCTGTTCAGGCATGACCCACTGGAGGACAAATAGAGGGCAGCTCTTAGGCCATGCGGGACAGCAGAGAGAGCGTGGGCAAGGGACACGTGGAAGGAAGGGAAGTGTCGGGGTTGACCCAGGATTTCTTTGCACGGTAAAGGCAGAAGAAGAATAAAAGGAGGCCCTAGGCTCCCCACTCTGATTCTGTCACACTGAAGCCCAGTGCCCAGCATGAGAGGAAAAAACAGGCACGAAGCCACCTTTTAAGAACCACATCTTGTTGGCCAGAGGGCTACACAGACCTGAAGCAGTTAGGCCCAGGGGTAGACAGGGAGATCTGTGTGTCATCCACAAACGGTAATTATGACCCCGCAGGAACTTCTTCCCCAGCAGACACCAGCAGCCAGCAGCAGGACGGCTGTTCACAAATGCCTGGTTCCCTTGAACAGCCTCCGCCTGGTCCCCTGCGTGCAGGCACAGGCAGGGGAGAAGAAAGCCTCGTCGGCTCGCCCCAGGCAGCAGAGCAGGACAGTGGCCTAGAGCAGGATCTGAGCAGGCAGGCCACACACGGGCTGTCTCTGCATCCACAGAAGGTGCCGCCTCGCCTGTCCGGGATGGTGGGAGCTGCATCGACACCTGTATTTTCCCTCCCCCGGGAGACCGTCCTCAATACTTTCCGACAGCGGTGTGCCAGGCCTGTGTTGGCTCTGCTCAAAGCAGAACCTTGACAAGCAGAGCTGTCTGAGATTATGAAGAGGCTGCCTCCAGAAGTGGCCGCCTGCATCCCAGGAGGCACGCGAGGACAGTCGGAGGGGCCCTTTCCAGCCATGAGCTGTGTGGCCCCGGCAGTCCCAGATGCCTGATTCCTCTGGCATTCGTGCAGCCCACGGGAAGGAAACCCTTTGACCATATCACTGCTTGTGCCTTGTAAAGCCATTATTTTGCAGAGTTCCCAAATCCTGAGCTTGCCAACCGCCCGCTCCTGCGGCAGACCCCAAACTGCAGGTCCATTCTATGTGTAGACTGCGACATGCCATGTTCTTGCCCTTCCTGGGTTTTTGTTTGTCTGTTAAAGCCTGTTTGCCAGCTTCTACAGGAGGGAGGTGAGGGGGGCACATAGAAAGCAGTTTAAAATGCAGGGTCTCGGTTTAAATCTTCTTCTTTCCCTCCTACTGGGTGGCCTTGGGCAAGTCATTTAACATCTGGATCTCAGTTTGCTCATCTGAAAAGTGGGGATAACAACAGACTTGCTTTTGTTGTGAGGATGAAATAAGATAAATGTACTTAAAGCATCCAGCGCAGTGCTAGGAGTTAAGCACACATCTGTAAAAAGGGTCCTGTTGGTAGGTGTGTGAAACGAACACTGGCTGCTGTAACAAAGAGGCTCATCATTCTAGAAGTTACACTTTATACATACTCAATAGAAGATACACATAGGTCTTCCTCAATCACGTGCCCACATAATACATAATTGGTGGAGAGGCCTCTGCTCTCAACATTTAGATCAGGGGTCCTCAAACTACGGCCCGCGGGCCACATGCAAATACAAATATTGTATTTGTTCCCATTTTGTTTTTTTACTTCAAAATAAGATATGTGCAGTGTGCATAGGAATTTGTTCATAGTGTTTTTTTAGCTATAGTCCGGCCCTCCAATGGTCTGAGGAACAGTGAACTGGCCCCCTGTTTAAAAAGTTTGAGGACCCCTGATTTAGATAGTTGATTGGGGAGCTGCATCTTCTACACGTGGACTCCAGGTCATCCTGGGAGCTGCTGTCAGGTGGGCAGACCTGGAGGGAGAAAAGGAAGGCTCATGCAGGGTCCGGATGCAGAAGGTCAACAGAACCCTCCGTTCATAGGTTGATCTGGCCAGGTGGGCCATTCCCTCGAGCAGATGGCCACACCCGATGATCTCCTGCAGCCCATGCTGCTGCCCAAACCCCAGCCAGCAAATGTGGGTTACAGGATGAGGGGAAGGAGGTGAGAGGCTGGGCAGGTCACAGGAAAGCCTCCCATCCCAGTGGCGTGTTGACTTACGCTTCATGGAGGATGGGCAGCTTGAACACACAAGCCCTTGCTACAGAGATTGACCCTGCTGGCCCATGGCCATGTCATCCAGCCTTGGGCAACGCCCAGGGCCTACCTGGGTTGGCAGGACAGAGGGTATTCCATTTTTACAGAGGTGACAGGATGTATTAGTTTCCTGCGGCTGCTGTAACAAATTACTACAAACTGGGTGGCTTAAAACATCAGAAATTTAGTCTTGTCCAGTTCTGGAGGCCAGAAATCTGAAATGAGGTGTCAGTAGGGCCACCATGCGTCCTCTGAAGGCCCTAGGAGAGATCCTTCCTGCCTCTTCCAGCTCCTGGTGGCTCCAGGCATTGCTTGGCTTCTGGCTGCATCACTGTCTTTCTCTTCACTTGGCCTTTTCCCCCCCTTGTGTGTCTTTTTCTAAGAATACTTGTCTATAGATTTAAGGCCCACCCTGATAATCCAGGATGATCTCAGCTCGAGGTCCTTAACTCAATTACATCTGCACAGACACCTTTTCAAAATAAGGTCATAGTCACAGGTTCCAGGTGGACAAGTGTTTTGGCGGGCCACCATTCAACCCACTACACAAGTGCAGATGGCGGAAGACCCAGGAGGCCTGGGTAGACCCCTGAGACAGAACAGCACGCCCTGGGTGGGGTGCATCCTGGAACCACTGGGTAATAGGAAAGAAAAAGTAAACACCACACAAAGATGGGAACCAAACCTGGGTATACGGAGGTCACCGTGAGGTGTCACCGAACAGGGTTTTCCCCCTTTCTCTTCTGACCTCAGACTTGCTTATCTTGAGACTTCAAGCATTCCACACTGTCCAGTCACCTAAGGACTGGAACCAGATGGGGAGGGGGACGGGGGTGTCCCCTCTCTGTGTGCCCTTGGGTCAGTGATTCACTTCTTGAGGCCTCGGCATCCTCGTGTACAAAATAGGAGATGGCCGTTGTAGTTCTGCTTCTTGGGGGTGGGCACAAGTTCCAGAGGATGGAACAGTGGTGGGCCACGGCCTGGTCCATGGTAGCTGCTATTATCACCATTATCCAAAACACAGGAGTAATTACAGCTCTGTTTATGGAGGGGTTACACACCACTGGAGGGGTTACACACCTGTGACTTTCTGGAATGCAGGAGTGATTTCATCTAGTTTTCCCAGTGAGAAAACTAATGCTCAAAATGGTGACGTCATCGCCAGAGAGCACGCAGTGGAAAGGGGCCCCAGCTGGAATTTGAACTCTGGTCTGTCCAACTCCAAGCTGATGGCTATGAACATGGACTCTGGAAGCAGCTCAGGTTCCAACTCCAGCTCTATCGCCTACTGGCTGTGTGTCCTTGAGCAAGGTGCGTGACCTCTCTGTGCCTCATCTAGAAAATGGAACTCCTAATGATGACCTTGAAGAGGGCTGTCATGAGGATCCAGTGAGCTATCCGTGAAAAATGCTTAGAACAGCAACTGGCACAGACTGAGCGCTCAGGAAGCAGCAGCTGGCACGATGATCCTACAGAGGGCAATGGAGGCTGACCCAAAGGGGCATTTCAGGTTCATCATGTGGCCTCCCAGCCTCCCCTCTCCTTCCTTTCCTGGAATCCTTGGGGAGCAGTGATCTCTCCAGAAGCTGAGGTCTTGGCCCGGCCTGGACAGCCACCGGTGGGCACACAGAGTCTGGGGCCAGGTGCCCCACCGCTGGGCACCCCAGGCTGACCTGCAGCCTCCGTGTCCTCGGCATGTGCTAGGAGGCTATTTTTATTGTGTTCAGCTGATGCTCTTGGCCCTCCAGGCTGTGCTGTGGCAACTGCAGCCCCACTAGAGGGAGTCTGCCGCCCCTCCATTTGGAAGGAGCAGCTGGGAGGGATGGGAAAGGGGGCCTCCTGCATCTTCAGGGTGAGGATCTGGTGGGGTCCGTTCTGCCTCCTAGGAAACAGCCAGTTCGCAGTTTGTTTTCCCAATGAGAGATGAAATGGATTTGCTTTTCTTTCCACTGTGCCCAGATCATGGTCCAGCGCTTCCCTCTGACCCTGGGTTGATGTGCAGAATAGGCGGAGGTCTCAGGGAGTTTGAGGGCCCAGTGTGCCCTCTAGTCCCACCCTTAAGAAGGGGCACTGGAGGCTCAGCCTCTCTCTTTTCTAAATGTCCGACTCCTCACCAGAAGGAGGAGAAGATATTTTTCAACCAAGCTCTAAGAGAGCAGGGGTGGAGAGAGACATCCTGTCCTTGCAAAGAACTCCAATGGTGCGAGAGCCTCAGAAGAGCCCTGCCCTTCTCACCTGGGCATCTGGCAGCTGATGGGGTGTGACCCAGAATGGCTGTCCCTCCCACCCCCAGCCAGGCCATAGGCACCCTCAGAGGAGGAGTGGCTCCCCTGGGAATGAATGGCCGTAGTGATGGGTTCCAAAAACTACAGCCAAGCCACAAGGGCCTGTGGGAAAGGGAAAATCCTTCCAGCTCCCCGTTCAGCCACATTATGGCAAACAACCTAGCCATTCAGTGGAGAGTCAGCCGTTAAGCAGGCTGCTTGGCATGGCAGGGTTGCTTTATATTTTTCAGCTGTTTTGGCACCAGGTCGGGAGCTGTGGTACAGCCACCCTCCCATAGTGGATCTCATATTTTCCTCCTTTACAAATGTCCCTGTCACCAGGAAATGTCACTAACCTACTTTGAGCCTCCCAGACCCTGGGCCTAAGGAGGCTTAGGTATCACTAGAATCTTACAGCTCACCTCCTTCCCAAGGGCGTGGCTAAAAGCAAGTAGGGCTTGGCTTGAGCACTTAGAGATAATTTGATGCAGGCATTCAAATACTTACAGAGCAGCAAAGATAAGCCAGTGCTGGCCCAAAGGGTGGGGTCCCCTCTCCTTTGACTCCCACTCCTCACCCACCACCAGCAAGCAAGGCCTGGGACCTCTACGAGGGCTGCCTCTCCTCCCCAAATTTCAATCCCGGTCGGCTGGGGAGTGGTTGTCTCCAGGGGTCTTGCATAGAAGCCAGGCCAAATGGAACTCAAGACTAGAGACCCCCTTTACTCACCTCCCCCCACCCCCACCCCCGCTCCCCAAGCTGGGTGCATTCCCCACAGGTGGCTCCCAGAAGGCAGACTCTTTTTGGCATCTCTTTCCCACTTTAGCAGGGGAGGAGGGTACCCAGCAGATTGGGGAGCACCCTCCCTCTGTACCCTGCCTGTGATTGGCCCATAATTACAGGCTTATTGCCTGTACAGCTATTGTGTAATGACATGTTTGCAAATTAATTTTTATGGCTCCTGCCATTAGCATATACAGTAGAAGAAGGTTTAGTATTAATTACTACTGTTGTTCGTGTAGTCCTGGAGAATTAAAAACCAATAAAAGAATGACAACAGAAAGTGATAGTTTGGGGATCTTTAAAAAATAGTTTTGTGTTTTTTCCAAGTAGGAGCAGAAATTTTTCCGACCTTATGAGGCATTAGGGGGGTGGGCTGCGTGCCCTGGTGCCCCCCACCCACTCCCAGAGGGGCGCAGATGATCAAGTATACGGGTGATAAGTGGGTGATAAATGGGTGGGAGGAGAGAGTGGAGTTGAAGCGGAGGCCGGCCCGGGCGGGGGTGGGCGGGAAGGTGTGGACCCCGACCCCGCCGCACAGGCCGTAGTCTCCCTCGCAAGGCTGCCGCCTGCAACCGGCGCCGGCGCTGGGGGAGGTGCGGGGAGTGCCGAGCGCGCAGCCACGCAGCCCCCGGAAACAAAGGGCCGCCGCCGCTGAGGGCCGGGCGCGACCTTCAGGGTCAGCGCGGGGTTGAGTGGCCAGATGCTGGCGGCGGGCGCGGGCGGCCCCGAGCGGCCCGCTTCCTCCAGGTCAGCCGCCCCTGCATCCTCCAGGGTGCCGGAGCGCGCTCCGTCGGCCGCGGGGAGAGGGCAGCGGGCGGAGCGCAGCAGGGGATTAAAAGACGCTTCTCGCACCCCCGGCGGCGCAGCCGGCTGAGAAAGCAGCTGCCTGCGAGCTGCACCCACCCAGCCGTTGGTGGCGGCGGGGAAGAGCGCCACCCCTCCCTTGGCTCCGGGCGCTCCGCCCAGCCCATTTAGGATTTTTCAGGCGGGGGTGGGTGGGTGTTGGTAAGTGGCACGGAGGGGTCAGAAGGCACTCCGGGTTCCCACATCTCCTCCAGTTTGCTCTCCGGAGCTCTCCTCTAGAGTATCATATTCCGGGAGTTCAATTGTCATCTGAAGCCGCCGCGTTTAGCTGGGACCCCGGGCTGCCGCTTGGGGACCCCTGATTTACGCAGTGGCTGGGAAGCGTTGGCAGGGACCCAAGCCTGGCGTGACCGCGGTGCCCCACCGTGTGTACCTGCTGGCTCAGGTCTGTTCCTCAAACCACGATGATTGTATCTGGGGTCAAAAGGTGACCCCTTAGTGTCACCAAGTCGTGATTCCGCTGGTTGTGCCACCCAGGGGCCCTTCCGAAGGTAAAAGGGCTTGAAAATAAATTGTCACATCGAGAGGCAGCTTTGCGGCAAGCGTTTAAGTGTGTGTGTGAGTGTGTGTGTGTGTGTGTGTGCGCGCGCGCGCGCGCTCCCTGCGTGGGTAAATGGATCCTGTCTCTTTAAAATCGCTGGGCTGGACAATGAGTGCACAGGATGTGGTTTGGCGTTTGGCGGCAGGGTTTTTTCCCCTTCGATTTGGGGAATTATCACATGGGGCCTTCTTGAGCTGGTGTGAAAGAGAGGCGGCGTGGGGAGGAGAGATACAGGCTCCACACTCACTCACACACACTCTGTGCAGTTGATCGTTTTCTTAAACCAAATTAGCCAGGGCTCTTGTTACTATGGTGCAGCCAGGGCTTGCAGAATCCCAGTAATAGCATTTATTAGGTTTATTTGCCTGGAAGCATGCCTTCCCGGATCTGATAATGCACCAGTGCAGGGAGAGTGTGGGAGATGGTATCAAACATTTGATTACACTTACAACAGGGATTTTTAAGGGGTAAGGTGTGGAGTGAGGGTTGAGAGGAAAAGGTGAGAAGCCATTGGCCGTAGGAGCTCACCCCTGGCCCGCCAGCATATGCGTTTCCGCAGCCCCCCTGTGGGTTTCACAAAAGGCGGGCCAGAGCCCCCGGCAAGGTTTGGGGATCCTCTTCCCAGGCCTGGCGGCGAGTGAACTCCCCGTTCCCGCAGCTGTCAGACGTGGGTGGGGAGGGAGGGAGGACAGGCGGGCGGGCAGCCAGAGCGCGGAATTGGGCAGCCGGAGGGGGAACCGGCAGCGCCCGCAGCCGCCCACTGTTTGCAAGCGGCCCCCGCTTTAGGGCAGAGGGGAGCACCCCGCCGCCAGCAAAAGCACCCTCGCCAGCCTTGGAGAGGGGAGTCCTGCTCCTGGCGCCCCGATCCGGGTCTGCTGCCCGGCTGGGCGGCCGCGCGGGGGTAAACTCGCAAGTGAAACTATTATTATCGCCCTGCGAAGCATGGAGCACTTGGAAGATGCCGCGTAGAGACGGAAGGAGCCGCCGCCGTCTGCAACCGCCCGCCGCTGCGCCCCTACCCTTTCGCTTTCATTAGGGGAGACAAATCTGCTGTCAGGCAGCCAGCTTTCCAATTTACCGATAATGATTCTTGCATGAAAATTGATCGAGGGGCTCTCCACCGCCGTGCGCTTTTGCCTCCCTGCTCTCCTGCTCCTTCTGCCCGGGCTCCCGGGCCCCCCGCGAGTTCTTTCTCCTCCTTTCCCCCACCCCTGCTCTCTGAGTCAGTGGTGGGACACAGGGCCAAGGAGATAACAAAAAAGGGGGGGGTGACGGAGGGGGAGGGGAGTCGGCTCCTCGGCCTGCTTCCTCCAGCCTGAGACTTGTTTGCAATCGCTGCCTCTTTTATTTACGAGAAGAAATCTCCCCCTCGGTACTTCTTGGCTGTTTGGGTATTAATTTTCTCCTCTCCCCTCTCCCGCTGGTCCCCTCCTTCTCTCCCCCCCCCCCACCCCGCCCCTCTTCACCCAGGAGCTAAGGGGAAACGAAAACAAAGCCGATTTCTCCTTGTCAACAAGAAATACCCCCACCTGCCAACCCCCCCCCGTCCATTTTTCCGTGATGCTGAGCCATAAAGTTTGTTGTAAAGAATTGCCTCGGACCTCGGGCTTGAATGTGCAATGGCTAAATGGGGGAAAAAATGATAAGCGCACGTGTTGGGGCTCACGTTGCACGGACTTTTTCTTTGAAATGAGTACACCCGTCAGTAGGTGAAGCC
>NW_005871083.1:832812-858918 GCF_000147115.1 Myotis lucifugus | reverse complement strand
GGCACTCAGACCTTCCGAGGTGAATTAAGCGGCGGGTGTGAAGTTACTTTCCTGCAGGCCGACGCGATCGGGTGGCAGGCGCCCTCCCCCGTCCTCAGTCCCGCGGCTTATTTTCCTCTCCTTCCAGCCAGCCCCGCGCGCGGTCTCTGCGCGCACCCGCCCCCGCCCCCCTTCCTGCCCGGGATTCCCTGGAAGGTTCTGTGCCTGCCGAGGTCGGAGGAGGGGGCCGGGGAAGCTCTGGAGGGTGGTTGGCGTGGCTTCCTGTTTTCCTAACCTTCTTGCGCGCTGACAGAAGCCTGCCCAGTAACTTTCTGTTTCGGGGCAAGTCGAGCTTGCAACCCAAAGGGGAGCAGAGGGGGTGACAGCAGGGGGTTTGGGGGAACCTCTCTTGAATTCACCTTAGGTGAACTTTGAAACCTTAAAAATAATTACATGAAGGCTAAAGGGAAGCAGGCGAGCTAGGGGTTTCTGGCGAGGGAGGAGGGAGCCTCGGGGATACCGGGGTCCCCACCCGCCGCCCTGTTGTCACTCCCCTCCAGACCCTCGGGGTCGGAGTGACTCACCAGGCTTGCCCCCGGCAGGGCCACGTGACCTGCAGGTCAGGAAGGCGGGTCTGTGTGCGACCTTGTTTTAGGAATGAACTGTTTTTATTTTCCCTTCCTTAATTTGCGAGTTTCTTTCATCTTTCCTGGGCGTCGACACAGTTCCTATGGAAGTTAGAGCACCCATGGATCTGGGGGTGGGGAGACCTTAGGGTGCTGTAGGGAGGAGACGGGAAGTTCCTGGGCTCCTGTTAGGGCTTTTAAAATTCTGCAGAAGGGGCCACGGTGGAGGTTTGTGTCTGAACTGTTTTCCTGGGGAAGGTGCACGTGGCCCTGGTGTTGGGTTTTGGTTCTTTCCCTCTGTGTTCAGAAGCCCCTGCGACTTTGGCTGAGGCTCCCACAGGCCCTGGAGTCCCTGGAGCGTGGGGGGAAGGAATGGGCCTGGGCAGGACCCGGCTTTGCTGGATCTGGCCCTGGCTGCCCTGAATTAGGGCAAGCGTTTTCACCAAGTTGAGAGTGCAAGAGGAGGAGAGGGGGGCGGGGGAGTAGGAAGGACTTTTCTGTTATGTGTGCAATGTGGACACTTACTCTTTCTGAGTTTCTTTGTGGCCGTTTTAGGTTCCCTGCCCTTTCCAGGAACTGACAAGGTCTGCATTTCATGCTTAGTGTTTACACATCGCTTTTATAGGAAGAATATTTTTCAGGGTCTCCACTTTCTTCTTCATCTCTTTTGCCTTCACTGCCTGAATGCAAATCCAGCACTTGTCTCCTCCCCCCCCCCAACACATACACACACACACACACACACACACACACTGCCCTTAGCTGATTTGATCCAAATTAGAACTGGAATCCCCAATTGACAGGAGGGTTGTGTTCTAACCCGGGGCCCAGTCCTTCCCAGCTCAGAGCCTGATCCATGGGAGCTGAGCTGTTGGAAAGCAAGGACAGTTCTTTCCTCTTTCTATCTGCAGCACTGCCTCCCTCCAGCCCCCACCCCACACGCTTGCCTTGCCTTGTAGACACTCAGCACAGGTTTGTGGCAAGCATGAATCTTCTTAAGTACAGGGCATCTTAAAAGCACAGGTGCTTGTAATCTACATCCCACTTCACCTGCCGTTGGGTGGCTGCTGGCGCATATTTATTCATCAGGTGACCGACCCATTTTCTATTTACACTGGGAATCTCTATAAGAAAAGGAGGAAGTGTCAGGCTAGGAAATTCAAAGCAATTAAGGGAAATCAGCCCTGGCTGGCGTCCTGGCTGGCACAAACCCTCAGCGGCAGGACTGGACCCCAGGGAGGTCAGGAGAAGTCAGGAGTGTGGAAGGTCAGGGCCTAAGTCAGTGTCTGCCTGGAGCAGGAGGTGTGTCCCCCACTAGAGTCTTCTCTTTTTTAATCCTCCTCCTAGGATTTTGTACTTTATAATTTTGATATAATAGTGTACAAGAGTGATTTTCAACCTTTTTTATCTCATGGAACACACACACACACACACACACTAGTTACTAAAATTCTGCGGCACACCAAAAAATACATCCTTTGCATATCTGACAAAAAAAATAGGTATAATTGTGATTCATTCACATGGATGGCTACTGTTGTGTTGACTTTGCCATTTTTTAATCTAAGGGAAAAGACGTCAATGCCCCTGACTAAATAGTCAGGTATTTGCGTGTTTTAAAAGATCTTGCGCTCACCATTGCGCCACGGCACACCGGTTGAAAATCACTGGTGTAGAAGCTTGACTGGGAAGAGCCAGGGTCAAGTACTGTTGCTTCTTGGGCTTCAGTTAACTCATCTCAGAGTAGTGGCTGTCATCGTGAAAGGAGTGGCCTGTTTCTCTTGACCACTGTCTGCCCCCCTGGCCAGGGCTTCACAGGAATGTCTCCTGTAAACCCCTCTCTCCCTCTGAGATACGTGCTGGTGCCTGTCCATTTCACAGACGGGGAAAGTGAGGCTCAGAGGACCTGCCCCGCTTGGAAGTGGCGAGCTAGGACCTGAAGCTGGCTGCTGCCCACCGTGCTGGCCAGCCCAGGTGCTGTGGCTCTGTGGCCTCAGGGAGGCAGGGCCTTGCCTGTGGAGGCCTGATGCCCAGGTGCTCTCCAGCCTCTGGGACCTGGTCCTGTCCCCAAGGCCAGCTCCCATCACAGAGTCTGTAACTTCAGGGAGTGAGGGCCCAGAACCTGCCCGTCCAGTCGCTATCCCCATGGCGGTTCCCAGTCAGGCTGGCACCAGGCACTGCTCTTCCTGTTTGACGGGTGACAGGACTACGGCTGGGTAGTGGAGGTTTGAAGTTCAACTCTGACTCTTCTAAGACATGACATTGGGTGACGTGAGCTGCTTGCGCCTTGATTTTCCCATTTGTAAAGTAGGATCCATAATTGTATCGACCTCAGTATCAGTGTAAGACAGGGGTTGGCCATCCGAGGCCTGCTGCCTGTTCTTGTAAATAAAGTTTTATTGGCACACAGCCACGCCCATTCTATTATGCATTGTGTGTGGCAGCCTTTCTGCTGCAACAGCAAACTTGAGTGGTTGCAACAAGGCCTGCCATGCCTAAAATATTTATTACCTGGCCCTTGACAGGGAAAGTTTGCTGACCTCTGGTTAGGAGATTAAGTGAGTGAATCCTTGCAAGGCACTGAGGACAGTGCGGTGCCTAAGACGAAGTTAATGCTTAGCAAGCGATAACTATAGTAATTATTATCATTAAGGCAGAATTATTTGCAGAGAATTATGGGCTTTTTAGTGGCTGAGCCAGGACTTGAAGTCAGGTCTTTAGACTGGGCTCCTGGGCCTCACAACAGTGTCTAGTCCAGCCGTGGGCAAACTACAGCCCGCGGGCCGGATCCGGCCCGTTTGAAATGAATAAAACTAAAAAAAAAAAAAAAGACTGTACCCTTTTATGTAATGATGTTTACTTTGAATTTATATTAGTTCACACAACACTCCATCCATGCTTTTGTTCTGGCCCTCCGTTCCAGTTTAAGGACCCATTGTGGCCCTCGAGTCAAAAAGTTTGCCCACCCCTGGTCTAGTCTCTGTGTGTCCATTCACTGGTTGGGGTGGAGGGAATTGTTATCCAGCCAGGAACACTTCCTACGTCAGGAGAAGGAGGCACGGGCTCTTGTGAAGGGAGCTGGGACCAGTGGGTGGGTAGGGTCTCTAATCTTCTCAGACTTTCCTCGGTGCACGCGCCCAGTTACCCATTTTCCTGAACTCCACCAAACTTCAAGCTCCAGGGCAGGCAGGGACTGTGTGTGTGTGTCCTTCATTCTTGGCTCAGCGCCAGACCAATAATAACAATATTAAAAATAAAAATAATGAGGAGGAAGAATCAGCTACTTCTTATATGGTGCCTGTCCCATACCAGACATGCTGTTAATGTAATCCCACTTGCTAAAGAAACTGAGGCACAGAGGTTGAGGTCACGCAGGCAGTAAACGCCGCAGTCGGGCTCTGACCCCAGGCAGTCTGGCTCCAAGTCCCTGTTTAATAAATATTTGTTGAACGAGTGAGGGAGGGAATTGGCCGTTGGTGTTGGCGGTGGCGCCCTGCCGGTCCCCTTATCTTGTTCCTGGAGTTCGTGAGGGAGGACTCCTCAGCTGTCAGCTGACCCCACCCCAGTCCCATGCTGAACTCTGGATGACCCTGATTTCCCCAAGGGATTGACTGTCCACTACGGGAATCTTCAGTGAGGAAACTGAGGCCCAGAGAGGGCTGGGGCTTGGCCCAACGCCACACAGCCTGTTGGTGGCTGCTCTTGGAGAAACTGTGTCTCCCCAGAACATATTCCCTTTTACCCAGCTACCTCCCAAGGGTCAGCCTGGCCTGAGCCTGTCTCTGCACAGTCTTTGACCTGCTTTCGAGAACATTGGTCCTCCCCTGCCTGGAGCTGAGGTGCCCCTGAGAAGTGAACCTTGACCCAGACGGCCTGTGGGGAGCTGTCTAGATTTTTTTTTTAACCCCCCAGATTGTTTCCAGAGAAAGCCCCAGTGTGAGGCTGGGTGTGGGTCTCTGGTCAGGCCCACCTGGGTTAGAGAGGCAGCTGAAGGTGAGGACAGGCCAGAACCCCTAACTCCTGACCTCCAGCTGCTGGCTCTGAAGTCCCCGGGTGTCACTTGGGGAGCTGAAGCTAGGAGGGGTGTCAGCAGTTGCCAGCTGTGACCTAGCTCATGCCCAGCTGGTCCTGGGAAGCTGCTGGGTCCTAAGAAACCCGCAGCCGTGGGCGGGCTCCGGAACCACCCAGGCCAGTTCTGGGAGCAGGTTGGGCCTAATGGGATCCGAGTCAGATAAAAGGACAGCATTGCTATTTCAGTTGTGATTGAGAAAGCTGCTTATTTACAGCTCAGAAACTCAGCGGGGACAAGCATTTCAGCGCTCATCTAGCACTTTCCAGCCAGTCACTAATTAATCTTCCGATACCCCTGAGAAACGGGGAGGGGCCGCCACATTTCCATCTGTCAGGCTGGGAAAGCCAGGAGCCCTTTTGTCCCAGCTTCGGCCCAGCCCTTCTCCGAGGGGCCTGGTCTGGTTCCCACCCCCCTGCTCAATTTGGTTCTCATTAAGATTTTTTTCTTGCTTAAATGTGTTGTTCTTACTTCATGGGTGGGAATCTGATATCACCCCATTGGAAACGTTCCTGCTCCTTATCTTCTTGACTCTTGGAGTCAGAAGTTTCTTTTAAGCTCTCGGAGCAAACAGTCATTATGATACCTGGATTCCTGCCCTAGAATGAGGCAAGGATGGTTCTCTTCCTTCTGTGCAGGAGGAAGTGGGGGGGTCAGAGGGGCAGCTGGCCAGGGCCACCCAGCTCCCAGAGACAGAGCCAGCGGTGGGAGGAAGTGTCTGGACTTGGGCTCCTGTTCCAAGGCCAGTGCTCCGTGTCACTTGTCCATCATCCCCCAGATGTGGACATGTGTGAATGGAGCAGCCCCACTGTGCTTCCTTCTCTCCAATGTCAAGTGCAAACGGGCCCTTTCAGCCATCTAGTCTACCCTGGCATTTTTCACCTAAGAAGACAGAGACCTTGCTGACTTCTAATTCTCTTCCTTAGACTTTGGCAAGATTATGTCGGTAGATGTGGCCTCTTCATCTCCTAGGCCAGTGGTCGGCAAACTGCGGCCCCTTGAGTGTGGCTCTTCCACAAAATACCACGTGCGGGCGCGCACGTACAGTGCGATTGAAACTTCGTGGCCACACTCAAGGGGCCAAAGAGCCGCATGTGGCTCGTGGGCCGCAGTTTGCCGACCACTGTCCTAGGGTATATCCTGTTATACTCTACTTCTCAGGAATAAAAGTCAGGCTTTTTTAACTCCTAAAAGTAGTCTTTTCCTAAGGGCAGTACACTCCCCTCTTAGGGGTCCTCTGCAAAGCAGTTTCTCATCCCTATTTGGAACTGCCTCTTCTTGGTGGTCTAGCTACACAATCAGAAATTTTGAAGGCTTGGGTGGAGGCTGGGGGAGTACGTTAGAAGGGAAGAGGGAATTTGGGGGTGAGGGAATAAAAATAGATGCAGTGCTTTTTTTTTTTAAAAGAGCTCCATATAGATTTAAAGTCTTTTTGTTAATTTAGGAACATAAAACCGTGTGATGTATAGCTTGGTTTGCTCGTAAAATTACTAAGTGTGGCATATTTAGAGCTGTGAAAGCTTGGGGTAAAAGGGAAAAAAAATCAGTGAGAATTTTTTTACAAGTCTTTAGGGAGAAATGCATTTTTCTGGCTTTTTCCCACCAATGCCAGGCCCTCCACAGCTCAGGCTGGGGTTGATCGTTGCCCTGAGCCTGCATTATACCTGTGGTGGAAGCTGAGGGCAGTGTTGGGGTGGAGCTGGCCGGTTTGAGTTAAGCCAGGCCCTGCTCTCAGCCCCATAGGCCGAGCCCACCCCCACCGTGTCCTGAGGCCAGGCCGCACCTGAAGCCATGACCTTGAGGGCTCAGTGCTGCCCCGTCTTCCTCCTGCTCCTTCCCGCAGCGAGACAGGAAGCGCCCTCTGACCAGGCCTGGACTGCTGCCCAATGGGCAATTGGCCACTTGGTTAATGGTCTGTGGGGTTGGGAAGTCATGGAACATTGGGCTCAGGAGGGACCTCAGAGGTCAGATGGCCACCCCCCCTTTCCCTTCTCTTGATTTGGTGGTCTCTTAGGCGTCTCCTTCCTGACAGACCTGTTATGTCACCATAGGTTGTCAGAATGTTGCTTTTTACACAGAACACACACATGCATTTGACCTAGTTCTGTGCTCCTGGGACACAGAACAAACACGTCTGTCCCCTCCTAGGTAGCAGCACCCGCCTTCTTCACAGGGTGCCTGGCCCTGTGCTGTGTTGACCAGGCAGGAGCAGGGAAGGAGATCTGTATCTTATCTTCAAGTTGCTTCAGGAGCAAATAGGGCTGGAGATGAGCAAGGACAGATGGCTCTGGGATCTCTCGGGACTACCTTGGCGGAGGAAATCTAGGAAGGCTCCAGAGAGGAGGTGGCATTGGTGACGGGCCTTAGAAGTGAGGAGCGCTCTGGGGAAAGGAGGCAATACAGTAAGGAGGGATGAACAAGTATAGTGAAGCCACTCTGAAAATACTCAGCATGTGAAGTTCACATCAGGCATGTGGAGAGCTGGGTGCTGGGCCATCCCTGCCCTGTTGGGGGTGTTGTGAATTGAGTAATCCAGGTGACAAATGCTGGTGCTGAGGGGCCTGTGTAGAATTTTCTGGGAGTGCAGAGGAGGGGCTGATAGGGTTTGAGGTTGTCGTGGAGGTGGTGTCCGAGAGGCCACAGAAAGGAGGTGACATTGGAGCTGGCCTTTCTACTCTGGGGGAAAACCTGAGACCTCCTTTACCCTTGCTATACCTGCACTTGAGAAGCAAAGCCATTGCTTCCACCCTGCTTCTCAGCAGCTCCCTCTAGTGGCAGGGCTCTGAAGCCTGTGCATCCTTGAAAGAGTGTGAGCAGGGCCCCTTCTAGGCACTGAGCTGCCAGGACGGCACCTCAAGCAGAAGTAGCGGCATCACTCGCCATCAGCAACTCTGGGCTCTTGGGTCTTTCTCCCGTTGTGCCCGGCCCTGGAGGCCAGACAGATGCATCAGGACCTGTCCTTGGCCTCAGAGCTCAGGCAGGGCAGACAGGGCCCAGCTGGTGGGTAACAGTTAATCCCCGCAGGGGGCTGGGCCAGAGCCCTGGGAGATGGTGGCCTTCACACTGGGCCTCCCAGGAGAGGCAGGAAGGATAGTTTTAGGGGGAGGGGAGAGCTTGGCCAGAGTAGAAAATGAAGCCCATGGGTGGGTGTGAATCACATTCTGGAGGGTCTTGAATGCCAGAAGGCCAGTGACATGAATTTGATTCTGTTGTAAGCGGGTAGGAATCCAGGGCTTTAAAGCAGCCATCTGATTATTCAACACGTGTTTATGACATGTGGGCACTGGCCCAGGCACACGGAAATGTAGCTGCAAAGCCCCCAAGGGCCGCACTCCTGTGGAGCACCTGTTGCAGCAATAAACACATTGAGCTTTGTCCCACAATGCAGGCTCTGGAGAAGAGGAGAGGGGGAAGAGCAGGGGTCACTGGAGTGTGGGCAGATGCTGTTTTATCCAGGGTGGCCGGAGACCGGAAGAAAGGGAAGCGTTAGCCCTGACAAGATCTGAGGGAAAGTGCCCAGGCAGAGGGTCAAGCATATGCAAAGGCCCTGAGGCCCCGAGGATGTCTGTGTGGCCTTGTGGCCGCAGGGGTATGAGCCATGGGGAGAGGGGTAGGACATAAGGTCGGAAAGCTGGAAGCAGAGGAGGGAGAGATGTGACTTGCACTTCAGTGGTCCTCTTGTCTGGCTGTAGGGCTGAGATAGATTCCAGGTGGTCGGGGGGCAGCAGGGAGACCAACATGAAGGCTACTGTCATTACCCCGGATGAGATGGGCCACAGGCTGGATCAGGTTGGCAGTGTGGGGAGTGGGTGGGAGCCTGGAGGTAGAGATGGGCTGTCCTATCTGTTTTTAGGAAGATGGCTCCGACAGCCTCCCTCGTGGAAGCAGTCAAGGGTCCCCTTACAGTGATGGGGTCCTGCAGGAGGAGGGCTAGGGCAGGAGGCCTCTGAGAGCGGGGTCTGTGAGGGTGAGCATGAGTGCTTATCATGGCTGAGGACCTGGGACGGTGAGTAGCGATAAGGTAGAGAGTGTGGAGGCTGAATGTGGGCTAACACCTCGGTGGTTCCCAAATTGGGGTTCCCGGGCCAACAGCATGGGTAACAGCTGGAGCTGTTTGAGGTGCAAATTCGCAGGACCCTCTTGAGACTGCCGAGGCAGAAACCCGTGGTGGGGTCCGGCAATCTGTGTGCTCGCAAGCCCTCCAGGGGATTCTCATGCTCCATCAAGTGTGAAAACTGGTCTAACACTTTGGCCTGACTGCAGACACTGAGCTGGGGTGACAGAGCCTCTAAGAAGTTGAGAATGGGGTTGTAATTTTTAGAGGAGTCCTTGGTGAGTGAAAGAGCAGGGATGTGAGATACCTGTAAGGCAGCGGTTCCCAACCTGTGGGTCTCGACCCCTTTGGGGGTCAAACGACCCTTTCACAGGGGTCGCCTAAGACCATCAGAAAACACATATATAATTACATATTGTTTTTGTGATTAATCACTATGCTTTAATGATGTTCAATTTGTAACAATGAAAATACGTCCTGCAT
This sequence comes from Myotis lucifugus, assembly GCF_000147115.1. Lineage (NCBI taxonomy): Eukaryota > Metazoa > Chordata > Mammalia > Chiroptera > Vespertilionidae > Myotis > Myotis lucifugus. Next base: position 849,707 of record NW_005871083.1, on the reverse strand, counting down.
ATCAGGTATTTACATTATGATTCATAACAGTAGCAAAATTACAGTTATGAAGTAGCAACGAAAATAATTTTATGGTTGGGGGTCACCACAACATTAGGAACTGTATTAAAGGGTCGCGGCATTAGGAAGGTTGAGAACCACTGCTGTAAGGCCTCAGGCCAAGGAGGGAGGGAGGAGAAGAGTCAGGAAAAGTCCCCTAGAAAGGAAGTGGTAGGTGGGGGCTCGAGGCCCGTATTTCAGGAGGAGGTGGGTAATGGGCCGAGGTTCCTGGGGTGCCAGTGCAGAGTCAAGGTCAGCAAACTTCTCCGATGCTGCCGTGCTGGTTAGGAGCAAGGAGGCTAGAATAAGAGCACTGGATTCTATCCTGCCTCTGCTCCTGATTGGCTGTGTGGCTGTAGGCAGGTTACTCACCTTCTCTGGACCTCAGTTTCCCTGTCTGTTCAGTGGAGCCAGTAGTGCCTCCCTCCTGGGATTGTTGTGAGCATTTGATGAGTTAATCTGCGGAAGCCCAGGCCAAGCCCCGTAGACCATTAGCTTGGATTACTGTTTGGATTAATAGTTCCCAGCTGTGGGCTTCATGCTGCCCGTGTCCTGGATTCTGGGCTGGTGTCAGAAGTGGGGGCCCTTCCCGAGGGACCTGGCTGAGTCCTCCCTGACGGGGGCTGGTGGCTGAGGCAAGGCAGACATTGCCCATGAGGCTGGGAGGCCAGTGAGGGTCGATTTGCTCAGACTCCCGAAATGGCTGTCGGCCAGCGGGACTGTGCACAGCGCCCTGGTCACAAGATGGCAAGTTCTAAATAAGTAAAGAAGAAATGGAATCGCCTTGATTAGATCATCCTGGCCCCTTTCCCACTGCCCCCCACGTCATAAAAGCTGAATGGGGTGAACCCCCGCCCCTGAGTCTCAGTGAATGGCGGTGTCATTGCCCCACCATCTTCAGTGGAGAGTTTCACTTTAATGAATTCCTTCTTCAACCTCCCCACCCCCCCACCCCCAAAGGACTCCAGTGTCACCCTCAAGCAAGTGACAGACCCTGCGCCAGCACCCCGAGGCAGACAGCACCTTGTCTCATACACTGGGGCCGGCTTTGAAGCTGCCCGACACTGGTCCCCACCCCCTTGTCACTCTTGTCCTATAATTCATTTAGGATTAGCTTTCAGACCTCCTCGACAGTCCTAACTTCTGTTGTCTTGGTAACTGTGTCAACCGTTTGCTGGTTTCCCGTGATTATCTGACAAGAGAAAGGGGGGCAGGCAGGGAACATAAAGGAAGGGGAGGAGGAGATAATGCCTGGGTCTTAATTGAACTCACTGGAGGGGCCCAGTGGGGCTGCCTGCTGGAGAGCAGTGGGGAAAGGCCTGGGTGAGGTGAGCAGGCCAGCAGCTGTGTGGAGAGGGGGGCAGCTCACACAGGCGTCTCACCCGCTGAGGAATGAGTGTCAAAAGTATCATCAGCCTTTATCTTGGATTTTAAGGGCCCAGGGACAAAGGTGTCACCCCCCTCCTCTTCATTTCCCTTTAGGGAAGTTTTGCTCACAGGCAAATTTCAACCACTCTTTCCTTCAGCAGTAACTGCCTGCCTGTGGGTAGGCGGGCCAGATGAGCAGCTGCAGGCTCACGGGTGGGTCTGCAGGGGACCAGGACACCCGGCGTGGAGGGAGACAAGCACGCGTGGTTATAAAACAGTGTCATTTGATAGTGCTCGCAGATGCAGGAATTCAGAAAGGGCTCGGTGGGATCGGCTGGTCTCTGCGCGGTGATGCCGGGGGCCTCAGCGAAGAAGATTGGAGACGGGAGGTGACGCTGGCTCTTGGCTGCGACCTCAGCTGGCACCTCCATGTGGCTGGGCTTCTTTGCAACATGGTGGCCTCAGGGAAGCGTATACTTCTGACCAGGCAGCTCAGGGCTCCAAAGAGGAGGAAGCTACAGGACCTGGTAGGACCTACCTCAGAAGTCCCCTGGTGTCGCTCTGCCACGATCTGTCCATTACAGGTGCGGGCCAGCCCTCCCAGGTTCACTTGGAGAGGAGCGAGGCGCTGCCTTTTGATGGGGCATAGCAAGGGGTTAGGAGAGCATGAGGGATGGAGACGGCGTTGATGTTGCCTCTTTGGAAAATGGTCTGTGACACCCCCCCCCCCATACCCACCTGCCCTCTCCATTTCCAGGTAGAAAATGGCCTTGCCTTTACCAGAGAAGATTCTGTTCTTTTCCAGGCACAGCTTCTGAAGGGTCCCGAGGACGTATGTGGCGGGGCTGCAGGCACAGGCCTTGGTGCTCTGGTGGGGCAGCTGGGAGGCTCCCGCCAGGTGGTCTCCCATGGCAGTGAGATCCCCGATTTCAGGTTCACCGGCCAGTGCTGTACAGACAGGGGTTCTCTCTCAAACTGAGGGCATTGTTTCTTGTCGATGAAGAAAGTCCAGCCCCTCACCAGAATCAGTGGGAAGACCAGAGTGCCTTTTGGGGTGCTGCTAATGAGCTATGTCTGATTTTTATGAAACTCCGTGGTAAATTATTAATTTGTGCCAGAAATGAAAGTGTGGAACTGGATAGGCTCATGAATATTCATCTGGACTTCAGCACGGGGGGGGGGGGGGGGTGTTGATCAGTGGCTAGAGCAGCCAAGTAGACTCATGACCCAGATACGGGCGAGTTACCCAGGAGGAGGAACCTGTCACTCTTCTCCCTCGGTTTCTTGGTCCAGAGATGGGGCTGATAACTCACAAATCACTAGCACAGTTTGATCGAGACCATCCTGGGACCTGCTTGAGAGGGGAGCATTAGCCAGATGCTTCCTGGCCCCCAACTTTCACAGCAGACTGTTGGCGTTGTGGAGTTACTGGTGATGGTGATGCCTGCATGGAAAGACTGGAAGCCCCCATCCCCCTGCCTCGGTTCCTCTCTAAGGCCTCCTGAGGCTCAGTACCGGGGACCCCATAGAGAGGAGGGTCCCCTTTGATGAACCTACTCTACATGGCAAGCTAGCATCTCCAGCGTGGTTCTGCTGGGGTCCGCTCCTCCTTGACGGAACCAGCTTCCTTGGGAGTCAGCGCCCTGCCCACCTGTCTGCCTGACCTCTGCCTCTCCTCCCCAGGCCGTTTCCCCTGCCTAGAATGCCGGCTCGAAAGTCTGGAAGCCTTTGTGGGCTAACCCCCTTTGGACTAGCTTTTCCTTCCTCTGTGATTTTAGGTTATGATAATCAGGAGCGACTTTCCAACCTAACTCTTGGTTTATAAGGCAGCATAGCGTGGTCGTTGAGTTCATGAACTCAGAAGCCATTTACTTCTTCTGAGATCTCAGGTCACTTAAACGCATTGTGCCTCCGTTTACTCATGGCTCAAGTGTAGAGGGTTGTGTTTCCTGACTGTGAAAGTTGAAAGGGTTTGTACACTTAAAGTGCTTAGCATGGCGTGTCGCTCATAGTAGGTTCTCCGTGTTCACCTGCTAGGGATATTGTTGTTAGTGTGATTGTGGTTGTCATCGTCATCTCATTTCCTTCGGGGGATCAGAGCTCTGGGGCAGGCCTCCCAGGCACAGGGGCCTTGGCTGGCAATGGCCGTCTTGTGTTAATGTGCGTTTTCCCTGCTTCTTGGGAACTGATGACTTCAGTTCCTGCCGCCATCGTGACCTGCCGCTGGGGAAGGCCTCCGAGCTGCACCGGGCTCCTGTGGGTTTTGACGGGGCTGTCACCTGCTCTCGTTTGTGTCACAGCCCCCGGAGACGGCCTCGGTGCGGAGCTGAGGCCACTTCCTGCCTGAGCGCTGGGGGTGGAGGCAGAGGTTTCGATCCCCCGCCTAGCAGAGGAGGACACAGAACATCGAGGTTTCTGGCAGCTTCCGGGGTTACAGCCAACAGATGAACTGTGGCCCTGGGCTCCCAGACTGAACTGTTCCCTGCAGTGAGCTTTACAGAGAAACGGCTCTCGGGCAGGCTGGGTGTCCAGATGGGATTCAGTGTCGCCTGTGTGAGTCCCAGACACACAGGCTGGTTCTGGGGGCCGCCTCCAGGGTGGAGCTGTTCTGGATGGCCTTGGCACGCGGTCAGTGTCTGCCTTTGAGGCCTTGGCGTCAAGAGAGCTCCTCAGAGCCCAGAGTCGTGGGAGGCTGCCAAGTGTGTGGTTGTGAGAGGGACCACCACGCTGGGGGAAGAGAGGCCTCCCACTTGGCCCAACTGTACCAGTGATTCGGGGCGGGGGGGTCTTTGGGGTCCTGCAGGTGGGCTGTTAGCAGGCTCTTGGAGAACTGACACCTGCTGTGCGGAAAGCGGTGGCACTTAATCCCTGCCTGCAGAGAGGTTTGTGAAAAGCTTGTGAGGTTTTACGTGGCTTATTGAAACCAATAACTCCACCTGCCTGCTTTTCATCCTGGTGTTTCATGCCTCTGACTCGGGGCTCTGTCACCTCCCAGGTGCTCGGGCTAGGAGAGAGGCAGGCAGCATGTCAGACCGGTGGGGCAAGCCGAGTGGAAGGAATAATAAAGCAAATAGCCCGCAACCAATTTTGTTCTCCTTGCCCTGGTTTGGAAAGAGACGTTGGCTTCTTGCAACTGCAGCTGCCAGGGCATTCCCGTGCACCTGCTCAGGGTGCCAGGCTTGGGTGGGGCTGAGAGGAGGATCGAAAGTAAGTCACAGGTTATGCCTTCCAGGCAACTCCTGGCCACCTGGGGAGGGGCAGGGCTCAGCCATGAGTGGGCTACACGCTTCTGAGCGTTGGAAGGATGCAGATGGCTCTAGGGGCTTAGAGGATGGGAAGTTCCCATTTGGCTGGGACAATCAGAGAGGGCTTCCTGCAGGAGGTGGTATGAGAAGCAGGTTCTAAAGAGTTGGTGGGTTTGAAAGGGGAAAATAGGGGAAGTGTGAAGGGAGGAGACACAAACTGTACTATGCCCTCAAATGACCTGGGACCGTCAGGGGCAGGTTTTGATTCAAGTGGGTCTAGGTGGGGCCTGACAAGCCACACGGGGACTTTCCCTCCCATAAGCTGCTGAGGTCACCTGCACCTTCCCCAGGTCCAGGAGGCACTGCTGTGGCTGGTGTGTAGGCTGCACTTTGAGTAGTGAGGGCCTAGACAAGGAGTGGGGACACTTTTTTCTGTCAAGGGCCATTTGAATATTTATAACATCGCTCGAAAGCCATACAAAATTATCAACTTAAAAACTAGCCTGCTACATTTGGCCAAACATTTAATTAACTCACCCTAGTACCTTGGCAGGGCCCGACCAAATGATTTCTCAGGCCTTATACGGCTCTCGGGGTGCACATTCCCCACCCCTGGTCTAGACCTAGCCACATGTGACCATTGAGACGTAAAATTAAATAAATTAAAATGAAACAAAATTAGAACTTCCGTTCCTCAGTCACACAAGCGCCCCATTTCCAGTGCTCGGTTGCTGTGTGGGGCTGGTGGCCACCATACTGAGTTTGAGGCCATAGGGAACCCCTGGAGCGAGGACTTGTCCCACCCATAACACTAAACGCAGGAAGAACTGAAGCCGAGGGCCAGTTCGCAGGTGACAAGAGCCCAAACAGGCGAGGTAGGGCCGGAGCCGTTATGGAGGTCTGGCTGGCCGTGTGGAGCCAGGGAGGAGGTGGAAGTGAGCGGCACGTGTGGAGGCCGGAGAGCCGGTGTCAGTGCCCATCAATGAAATGGGGAAGTGACTTGGGATGGGGGTGGGGCCAGAAACCACCAAGTGACAGTTTGATGAAGGAAAGAGTGGTTTCTGTCATAAAATGGCATGGGATTTGGGGGCCTGGTGGTCGATGGAGAACAATCCTGCTGATCTCTGCGTGTATGTGTGCACACACATAATCTCCCGAAGCGGGGTGCCTCCAAACCGCTTCTCTCTCACACACACACGCACATGCACATGCACACCCCTGGGAGGCCCAGGAGGACAGGGCACCCTTTACTGTCCAGAGCAGAAGACGTGATTTGTCAAGAGCACAACCCTGATAGAAGCTGTTCTGGAACCCTGCTCGTCTCCCTTAGTTTCCAGGGGCTTCCCCAACCCTAGGGGTCCCCACAATCTCAAGATCTCAGTGACATCTTCCAAGTGCGAGAGAAGATCCAGGATAAGATTCCTGTGAATCATCCGGGGGGCTTCCTGGAAGGGGCGTGGGGCCTGTCTTGTCAGGGCATTCCACACAAGCAAAGGCCTGGATGCCAGGGGAACTTGGACTGAAGAGGAGGTTTAAAATATATATAAATATATATATATATATATATATATATATATATATATATATATATATTTATTTCAGAGAGATGAAGGGAGAAGGAGAGAGAAACGTCAATGATGAGAGAGAATCATTGATTGGCCGCCTCCTGCACATCCCCCACTGGGGATCGAGTCTGCAACTCTGGCAGGTGTCCCGACTGGGAATTGAACCCTGACTTCCTGGTTCATCGGTCAACACTCAACCACTAAGCCAGGCCAGCCAGGCAAGAGGAGGTGTTTTTGTTTGTTTGCTTGCTAATCCTCACCCGAGGATATATTTCCATTGAGTTTTAGAGAAATTGGAAGGGAGGGAGAAGACAGATAGAAATATCGATGTGAGAGGGACACATTGATGGGTTACCTCCTGCATGCACCCCAACTGGAGGTGGGGATCGAGCCTGAAACCAGAATCGTGCCCTTGATCAGAATCGAACCTGGGACACTTCAGCCTGCAGGCCAATACTCTATCCACTGAGCCAAACCGTCTAGGGCAAAAGGAGGTTTTGACTGTGTTAGAGACTGTCGGGGTTCTGGGCATGGCAGGTCTGCTCATGGGGTTGCCTGAAATCGCAGGCAAGGAGCTTAAGTGGCTCCATATGAATTGATTCATCCAACCTGAACAATCCCTGTCAAACAAGTACTGTTATCATCAGCCCCATTTGCAGAAGAGGAAACTGGGCACAGAGAAGTTAAGTGAGTTGCCGAGGACACACAGCTAGGCAGTGGTAGAGCCAGGATTTGAACATTGACATCCTGATTTCAAAGGCAATACGACTTCCCTGTGTTCAGCCTCTCCATTACATGCCCCTCTACCCCAATATCATGGCACAAAACACACAGACTGTAGAGGCAAGCATACCTGCTTGAGTATGGAGGCTCCCGGCGTTTGACCTCACACAGGTCCTTTCATTTCTCTGAGTCCCTCTTGGGTTTTTAAAAATTATTGAGATAAAATTCATGCACAATAAAAGTCACACTTTAAAGTGAAATTCAGTGGTTTTTAATTCAGTCGCAAAGTTGTGCAACCATCACCTGTCTAGCTCCAGGACAGTTTTTCACCCCAGAAGCAACACTGTACCCATTCGTAATCACTCACCATTTCACTCCATTATCCAATCCCTGGACAACCACTAATGTACTTTTCATCTCCATGGATTTACTTGTTCTGTGTAGTTCATATGAGTATGCACCACATACTGTTTGTGGTCGTCTGTTTCTGGCTTCTATCACTTCGCATAATGTTGTCAAGGTTCATCCCATGTTGTAGGTGAATCAGGACTTCATTCGTTTCTACGGCTGAATAATATTTCATTGTATGGGTGGACCACATTTCGTTGATCCATTCTTCATTGATGGACATTTGGGCTGTTTCCACTTTTTGCCTATCTATACTAGTAAAAGAGTAATATGCTAATTAGACCAGAAGACCTTCCAGAGACCTTCTGGACATCCTTTCAGACAAAGCCATGGTGGCGGGGCTGAGGCAGAGGCAGAGGCAGTTAGGGGCAATAGGCTGGCAGGGGAGAGCAGTTGGAGGTGATCAGGCCATCAGGGAGAGCAGTTAGGGCAGCGGTTCTCAACCTGTGGGTCGCGACCCCTTTGGCGGTTGAATGACCCTTTCACAGGGGTCGCCTAAGACCATCCTGCATATCAGATATTTATATTACGATTCATAACAGTAGCAACATTAGTTATGAAGTAGCAACGAAAATAATTTTATGGTTGGGTCACAACATGAGGAACTGTATTTAAAGGTCCAGAAGGTTGAGAACCACAGAGTTAGGGGGATTAGGCTGGCAGGGGATGGCAGGGGAGGGCAGTTGGGGGCGATCAGGCTGGCAGGTGGAGGCAGTTAGGGGTGATCCAGCAGGCAGAGTGGTTAGGGGTGATTAGGCAGGCAGGCGAGCAGTTAGGAGCCAGTGATCCTGGATTGCGAGAGGGATGTCCGACTGCGGGGTCGGGCCTAAACCGGCAGTCAGACATCCCCCAAGGGGTCCTGAATTGGAGAGAGTGCAGGCCTGGCTGAGGGACGCCCCCACCACCACCGTGCACAAATTTTATGCACCGAGCTTCTAGTCCTATATAATAAAAGCATAGTATGCAGATTGTCCCTTCCACCTGGACTTCGTCCGGGAGTTCCACCAGGGGGTGGAGCCAGCTAGGGGAAGGGAGGAAGTACCTGGCCAGCAGCCGGCAGCTGCTAGGGACCCTATCAGTGCACAAATTTCGTGCACTGGGCCTCTAGTTATGAATAATGCTGCTGTAAACACTCATGTACAAGTGTTTCTGTGGATGTATGTTTGTATTTCTCTTGAGTGTATACCTCAGAGTAAAATTTCTGGATTAGATGATAACTCTACATTTAAACTTTTGGGTAGCTGCCAGACTTTTCCTGAGCCTCAGTTTTCACAGCTGTAAAATGGAGCCATGTCCCTCAGATCTACTGTTTTTCTGTATCAGGTGACACGTGTTAATTGGAAACACTAAGGAGTAAGTGAAGACTTTTCATTGCTGTTATTAATAGCAACACCAGTGCCATCTCAGCAGGGGAGGCCAGAGCAGCCGCACTTGCTTTGCCCCTCTCTGCCCGGGAAGCATTTTCTCTCCTTTGGCTCAGAATGGACTCATTGTAAATGTCATCCTTCATGTGATTCTGGGGAACTTCCTGGGAATTCAAGGGAAATTTCTCCAGAGCGGAGTCCCATAGAAAAAGGAGTGAAGGCTGGGACACAAAGGTGACCTCTGCCACCCTCCTATGGGTGGGATTTTCTGGACAACTTGGGCAGACACAGCATTGTCTCCTTGGCCAGGGCCGAATCGGTTCGCCCCAGGAGCTCAGGTCCCGGAGGGCTGGTTTCGGAGAGGCCTGGTCTACATGGGGGGAGAAGGCACCCAGGCCTCCTCTCTGGTTCTGACAGGCAGCCCTGGAGCCTGAGTTTTTCTTGGAGGGTGTCCAGCTAGTGTAGAGCTGGCCTGGCCCCTGCGCTCTTGTGGGACAGAAAGGAAGCTATTGAGGGCCGGCCATGGAAGTTGTAAACGGGACAAATGGCTTTCCCTCATCTCTACTATGAGCATCCAGCCTGGGAAAATCCCAGTATCTGTTACTTAGCTGTAGCCCAGAGAGGGCAAGTGACTTACGCAGGGTCACACAGCAAGTTTGAGCACAGTGAGGAAAGCTCCTCCTGATACCAGTCTGTGCCTTTTAGCAGCTGCAAAATCCTCTCCTGCCCTCCGAGATGGCCTCTTCTATCCCATTAAAACCCCAGGCGTAATCCCCACAGGTCGGCAGTGGCCAAAGTCCATGAAGCTGCCCTTTGCTCATCCTGACACGGCCTCAGGGGTCAGGGGGCCACCGAGTGGCCTTACAGAAGACATCCTGAAACTACATAGTTCCTTTCTGGGCATCTCTGCCCCACCTCGGAAGGCTCCTCAGCCATGATACCAAGAGCCCGCTGGCAAGCAGGTTTGGGACCATGGCAGATGTTCTTTTAGAAAGCACTTTCCACAAGGTTTCTGGGCCATTAAATAAAATGGAGATTGAAAAAAAAGAAAAGAATGAAAGCACTTTCCAGCTCTGCTGAGGTTTGGGTGGGTTTCTCTTGTGCTTCCTAGAAGGTGGGCCCCTAGGGTTCTCCTCCTCACCCTCTGCAGCTTGAGTGGGAGGCAGCCTGGCATTTGTCCTTGCCACCTTGGAGACCTGCCATTGCCCCGCCCCCCCCCCCCCGACCCTCCTTAGCCTGACAAGGTTATCAGGATCTGCTGGGGGGAGGATGTAACCCCAGGGCCCCCCTTTAGATTTATCAAAGTGCTCCCTCCTGACAAGGCCTGGAGCAGCCCCCTTGCCCCGGCAGCCTGCAGCTTGCTTAAAAGGTTAATCCCCTCCCTCTGTGGCTGCTCCCTGCGTCCCCTCTCCCCCTCCCCAGCTTTTTACGCTCCAGTTAATTAAATGTGGCTGACTATTGTCAGAAGACGAAGTTGGATATTTATTACACCTTGGCGCTCCCGAATGTCAAAGGCGCACACAGTTGGAAGAAATACTGGCAGGAATAAGCCAAGCATATGTCTGCAGGGTCCAGGGCGGGCGGGCTGCTGCCACCGCGGGTGACCTGCAGTTCTTCCAGACCTGCTGCAGCCAACGGGGCTCTCCAACACCGGGAACCCCGCGGCGTGGGCTTTCCTGGGGGCTCTGGGGAGCCGCAGGGAGCTCCATTATCCGCATAAACATCCTGGCTCCGGAGATTATTTCCCTGGAAGGAATTAAAGGTGCTGCAACAATATATACCGACCCTCTTTTCGGTCATCTGGTGCCACCAGTGCGTGTGGTGTGGGCGAGGGAGTCGTGCCCTCGTGCTGTCCCCTGCTTGGGCCTTGGCACTGCAAAGCAACACGGCTGCTACTGGGTTTTTTAATCATGGAGGGGGGATATGAACTTGTTCCTTGTGTAGGTCCCCCCCCCCCTTAATAATAATACTTTAGAGATGTTTGACATCTGTAACTAACAGCTGGCATCCTGTTATGGAAGAATGTCCTTTTATTTCAAAGCAGGTTGAACTGTCATTAATAGTATAATTAGGTGATTATCACTATATAGCAGAAAACTGCTTAATTGCAGAGATCGCTTTTCTAGGATTCCGGTCTTTTTTATGGTTATATTTGTTTTAGCTGTTTGAATTTTCATGATATTTTAGCATTTGGTACGTTGCCTCGTGTGTGTGTGTGTGTGTGTGTGTGTGTGTGTGTGTGTGTGTTTTCTTCCTATTTTTTAATGTGTCTGACAGCTGTCTTGGGAGCATTTGGTCCCGAGGAATCTCCTAGTATTAAAGCAGCGATGTGGGGGGAGAGGGGGGCGGGACGCTACCTGGAAGAGGTTTCTTACCCCAGGCCCTGTTTAACCTGCTCTGTGCCTGCGGGAGCAGGTCCGGGTCCCAGGTGTCCTTTGATTTATCTGCTCTCGCCGAGGATCACAGTATGAAATTAGACATTTAACCCCAGAGCCAAGGTTGTCTGTTAAGGGGCCCCTTTTACAATGCAATTTATTTTTATGGCATGTCCTTAATACACAACGTTACCGAATGTGTCTGAGTCGCATGGATTCCAGAATGAAAGGCACGTCTGAAGGGAGGTGGTCTCAGATGTAGCTGGAATTTGCAAACAAATGAATGGGTTTTATGAATCCAAGAAGAAAGAGTTCGCCTTTTTGAAAAGGACTTTGAATGAAAAAGAGGTTGCCTTTTAAAGCAACCAGAAGCCGGGCCCTGGCCCTCTCTCTGTGGACACCCTTAGTTTGGGCTGTATATGCACAGTGCTGGGGGCTGGATGCAGAGTCCTGAGCTGACCTGAATGTCTTCAGCCCCAGTAGACTCTTCTGCCCCTGTTCCAAGACCCAGGGGTGTGTGACAGGTATGAAGGCAGTTTTAATGCCTGCTATAGAGTTTGTGTGTGTGTGTTTTAATTCTTTTTTTATTGATTTGAGAGAGAGAGACATCCATGTGAGAAACATCCACCGGCTGCCTCTTGCACGCCCCCTACTGGGGATCGAGCCTGCAACCCAGGCATGTGCCCTGACCAGGAATCCAACAGGTGACCTTTTGGTGCACTGGACGATGTTCAACCAACTGAGCCATACCAGCAAGGGCTGATATAGAGTTTTAAAGCCTCCTTCCTAAGGTAGGAAGAGAGCTGATGGCAGCTGTGTCCTGGGGTTGCAACTTGGGTTCCCGGCTTGCCTTGGCCACGCCCCGTGTGACCTTGGGAACCTTGTGCTTCTGCCCTGCTTGGCCACTGCATGCCCCAGGGGACATGCGGCAGGGCCCCCGGTTTGTCACTGGACTTCCACTGCACCCCCAACCCCTTTTGTGCAAAGCTGCCTGGTTTATACAAACGAGCAGGCCCCTCCCTGACGTCAGGTCCTGTGTGGACACGGCTTTGTCACTCCAGCCGCGTGTCCTGGAAAAAAATCATAGGTTCTGGAGGTGGGATGACCTGCTCCACCGCCAGCCAGGAGCCCAGCTAGTCGCAGACACAAGTCCCCCCTCTGAGGTTCTTTCCATCGCACGTGGTGGAAGCAGAGATGCCAGCCTGCCCAGTGATGAGGGCCTCAGGACAGGGACGGCAGGACCATGGCGAAGAGCCTCGAGAGAAGTGGGCTGTGCATTCAAGGCACTTCCGTTTCTACCTGCTGTCACTGGCATAAGGCCCCCTGAGGGCCAGTGAGAGAGAGCAGAGCAGGCGAGAGGGGTGGCTGCAGGGAGGACCCCGTCCTCCTGCCCCCAGCCCTGCCTTGGCAGCTGGGGACCTCTGAGCACCTACTGTACGTCCCCTGCTGAGTTGTTAGCCCAGTGTGTCCTCTCACCACCCCAGCATTATCTCATTATTATCTCATTTCACAGAGGAAGGAGTTGAGATCGGAGAGGCAAAGTCACCCGTCCGGGCTATGACAGTGGCACAAAGGTCTAGGGTCACTTGGCAGGTCCACATCACCCAGCTCAGAGAGCGTACCCTTCAACAGGCAAGTTGAGTTGCGGGCACTACCTTTGAGTCGGAACTGATCTTTCTTTTACCTTTGCTCAAGATTTTGGGGGAGAAGTCAGAGTCCCCCCAGCAGATTGGATAAAGGCGGGGATTCAAGGTTGTTCCTGGCCTGTCACACAGCCCCTGGGGTCTCCAGCACTTTGTAATTCTCAGCTGAGCCTTGCAAGCTGATCAGAAGCCCAGTGGGCCGACTGCTAATGGCAGGAGGGCCGTTTGCACTTCGCTTTGTTCCCTGGGGTCAGCTCAGGACTCTGCACGTCCAGCCCCCAGCAGTGGCAAATGCAGCCCAGGACTAAGGGGAGCCTGGGGTTAGCACCAACCACGGATGTCAGATTGCTGGTGCTGTGCTGTGTGACTCTAGGCGAGTCCCTTCCCCTATCTGAGCCTCTCTTTCTTAGCTGTCAGCCACCTGGTGTTGGGAGGCTGCGGCCTTTGTTCTCCTGGGGCCCAAGAGGCTGGTGAAAGGCCCTGTGATTCCTCAGATAAGTGCCGACTCCTCCCAGCCTCCCTCCTGTTGGCACCCAGTGGGCTGTGATGATTGGCAGGAGCCTCTCCCAGGACTGTTGACACCTGGGAGGGTAGCTGGGACAGCTGCTCCTGCACAGCTGCCCCTGGGTTTTATGGCCAGAGGATAAATAACCCTAATCAGTTTTTTTCACCTTAATGCCAGTTGATAAGATCCATAGTATGGCTGCGGGTGGCCCCAGGGTAGGCCAGCTGTAAAGTCACTTGAGGCCACAGCCAAGCACCTCCGCTCCCAGATGACAGACAAAGGCACAGGTTACCTGGCCTGTGGTCCCTCTGTGCCAGGACTGGTGCCCATTTTAAAGCCAGGCCAACGGAGGCTCAGAGAGCTTTCCCCCACCGCCTCCCTTGCGTGCTCACCCTGTTGCTGACGTTCTCTCCTTTGTTCTTCACAGCAAGTTCCGTGGTCACTGGTACTGTTTTATGTTGCAGAGAGGAGCAGAGGCTTAGAAGGGCTCAGAGGGCTGACTGCCTGCAAGTGAGAGGAGCAGGACATCAACCCAGGCCCGCCATTCCCTGAACTGCAGGCTAAGCCGACCCTTTAGTCCGATCAGGTGGCTCCCCGGTCCCAAACTCTCTAGAATAAAAGCAGTCTTAATGGCACTGCTGTGCTCCAGCCACACCCTCACCACAGGTGGGCCCACTCAGGACCTTCACACACACTGCTCCTGCCCCCCCCCCCCCCGCCTGTGCTCTTCACACACCTGACTTGCATTTTTTAAAAAATATATTTCTTTATTGATTTCAGAGAGGAAGGGAGAGGGAGAGAGAGATAGAAACATCAATGAGAGAGAATCATTGATCGGCTGCCTCCTGCACACGCCCCCCACTGGGGATGGAGCCCGCAACCCGGGCATGTGCCCTTGGCCGGAATCGAACCTGGGACCCTTCAGTCCGCAGGCCGACGCTCTATCCACTGAGCCAAACCGGCCAGGGCTGACTTGCATATTTTGTGTATTTCATGGTCTCCCAACAGGACTGACTATAAGCTCTGCCAGAGCAGGGAGAGATCTGGTCTGTCTGGTTCACAGAGCGCCCTGGTGTTAACGCAGGGCCGGCCTGCAGTAGCTGCTCAGTAAATGCCTGCAGCTCACAGTCAGTATGTGGCTCCACATTTGTGGTTCTCTCTGCCCATAGGCTGCCCAAGAGGGGGCCTGATGATGCCAGCTTGCAACCTCCTGGGCTTGGGGAACCAGAGTAGGCCAGGGGGTGGAGCTGGGGGGCAAGAAGACCCTCCCCTTGGGTGGGGCTTAGAGAACTAGAGAGCCCTCCCCTGGGCAGGGCTTCTGCTTTGTGGGTAGAATGGAGGTTTTTACAAAAATCTAACCCACCTACTTCCTTTGAAATTCTGGTGGGGGCCAGCTTGAGGGGGGGCAGCAGTCACAGACACTGCAGCCTTTGTATCCTTGGAATCCTTCTGAAGCCAACTTGCTGGGAAGGGCGCTTTGTATTGTAAATTTCCACAGAGTAATTATGTCTTAATGTATGATAATCCGCCCTGGCCCTGTTGCCAGGCAGCCTGTGTCAGCTGTGAGCCTGGGTCGCTGTGGGCATGGCGGCCAGGGTCAAAGTGACATGTCCTGGAGATCTGGGGACATCAGGGGTCTGGCAGGGTCCTGCTGTGTCATGACCTGGGGCTGGGGCTTGGGAGACCCACTGAGGGTTGGTTTCTGGCATGGCCGCTCATTCCTCATCCAGGTGCAGAGGACACCGAGGAGCCCCATCTCAGCTGCTGGCCCAGGGTTCCCGTGGCAGGTTTGTGGTCTGGGCCACGAAGAAAGTCACAGAACTACCAAGTCTTAGGTCAGAACCGGCGCTGAAAGGTCATCCAGGCTCAGCTTAAATACCTCCATGGATGGGGAGCTCATTCCATTTCGTGGATAAATAGTTATTGAATATTTACTGTATGCTGGGCACTGGGGATCCAGGACTGAACAAAGTGGGAAAAAGTTCCTGACCTCCTGGACCCGACATAGTAGTGGGGGAGATAGACCATAGACAAGATAAGTAAGACACCTGTCAGATGGGATAACAGAGAAGAGATACAACAGGGAGAGGGAGTAGAGGATTGGGGGGGGGAGGTTTTGACTGGACAGCCTGGGGATGTCTCTTTGAGTAGGAGCCTTGATGAGAGTGAGGGTACCACCTCCAAAGCTTCTGGGGGAAGAGCAGGCAGTGTGAAGGGAATGTGCAAAGGCCCTGTGGCTGAAACTTGGCCCAGCTCCTGGACTACTGTTGCCAGGTCCCCTGGCTATAAATGTCCCTTTTGTAGATGTTTGTAGAGCTTCTGTAAGCCCTGGGGAAGCAAAGACAAACAGGAGGCAGTTTGGGGCCGCACTGGTATTCCAGCCCCGAAGTAGAAAAAATTGTGAGAGGGAGACAGAGTTGAGCTCAGATAGGGGAAACGAGAGGAGTGTGTGCAGGAGCTGTTGGGGGCCCTCCCTAGAGATGGGAGAAGGCCTTGAGCAGCACATGGTAATGCCTGGAAGCTGGGCAGCGGCTGAACCCCAGGGCAGTGTCTCTCTGCCTCCCTGTTGAACTTGGGTCCTCCTGCCGATTCTGCCCCTACGGGATTAAGGTTAAAGGAGGCCATAAGGGTGGGGCCTTGATTCCATAGGATTAGTGTCCTTAGGAGAAGAGACACCGGAGAGCTCCCTCTCTTCCCATTGCGTGAGGACACAGAGAGGTGGTGGCCTCTGCACTCTAAGGGGAGAGCCCTCCCCAGACACCAGTCCTGCCTCCAACCTGGAGAAAGCAAATGCCCGTTGTTTCAGCCCCCTCCCTAGTATGTGGTTTTTTAGTTAGTTTTTTAGTAATTTTACTAGTTTTTTTTTAAATTTATTGACTTGAGGAAGAGAGAAAGGGAGAGAAGACATCGATTTGTTATTCCACTTATTCATGCATTCGTTGTTGATTCTTGTATGTGCCCTGCCTGACTGGGGATCAAACCTGCAACCTGGCGTATCGGGATGACGCTCTAACCAACTGAGCTGCCCAGCCAGGCTGTTGGTGGTATTTTGTTATGGCAGCACTAAGGCCTGGAGATAACCCTGTGCATGTCTCTGTGTCCTGCCAGGTGGTGTGTGTGTGTGTGTGTGTGTGTGTGTGTCTGTGTGTGTGTTGTGGGGAGGGGAGGGCGGAGCTGACTCTGCCTCCACCTGGGCCTGACCTGGAGAACAGCTGTAATAAGGATTTGGTGAAACACCTGTGGCGGGGATGGCGGCCTCTCCTCCTCCCAGTCCCTCTCTGTTCTCCATTAGGAACTGGAGTGGGGGGTAGTTGCAGGCAGTGCCCTGAGAGGGGAGCTCTTAAGGGGAAAATGAAGCCTCTTTGCCTGGCCCCTCCGTGTGGACTTGGCGTTCACAGCATTGATGGCTGATTGCGGGGGTCCAGAATGTTCAGTGATAAGGAATGCCAGGAATGGACACAAGGCTGTCTTGGCCGGGCCTGGGCCAGTGCCCTGGGAGCCCACAGAGCCGGGACCAGAGGCCTGGGCCTCCCCAGCTCTCTGCTGAGTCTGGGTGGGATGGCACTCATGGAGGCCAGGATACATCTTCGAATTTGGGGGAGCTGGGAGGGGCCGGGATGGTGGGCCCGCTCCTGTGTCTGAGCCACTGTTGTGGGAAAG
>NW_005871083.1:831278-832589 GCF_000147115.1 Myotis lucifugus | reverse complement strand
GGGACTTGAAGCCTTGCTTTCACTTCCTTTTCTGATCACAGGGGACTAAAGGCAGGTGAGTCTGGGGAGCTTCGTAGAACTGCCCCGATCTTTTCTGCCACATGAAAGTTGGTGAAATGGTCCCAACTCCTCAACTTCATTCCATGGGCCTTTCCCTCAAGCAGAGGGGGATGGGATCCCCGCCCCCTCCCAGTGTTATAGGAGTCCCTGGCTGAGCTTTCCCAGGCCCAGCTGGCTGCATCCGAATCTCACGTGGTTTGAAAAATGCATGCCCCCCTCCCAGGCCCCCCACCACCCAGCAAATCTGAGGCCCTGGGGTCTGCACTTTCTCAAAAGCCCCCCCCACCCCCGAGTGGATGATCAGTCAGATTTAGGAAGCTGATACTATCAGGGTGGGGATGCCTGGGGTTGGGTGGGAGACTTTGCTCAAAGTCTGTAAACCAGCCCTGGCGTCCTGTGCTCACTCCTCCCTTCCATTAGTGGGCTGTCCGCACAGATCAGCAGGGAAGGGGCGGGTGGGCGGGCGAGAGCAGACACAGCCTTTTCTGCGGGAGCCCTGGTGTCATCTCACTTAGAACTCTGAGCCTGGCAGATGTAAGAGGATGCACTTAGCACCCCAAACAGGGCTCTGCAAACACAGCCCCTGCTCCCCGAGGTGTCAGCACCCCCGGATTAATGTGTCCCGGCAAGAAGGGAGCGTGCCAGGATTCCCCGGGACCTTGGCTCCTTGGCACCTGTCGGTGGAACTCTGCTGCAGAAATTGGCCGGGATTCAGGGGGGGTCAGGAAGCCCCCACGTGTGGGGCTGCTGCAAGTGCCAAGCGCAGGAAAGGAGATGGTGTTCTTCGGGCCTCTTTGGAGGCTGGCCAGAGCCCTGGCACTTGGGCAGGGTGAAGCTTCTTTGGCCCAGAACCAACCAGGAGGACCCCCTTGGTTAAGGGAGGAGTCCCTCCTGGCTTGCCCTGTCTCTAGGGGGCCCTCGGGAGCACTGCCCGCCATGTACCTGCCCAGGGGCGCCCTGAGCCCAGGCCTTCCTGTACTGATAAATTGAGCTTCTGTTCTGCACGGTTCAGGGCGCTGGGGATGGGGAGAGGCCATTCTGCACAGCTCCCCCCTTGCCTCTTAATGCCTTTTTACCCCCAGAGCCCGTCTGCAGAGCCTGCGGTTGGTCGGCTGCCTTGTCATTTAGCTGTTCCGAGCCAGCGATCGGGAGGCAGCACAAACTGTGGCATTTGCTGAGCATAAAAATTCAATTAATTCCAGAAGGCAGATTAAATATAAGTGAGTTTTAATAATTTGCTGTAAAGTCGGA
>NW_005871083.1:828609-829809 GCF_000147115.1 Myotis lucifugus | reverse complement strand
CTCCCCCCCCCCCAGCCCTTTTCTCTCCAACGCACATTCTTTCTCGGATGGCAGTATATTTGGCAAAAGCCGTCTGAGGCTGGTACTTGGTACTGCTTTTCCATTCCCCCTTCATTTTATGCCTTTTTAATATTTAAAGCCATCATTGGGCTGCGCAATAAAATTCTTTCAAATCAAATTTTATTCTCCAATCTCATGCTCTGGCTTCCCTCTGGCCGGAAAAGTTGGTGGGGGCCGTGCTGGCTGAGCCTGGGTGTGGGGGGCGTTCTGTTTGAACGAAGCTTGTGCCAATGTGGAGGCTGCCTTACCTCTTCTCTCCCCCCCTCTCCCCTCCCCTCCCCCCACCCCCCATTCGCCCCAGACCCTCATGGAAATAAAAGAGTGGGGTCCACAGGATCTGGCTGTCACTAGTGACAGGCCCACCCAAGATAGACCAAGAAGGGCTCATCTTTTGTGGAGTGGGATCCTCTCTCCTTCTTTTTGCTGATGGGAAAGAAAGATTTCCAGGGCATCTTTTCAAAGACGTTGGGGCTAAGGTGTGATGAACCATGAGTGGTTTGATGGAAGAGGGGAGAGCCGTCCGGCCTCCACCTGCTGTTGCCTTAGGAGGACGGGACAATAAAATGCTCACCCTCCAGGGTGCTGTCTGTCACAGCTCTGCCTGCCAAGTCCCCGTGATGCTGTCCGTGTGATGCTGGCATCCTGGGATCTAAAGGTCTCTCCCCATTGGTCCCCGGGGCTGCGGAGATCAGAGGCCTGTCCGGGATGCTCTGCGCTCTGCCCCGCTGCTCTGGCTCTCGAAAGGGCCTGGTCTGCCTGGGGCTCTCCTCTCCCTTTCCCCTTCTCGGAGGCCCTCCTGCATGGCGGCCAAGGGCATCTTCAGGATACCCAGGGATGAAGCCCAGCGTGGGGGACCTGTGCCAGGGGACACATTTAGGGACCACAAGGACTGCAGGATTCCCCACTGTGTTGGCGGCAGTTGCTCCAATCTCTTGCTTTGGCACATGGTTAGTTTGGGGTGTTTTTCTGCCCAGCTGTATCTTTATTTGGGGTTGGAGTGGAAGGCCATATTTTTTTTCACCTTGTTCCAGCCCAAGTCAGGCATCAGGAGAGCCCATCCTGGCTCTGCTGCCTGCCTCCCATGCGGCCCCTCCCTGGGCCTCAGGTGCCTCTTTGGAAAGCTGGAGGTGACGACACCAG
>NW_005871083.1:824646-828144 GCF_000147115.1 Myotis lucifugus | reverse complement strand
AACAGCAGATAGCCATGCTATCAACAATAAATCTCCCATCCATTACCTGTAGGGTAAGATTTTACAGGGAAGGAACCCGAGGCTTACCCAGCTGCTGATTGGTTTCAAATCGGATGGCAGGAAAGGGGCCAGTCCGCTGCATTAGCGTCCTGGGGCTGCCGTAACAAAGTGCCACAAACGGTGCGGCTTAGAAACAGAACTGTATGGTGTCACCCTCCAGGCAGGAGTCCACAGTCAAGGTGGCTCTCAGTGGGGTTGGTTCCTCTCGAGGGCCGTGAGGGAAGATCTGCTCCAGGCCTCTCTCCTCGGCTTGCAGACGGCCGCCTTCTGTTTCTCTCTTTACATCATCCTCCCTCTGTATGTCTGCGCCTAATTTTTTCAATAAGGGCCCAGTCATAATGGACTTGGGCCCACTCTACTCCACTATGACCTCCTCTGAACTAGTAATTACATCTGCAGGGACCCTATTCCCCTAGGAGGTTACATTCTGAGGTCCTGGCGGTTAGAGCTTACAGTTCAGCCCATTGCCTCAGACCAGAGGTCCTTCCAGCTCAGGGTTCCGGCCTAGGACAGTTGTCCCCGTGCTGGGAGAGGGGAGACCTTCCCCCAGGCTCCTCTCCTGCCTGCTCTTTCTGTGATCCCACCTGCCTCCCTGTGGGCTCTGTACCAGCTGGCCCTGGCGGGGGCGTGGGAGGGTGCATCTTTCAGGGGCTCCCTGGAAGGATGGATTCCCTCCCTCTGGGAGCCAGGCCACACTGGCTGTCCCACCACCAGGCTACGTGGCCAAAGAGTCAGAGCTACTCCCAAAAGGTGCTCACAGGCCCACTGGGCTCTGTCTTCGGGCCCACTGTCCTGCCAGGGCTTCACATATGCAAAGCATCCCCTCTACCCGCCTCTGAGACTGTGCGCATGAAACCCTGGCCACGGACCTGCGAAGGGGCCGCTGTCTCCTTGTGTTGCAAGGACCCTTCAAGCTCCTGCCCCCTCTCTTCTGTGCAAGTGAGTCACTCCTGTCCCCGGGCCCTACTGAGGCCCCTGCCCCAGACCACTCTCCCGCCTGGGCGGGGGTAGGAGAGCACAGGAGCTAACTTTTTAGTTTTAAATCATTCCAGTAAGCGGCAAGGGAGAACTCGTGCCTACAGCCGCCAGGGGTCTGGTTCTAGCTGGTTTTTGTTGAGCTGCCTCAGTGCAGAGTGTAAGTTGGAGTCTGTCTCTCTCCTTGGGCTCGCGTGACCCCTCTGGGCATGGAATTGGGAGGCACCTACACCACTTACTGCCTGGAGAGGACGGAAACAGGTGCCCTTGGCCGGGGTGGGGGTGGCAGGCTCCTGGTCACAGCCTGGATGCTCTGGTGGGATGACTAAACCCCACTTCTGCCCGTGGCTGGAGGGCTCCGCTGCAGAAAATGAAAAAAAAATAAAATAAGAGCGGGCTGGAGAAATAAAGGGGAAATAGCAGTGTGGAGCCCCAATTGCTAGCAGATGGTGCTGGTATTAGGAAAATGAAAATACATGCAGTAAATTTGCTATTTGCCAGTGTTAATTTCTTATCCCAAGGTAGAGCCTTCCCCCTGGCCCTAGCCATGCCATCTGCATGTTCATAAAATACATTACAGCGGAATTGATGGAGCGGCAGTGTGCATGTGGGGCTCCGGGTGGTCGGGCTCCGAGGGGGGGGCGGGGGGACGCGGATGCACCTGCCGGGGTCCTGGGGACAAGCCTGAGTGCTTCCTACCTTCCCGTGCACGTGGGTGCAGTGGGGGCTGCTTAGGTTAGGCCCCTGGTTGGTTTTACCCCTTCACTGAGCAGAGGTGGGGGGTGGGGTGGCAGTTAGGACCCACATGGCCCCAAGGAGACAGTACTACCAGGCTGGGGATACGTGGTCTTGGTCCCCATCTTCCCCACCCAAGCCTTCCTGGATTCTCCCTTGGCTCCCTCCCCAAGACGGCTGCCTGTCTGGCAGGTAACGAGTTAAGGGTTTGCAGGACAGGCAGCCTCGACCCTGCTTCAGCCTCTGGCCTTGCTGGACAGATTGTTCAATATCTTCATGTCATCCCTGTAGCTGCCCCTCTGTAACCTGTCACCTGTGGTCCTCCCGGCTCTCGACAGAGGGGGTGGTCCCCCTTCCCCCTCCATCTCCCCCTTCCCAGCGGCCAGGAGGGTAACTGGTGAGCCCACCTCTCTGGTGGCAGGACGGTCCTCACCAGCTGCTGTTCACGGGGCGCCCCCCTCCCCACCTGGTTTCCTGCATTCCTCTTAGTTCCCCATGGGGGGGGGGTAGACCCAGGCGGCTGCCAGGGAGAAAGGAGCCCCTTCCACCCGCTTTGCAGGGCATAGCGTCGCCAGTGGGGCCTCGGGGCCTCCGTGCAGCTGCATTGAGGGTGGGCCTTTGAGCCCCTCCGGCCCCTGGACTTGAGGGGACACAGCACACACCCAGTGGGTGACCAGCGTCCCCCCATCGTCCCACCCCTCCCCCCTCCCTGCTGCGTGCTCTGGGGGCCGGTGCCCCAGCCTGGGCCGCTCCGTCTGCTAATTACCAGTGTGGGAACAGCTTTATGGTCCTCCGGGGCCCTGAGAGAGCCCCCCACATCTGGTCAATTAATGCTGAATCTGTAATTCGGATGACATACAACCCCGGCCAGCTCTCCAAATGAGGCGATTAAAAGGCTCTTCCCCTCCTTCGCTGGAGAACAAGCAAAACCGGGCCTTCTTTATTCCTCGGGATTGATGGGCCCTGCCCGTGACCTTTGCTAGGACAAGAAGTATTATCAGGAATACTTCTGTATTTCCCGACTGTGCAGGCTGCATAAATCTCCTATCAACTCGGGCAGGCGGGGAGAGCTGCCGCCGCTGTTATTAATACGCGCACTTTCCTGGAGGAGGACGGCCTTTGTCACGGGAGCCCGGGGTCGGGGGAGCAGGAGGGCCAGGGGCTCCGGTGACACCCTCCCCCAAACCACGGTCACTCAAGAAGGGCCACAGTTGCCCTGACCGCCAGGCCCCCTGGCGTCCCTTCCCCTGTCCTCCGGGGTGCCCTGCCTCCCCTCTCCTCCCTCCTCCGCCCTGCCCCCACCCTCCTCACCAGAGCTTAAGGAGCGGCTTGCCCCAGATGTCTCATCTCAGGGTTTGGGGCTGGGAGGCTGCTAGTGCCTGCCCTGAGGGCGAGATACCCAGGATGCTGTCCTGTGCCTCTGGGGGTGGCTTCTAGGTCAGGCAGCACCCTCCCTGTTTGTGGCAGGGGTGGGGGGGCCCATGTCCGCCACCACTGAACTGCAGACCTGCTTATGGGCTCAATTGGGTGCAAAAGAGAGGGCAGTGGGCCAGACGCCTGGCCGGGTGGGTGGGTGGGCCCGGTCATCTGAACTCTGGAGGAGCCTGGGCAGAGCCTGCTGTGTCCATTTCTCTGGGCCTCTGTGGAAGGGTAGGGCCCCTGCTATGTGTTTACCGATTCTCAGGGGAATCACTACGTACGAAGCAGCATGTGTGGGCGTGTGAATGA